>NW_017617365.1:1457156-1496529 GCF_001879475.1 Ipomoea nil
CAAACTTTTTAATTTGCCCCAACATGTGATTTGTCTATCTCTCTGATAAACTATTTTAATTTAATGATGATATTACATGTTAACATTCATTATTAAATCATAACATGATATAAACTTAAATGAATAATTAATTGTGGCAGTCGAATATAAGTCAATGATGTATTAAGACAAAATTAAATTAATAAAATAAATGTAATAATTCCACAATAGTTGATCACTAAAATTAAAATTTGTTCATACTTTTAAATTACAATGATGAGAACGGTATGAATTGTATTGAATGGTGTAATTACAAAAAATACATATTACAGGAATATATATATATATATATATATATATATATATATATATATATATATATATATATATATATATATATATATATATATATATATATATATATATATAATGAGAGAATCACAGGGAGACTATGATAGGGAGTCATAATATTACTCAAATACATAGAGTTCTAATACTCCCCCTCAAGCACAGGATAAACTAGTAACATCGATCTTGTCTCTAAGAAAAGAAAATCTAGGACCAGGTAGAGCTTTAGTAAAAATATTAGCAACTTGATCTTTGGTTGAAATAAGATTAACTTGAATATCTACAGAAGCAACTCTGTCTCTAACAAAATGATAATCAATCTCCACATGTTTGGTGCGAGCATGGAAGATCAGATTTGCACACATGTATGTAGCACCAAGATTGTCACACCACAACTTAGGAACAGAAATATTTGGAACATTAATCTCACGCAGCAATGATAAAATCCACATTACTTCAGCACAAGCATCTGCTAGAGCTTTATACTCAGCTTCAGTAGAAGATATAGCACAGTTCTTTGTTTCTTAAAAACCCAAGATACAAGATTGGATCCAAGAAACACAACATAACCACTAGTTAACTTACAGTCTTCAAGATAGCTAACCCAATTAGAATCAGAAAACACATGAAGATCTCTAGTCAGTGTCCTTTGGTTCCTCGACTGCAGTGGTTGTATGCATCTAATGCTACAACAAATGATATGAAGTGGCATGCAAATTCAGTTGAAGATGGAATCATGCGTTATCCCTCAGCATCACATGCTTGGAAGCATTTTAACCGCATTTATCCTGAGTTTGCATCTGAAATTCGAAATGTCAGGTTATGTCTGTGCACTGATGGTTTTCAACCATTTGGACAGTCAGGGAAACAATACTCTTCATGGCCTGTGATACTAACCCCGTATAACTTGCCTCCTTGGATGTGTATGAAGGAGGAGTATATGTTCTTGACAGTATTGGTTCCAGGTCCAAAAAATCCTAAAGAGAAGATAGATGTTTTCTTACAACCGCTTATTGCGGAGTTAAACCAATTATGAGAAGTTGGTGTTCAAACATATGATATTTCAAAGAAGCAAAATTTTCAGTTGCAAGCTGCTCTTATGTAGACAATTAGTAATTTTCCTGCATATTCGATGTTATCAGGGTGGAGCACTGCTGGGAGATTAGCTTGTCCATATTGCATGGACAAATCAGATGCCTTCACCCTAAAATGTAGTGGTAAGCAATCATGGTTTTACAATCATCGTAAATTTTTGCCACCAAATCATCCATTTCGCAGGAATAAGACAGCGTTCTTTAAGAACAGAGGGATTACAACTAAGGCACCGCTTGTTCGGTTAGGATATGATATCCTTGCAGAGATTGAGACTTTTGGCCTTAAGAAGGTCACTGAAATGGATGCAGCTCAAGTTAATGGATACATTTCCAAAACTTGCGGTTGGAAGAAGCAAAGTATCTTTCGGGATTTGCCATATTCGAGATCACACTTGATACGACATAATTTGGATGTCATACATATAGAAAAAAATGTGTTTGATAACGTGTTCAACACAGTAATGAATGTTACTGGAAAAACAAAGGACACGTATAAATCTAGAGAAGAGCTGAATAATTATTGTCGGCGGCCTGAGCTGAAGCGAGACCTTGTGACTGGAAAGTTTCCAAAAGCTCGTTACACACTTGATAAACCGGCAAAGGAAGCATTGTGTGAATGGGTTAGGAATCTCAAATTTCCTGATGGCTATGCATTTAATATGAGTCGATGCGTAGATATGAATGTAACACCCCGAAATTTTTAAACTTTTGAAGCTTATATAATAAAGGTAAGTTCTCATTAAATCCCGAAACATAATATAAATAGTACAGGGTGCTATGCCACACCTGAGCTAGAGAACTCAGGTGCACAGGTTAACTAACTAATATCCTCAATAATGTAAATGCATAAGCATGGCACGCAGGCCGAAAGGGAAACTATCTACTTCTACGCTGCAAGATTCTAGCGCGCTCCAGTGTCTACTCCTCTGTGCCTGAAACCCAAATATATCTGTTCAGCGAGAGATGCTGGTAACCCACTCCAACGCGTTGAAATACAATACATATAGATATATACATAGATATACGAAAACCATTTCGAAGCATGAAGATATATCCTAAGAGACTCTAGCTTTCAAAACAGGGGATAGACTCGACAGATAGGGATGAGCACTGTCAACAGTCATATCAAGCATATACAGTTTTCCAGCATAGAGAACAGGCACGATAGATAGAGACAAGCACATAACCAAGCATATACAGTTGCTAGCATAAATCCTATAGTCACGTTCTCAAAACACACATAACAACATCTTATCCATATCTCATCACATAAGCACACTTTGTTGGCGCCACAGGACCAATCGCATGCCCATACAAGAGGGTCAGCGCATATAGCTCTGACACGGCCCCGCAGCACCCTGCCCCGTATCGCAACACGGAGGGGTCGATCGCAACCGACCGATGAACCGCAGCTCATCATAGTGTTTGATCGCAACCAAACAGTGGACCGCAGCCCAAGAGTATGTCATCTGACTGCAGCCAGGAAATATGAACCGCAGCTCATGTAGAAACGTTTGATCGCAACCAAATGGTGGACCGCAGCCCGAGAGTGTAAATCTGACGCAGCCAGCTTCTAAACCGCAGCTCAGGAATAACCAATCCGATCACAACCGGATTGGGGTATCATGCACACATAACACGTAGCAAGCACATGCAACCCACATTAACACATTGGGAAGGGGGAGAAAAGGTATAACAAAACCTATGCGTGATCCTTCACATACTAAGAATAATCCTAAGGGGTACATACTCCTTTTACCTAGGTCAAGGGATACCAATTCAACTAGCATGCAATATATAAGACTCATACAACCTACGAACGGTACCTGAATTATCAAACTAGACATAGGCACGATAGACGGAGTCCGTTGGGACACCACGGGGGTCGGGGGAACATCAAACGGGGAAGCCAAAATCCCGAGATGGGGTATTTTCCAGCGGGTAGCCGGTGGGTGAGGGTTCACCCGCCGGCTGCCCGCCGGTGGCGTGATTCCGGGCAGCGGGTGCCCGGCGGGCAGCTGCCCGCCCACCGGCTGCCCGCTGCCGGTGTTGCCCATCTTTGCCGCGGGTAGGTGGCGGGTCCCCTACCCCCACTGACTCTTTCATCACAGAAGAATGCCTCGGGAACCATTGTGGAACCCGAAACCATGCTTAGACACTGTCAAACGCAATTGACAACAACACGTAGACAGTTAACGGATTCAAAAGCAAGAACATACGGCACATAACCTATCATGCTTTCCTAAACATAATCAACACCCAAACATACGAATTCCCACCCAATATACCAATGAATAATATCATACGAATTCCACGATATAACCTAGGGTTCTAATCATCAAGAACATCAAGAACACCATATAATCATCAAGAACCTCTTATCATCAAGATCACCCATGGAATCATAACACCAATTATCAAGATCATTATAACGAATCATCAACATACAAGAATATGGGGGAAATCCTAAGAGGGGAATCATAGCTATGAAAATAGGTTTTGTTGAGACATGGGTTACCTCTTAGCCTTAATTAATTCCTTGGCTATGAAGGGTCTTTCTTTAAGCTTTCTTCTTTCTTGATTTCTCCTAGGGGAATTCTTGGAATTCTTGGTGTGGTGAGCGATTATTGTGGTGGAAGATTTAGGTGCATCCTATGATCCTATATATATATATATATATATATATATATATATATATATATATATATATATATATATATATATATATATATATATATATATATATATATATATATATTCCTAAGAGTCATAATTGGGGTCTAAATACCATGGGCTTGCTAATTCCATTCCTTATAGGACTAAGGACTTGTTTTAGGGATAAGGGTCCATGGTCCATAGTGGACCATATTAATTAATTAAAGAGAATCCTAATCATAATCTGAATAGTAAAAGGCCTACTTCCTTTATTCCTACTAGATAACTAGGTCTAGGATTCCTAATTAGAATCTGAATAGTAAAAGGTTTACTTTCTTTATTCCTAATAGGCTTAAGACTCTAATTTAGGCAAGGGTCCACGGTTCATGGTGGACCTTATTAATTAATTAAAGGGAAACCTAACCGAATTAAATCATATTTAATTATTATTAACGGGATTAATTAAATAATTAATCCGGGATTGAAGGCCGTAACACGGGGTGTTACACTCTCCCCCCCTTACGAGAAGTTTCATCCCCGAAGCTTAGAAATCATTGCTGGGGTAACGAGTCAAAAGTAGTGCGGTGGTCCTATAGAGAAAGTATTCTACGGGGAAACTGTATAATTGTATGTCTTTGTGTGCTGGGTTTTTGGGAACGACTAGGTTTAAAGGTCTAAGAGAGTGGGTTTCAAACCTGAGGACAAAGTGAATTTAGGAATTAGGATCAAAGTTTTCAAGGTTGCAACTTAGGGTGTGAGGTTGCCACCTTGTATGGAATCGTTAAAATAGGGAATCAAATGTGGTTTGAAGGGTAGAAAGGGTTTTGAAATAAGGAGGGGGCCGATTTTCCGAGGGAGGGAAGGGATTTCGGCTAGGATGGGTTAAGGGTTCTCGATCTTAAGTGACTATTCTGGTTTGATGCTTTGATCACGTCGTATTGACGAACTGATGATCCTTCTTCCTTGGTGTTGGCACTTGTTTGACTTTAAGATCCTTGTTAGACCTTGCTTCCCAGGCTAAAGTTTCATCCTTCTCTCCTATCTTGAGGGCATCTCCCGTGATGATTTAACACTTACTTCTTTAATGCGTCCAAGGTCTTGACCAAGTTTGGTCAACCAAGCCAATCTCTTAGGGCACACTTCCCAAATTCTTCCCAAAGTCTCTTGGGAGTCGATAAACTTTGGGTTCACTTTCTCTTCTTATTGAATTTCATCTCCTCTTTAGTGAATGAAATTCTTAGTAAGACTTCATGTCTACCCCGAGGTTCGGCTTGTTGTGCCCTTTTGTGTTACTTTTAATGATGAAGTTGCCCTTGCATGCTCTTTTTCTTCTTGAAGTGCAGTTGGTTTCCTAATCTCGTTGCGGAATGACTCGGTGACTTTACGAGTCATCTCATTTCCTTGTGGGTCCTTAATAACCCTTGAGGCCTTGGCACAAATTTGCTCTTTTACTTTTTTCCTAGCACCACGGACTACGTCATTCTTGATTTCATACAACTTGTAAGGAGCCCTCTGATTTGCTTGAATGATATCCATGGTTTGAAGGGGTCCCGGTCCATCCTTAGCATTTTGGCTTTTAAGGCCTTTGTGAGTCCCTAGCACAAGTTCCCAACTCGCCTCCTTGGTTTGCACAATCCTTCACGCCAATCATCCCTAGTCGGTTGCATTGTAGAGTCCAACTTCAACTCCACGTGTAATGCAATTGGTTGTGCTTTTCTGACGGTGTTTCGTGTGTCGAGGTCTTTTACCGAGGACACCATGTTTGGGAAACCCATGGTTCTTTACCCAAGGCTCGCGTTCATCAACCGAGACACACAAGCGCGCCACGAATCAATAAAACGAGGAGTTAAGAAATCAACACATTGTACCAGTGGGCGCGAGGTGGGCGGTCGTCCGCCTGCCAAGCTCCTGTCAGGGACCCGTCAAGGTCCCGTCAAGGACCCGTTAGGGTCCCATCAAGGTCCCGTTGGGGACCAGCGGGAAGGTGACTAGGAAGAGTGAATTCCTTCGGGAAAAATCCCAAGAATGCACAGATTCAAGTCCCGACAAGCCCCATGCCCATGTGCACAACAAAGGGGTTCGAATACATAGGATGACCCATCGTACAGCGTTATTGATCCTTAAGCACGAGTTCTAGATGAGTCAAGACTCTCGTATGTTCTTTCCGCTCAGTAGGTTGGGTCCGGTTTCTAATTAGCAACCTCGTCATCTTCACTGGGTAGTTGGTTATAAGCCGACTTTGTCTTTCCCTTGCTTGATTAATGATAAGCCTTCTTGGTTTTCCTTGGAGTTCGGCTTGTCGTTCACTCTTTATTCAACCCTTTGGTGACCAAGTGCTTGGTGATGCATTTCTCTTTCTTGGAATGCATTTGATTGACTACCCTCGACGTCGCATGGTGTTTTGGCGATTTTATGTGTCACATGCACTTCTTACGGTGCTTTAAAACCATCAAGGTCTTTGTTCCAAGGTAAGACCTTTATTGCAGGGAGGCTTTAGTTGTATGATATTTTCCATGCGTCCGTTGCCTCTTCTTGCCATGTCGAGTCCTTTTCGACAATTCGCACTAAAGGTTGAGGAAGGATGTTGTTTACGCGTTACTTTACATCCTTGCATTTAATTGGCGTTTCCAGTCCCTTTTACAGGTGGTCCCCCACTTCTGTTACTCCTTCCTTTGGGTTTGTTCCTGAATTTCCCGTTGTAGACGTTGGATTTGATAGGGGTCGGCAGCACTGGTGTATGCTTCGTTAGGGGTTCGGGGTTTGCTTACAATTAGGGCCTTCTGGGTTTCGTAGTTTGTGGTCTGTCACAGACTTCTTTATCTTGGTTGTCTCTGTAGGATCTAATCCAGGCGCGAAACGAGCCAGCTGGAGGAATTGTTTGTGGTATTCCCTGACAATGGTCATCCCTTGTTTTTAGGTGGAGACTTTCCTCGTACATGGTTGCCCTTACGGGTGCGGGGTGGAATCGTCCTCGTAGTCGTGCCCCTAGGCATTCCCAGTTGAACCCCCGGTTTTTGCCCATAAGTGGGTTCTTCGTGGATTTATCAAAGATCAGCCTCGTGTCTTGAAGTAGAATGAGGTTATCTCTACGCTGCGTTCCTCTGGGCATTCCACTAGCCCGAGGATTTTGTTGAAGGTTTGGATCCATTCCTCTAGGAGTGTGGGATCCTTGGCTGACTTTTTGTTAGCGCCATGCTGCTGGTGTTCAGGGCCAATATTTATTGTAACGATGCGTTGATGTGTTGCACCCTTACCTTGGTGTGGTAAGCGAATGGGAGTTCTTTAAATTAGTGAGGGATAAAGTGAGGGGAGGTTATGTGATGGTAGGCAAGTTTCACAATCTCACCGCGCGCCCTAAGATTCCTGAGTCCTTATGTTCCTAAATACCTAGAGTTCAAGCCTAATGTCCTAAAGTCCGGTCTTAAAAGTCTTATCCTAGGGTCAAACTTAGGCTCTGATACCAACTGTAACACCCCGAAATTTTAAACTTTTGAAGCTTATATAATAAAGGTAAGTTCTCATTGAATCCTGAAACATAATATAAATAGTACAGGGTGCTATGCCACACCTGAGCAAGAGAACTCAGGTGCACAGGTTAACTAACTAATATCCTCAATAATGTAAATGCATAAGCATGGCACGCAGGCCGAAAGGGAAAGTATCTACTTCTACGCTGCAAGATTCTAGCGCGCTCTAGTGTCTACTCCTCTGTGCCTGAAACCCAAATATATCTGTTCAGCGAGAGATGCTGGTAACCCACTCCAACGCGTTGAAATACAATACATATAGATATATACATAGATATACGAAAACCATTTCGAAGCATGAAGATATACCCTAAGAGACTCTAGCTTTCAAAACAGGGGATAGACTCGACAGATAGGGATGAGCACAGTCAACAATCATATCAAGCATATACAGTTTTCCAGCATAGAGAACAGGCACGATAGATAGAGACAAGCACATAACCAAGCATATACAGTTGCTAGCATAAATCCTATAGCCACGTTCTCAAAACACACATAACAACATCTTATCCATATCTCATCACATAAGCACACTTTGTTGGCGTCACAGGACCAATCGCATGCCCATACATGAGGGACAGCGCATATAGCTCTGACACGGCCCCGCAGCACCCTGCCCCGTATCGCAACACGGAGGGGTCGATCGCAACCGACCGATGAACCGCAACTCATCATAGTGTTTGATCGCAATCAAACAATGGACCGCAGCCCAAGAGTATGTCATTTGGTCGCAGCCAGGAAATATGAACCGCAGCTCATGTAGAAACGTTTGATCGCAACCAAACGGTGGACCGCAGCCCAAGAGTGTAAATCTGACCGCAGCCAGCTTCTGAACGGCAGCTCAGGAATAACCAATCCGATCACAACCGGATTGGGGTATCATACACACATAACACATAGCAAGCACATGCAACCCACATTAACACATTGGGAAGGGGGGGAAAACGTATAACAAAACCTATGCGTGATCCTTCACATACTAAGAATAATCCTATGGGGTACATACTCCTTTTACCTAGGTCAACGGGATACCAATTCAACTAGCATGCAATATATAAGACTCATACAACCTACGAACGGTACCCGAAATATCAAACTAGACATAGGCACGATAGACGGAGTCCGTTGGGACACCACGGGGGTTGGGGGAACATCAAACGGGGAAGCCAAAATCCCGAGATGGGGTATTTTCCAGCGGGTAGCTGGTGGGTGAGGGTTCACCCGCCGGCTACCCGCCGGTGGCGTGATTCCGGGCAGCGGGTGCCCGGCGGGCAGCTGCCCGTCCGCCGGCTGCCCGCTGCCGATGTTGCCCATCTTGGCCGCGGGTAGGTGGTGGGTCCCCTACCCCCCACTGACTCTTTCATCACAGAAGAACGCCCCGGGAACCATTGTGGAACCCGAGACCATGCTTAGACACTTTCAAACGCAATTGACAACAACACGTAGACAGTTAACGGATTCAAAAGCAAAAACATACGACACATAACCTATCATGCTTTCCTAAACATAATTAACACCCAAACATACGAATTCCCACCCAATATACCAATGAATAATATCATACGAATTCCACGATATAATCTAGGGTTCTAATTACTTTTAAATTAACAAGAACACAATTCATCTTCTAATATCAAGATTCTGTAGGAATATCATATAAGCATCAAGAACGTTATATAATCATCAAGAACATCAAGAACCTCTTATCATCAAGATCACCCATGGAATCATAACACCAATTATCAAGATCATTATAACGAATCATCAACACACAAGAATATGGGGGAAATCCTAAGAGGGGAATCATAGCTATGAAAATAGGTTTTGTTGAGACATGGGTTACCTCTTAGCCTTAATTAATTCCTTGGCTATGAAGGGTCTTTCTTTAAGCTTTCCTCTTTCTTGATTTCTCCTAGGGGAATTCTTGGAATTCTTGGTGTGGTGAGAGATTATTGTGGTGGAAGATTTAGGTGCCTCCTATGATCCTATTTATATATATATATATATATATATATATATATATATATATATATTCCTAAGAGTCATAATTGGGGTCTAAATACCATGGGCTTGCTAATTCCATTCCTTATAGGACTAAGGACTTGTTTTAGGGATAAGGGTCCATGGTCCATAGTGGACCATATTAATTAATTAAAGAGAATCCTAATCCTAATCTGAATAGTAAAAGGCCTACTTCCTTTATTCCGACTAGATAACTAGCTCTAGGATTCCTAATTAGAATCTAAATAGTAAAAGGTTTACTTTCTTTATTCCTAATAGGCTTAAGACTCTAATTTAGGCAAGGGTCCACGGTTCATAGTGGACCTTATTAATTAATTAAAGGGAAACCTAACCGAATTAAATCATATTTAATTATTATTAACGGGATTAATTAAATAATTAATCCGGGATTGAAGGCCGTAACACGGGGTGTTACAATGAAGAAGTTGAAGTTGTTTGGTATGAAAAGTCACGAATGTCATGTGTTTATGCAGAGACTAATACCAATTGCATTTCGTGAGTTGCTCCCGTTAAATGTTTGGAAAGTTCTTACAGAGTTGAGTTTATTCTTTAAGAACCTTACTTCTACTACGATTAGAGTTGAGGAAATGATGAAGCTTGAGAATGACATATCTCTCATTCTATGTCAAATTGAACGTATATTTCCTCCTAGTTTCTTTGATTCCATGAAGCATCTACCAATCCACTTAGCTTATGAAGCAAGGATTGTTGGTCCGGTTCAATATAGGTGGATGTATCCATTTGAGAGGTACAATTTTTATTAGTTGTTTTATATGTTTCCAAACATATAATAAAATCTTCACTTATGTATGTCAATTTTTTTTAGATACCTTCGAAAATTAAAAAATAATGTCAAAAATAAAGCGAAGGTCGAGGGCTCTATATCCAATGCATATTTGGTCGAAGAAGCATCATCGTTCTGTTCATACTATTTTGAAGACCACGTCAGCACGAAACACAGAAATATGCCTCGAAATGCAGATGATAGTGAATATGTAGTTGATGAACATGAAGAAACTCTTTCTATATTCAAGTATCTAGGTCGAGCATTTGGCAAAACAAAAGAGAGATATATGACGGATGAAGAATATAAAGCTGCTCAAACCTATGTGTTATTAAATTGTTCAGAAGTGGAGCCGTTTATTGAGTAAGAATTCACTTCTGTTCAATTTTTCGTATGACATGTGTTATAAATACTAACCCATGTGCTCAAACCTATGCGTTATAAAGGGTTTATACTGAGGAGTTAAAGAGGAGTCAACCAAACATTTCCAGTACTACCATTGGTCGTAAATTGGAAAATGAATTTGCAAATTGGTTCAATGGCTATGTAAGACTTGTATATTATGTATATTGAGCTTCAAATTGTTTAACACACTTTGACGCTTATATTATGTATTATACATGCACATGATCCTTCAAACAACATTTCAAACAAATTTATAAAGGCTCTTGCAAAAGGGCCACTTAGATCTGTCAACAGCTATTCAGGGTGTTATGTGAAATGGCTTTAAATTTCACACCATTGGTTATGGTGGAGCTAAAGAAACATTGAATAGTGGAGTTTGCATAAAAGGTATAAACTATAGTATAGATAAAAGTGATTATTATGGTCAATTGGTAGAAGTTGTACAAGTTGAGTACCCTGGCTTACCAATCAAGAGGACAATATTATTCATGTGTGAGTGGTTTGACCCCACAACTGTCGGCATAAAGGTTCATTCCAAGTATAAACTTGTTGAAGTTAATCATAAGCGTAGATTCAATCGCTATGAACCATTCGTTCTAGCAATGCAAGCCGCTCAGGTTTATTATTGTACATACCCAAGTTTGCGTTGTGACAAGCTTGATTGGTGGGCTGTTTGCAAAATTAAAGCGAGATCTAATGTAGAAGTTCCTGAATCATCTATATCTAGTGAAGCATCTCTAATACCTGCACCATTTCAAGAGGAAACTACTAACAATCATGATCACGTGCAAATAGATGAGGACCCATTGACTTTAGATGACCCAAATGGTGGGGTGATAGAACTTGATGGCGAACATGGTGACATGGAAGATGAACTTGAGTTAGAAGAAGAAATAGATGATGACTCAAGTACAGATTCAGTAATAGGAGATAGTGGTAACGGCACTAATAGTTAGTGCATAGTTCAAATGTAAATGAACATGTAATATTTATATGTTATTTAATTTTATTATATTTTGGTTTAGATGACACGAGGTGGTAGTCGAGCTAGACGCATAAGAGGACATGGACGGGGTGTACCACCTCCTGTGGAACCTATTGTAGCACCTCCTCCTACTGTAGTATCTCCACCAATTGTGTCCCCTGTTTCTATTGGTTCACCAGTTGATTTGCCGATTACATCACCATCGGACTCTACTGCTCCACCCACATCTTCATCAGTTGCAGGATCATCTACTGGCTGTGATTTGCCTACTATTCATGTAGAGGCTGAGAGGTAAAAATGTGGTATATTATGTTAACATTTATGTGTATATTACTTTTATCTTTATTCATCTCTTATATATGTACAGGTTGATGCCTTCTCACCCATGTTCAGTTACAATAACAAAAATATTCATGAAAATGATCCATCCGAATGGATATAATTGGAAGAGTGTGCCTAATGAGTACAAAGAGACATACTTTGACGAATTGAAGGTAAATTCTGACTTTTAATATTTGAATGTTGGTTGTAGAGGAAAAAAAACTGTTGTTTTTCCATCTTTTTCTATTGATCTTGCACAAGTAATAGATCTTTTATTGAATGTAAGTGCCAAGATTATGCATCTCCTCTGTTGTTAAGCAAATCAAACTTCAAGAACACCATCTAACCATATATTTTATCAGTAGAAGTTTAAAGAAATGGATAGATAAAAGATAATCTATGTTTTTGTGGTGAATTTAAGCTATAGAATGGTGTGCTTAAATTGTGCTTTTGATTCTGTATCTCCTCTGCTTAAATGGTGCTTAAATTGTGCTTTGGTAAATTCTGCTTTGGTGAATTTAAGCTGCAGAAGTTTAAACAATTTTGCTTTAGGCTGCAGAATGGTGCAGAGTTTAAACAAGTTTATAGTTAAGTTGGCTGCAATATTGTTGATTGGTGTTTCTGGAATAGAAAACTTTGATTGAATATGTGTTTTTGTGGTGAATTTAAGCTACAGAATGGTGCTTAAATTGTGCTTTGGTAAATTGTGCTTTGGTGAATTTAAGCTGCAGAAGTTTAAACAATTTTGCTTTAAGCTGCAGAATAGTGCAATTTTGCTTTAAGCTGCAGAATGGTGCAATTTTGCTTTAAGATGCAGAATGGTGCAATTTTGCTTTAAGCTGCAGAAGTTTAAACAAGTTTATACTTAAGTTGGCTGCAATATTGTTGATTGGTGTTTCTGGGATAGAAAACTTTGATTGAATATGTGTTTTTGTAGTGAATTTAAGCTGCATAATGGTGCAGTTTCTTGCATAATTGATATCTGCAGTAGGTACTAATAAGGTAGGCTTGTTTTGTTATGTTACTAACTAAATGTAGAAAAATTGCAGCTTAAATTGTACTTTGGATATTTATAGTTAAGTTGGCTACTTAAATTGTGCTCTGGACATTTCTAATTGTGTTTACCTTAAATTTGACGAACTTCTAATGTTATAGAAATTTTACAAGTGGGACTCATCCATTGACACACAAATTCACGAAGCCTTTTTATCACAAGCAGCCTCACGCTATGCAGATATGATCGCCAAATTAAAAAAAAAAAAAAAAAAAAAAAAAAAAAAAAAAAAACTGATATCAACTGGGAGGCCAACTTGTGTAGCTGAAGAAACATGGCGTATTTGGGAGGCATATTGGGATAAGCCAGACGTTAAAGCTAAATCAGATCAAAACAGCAAAAATAGAATGAGTGAGGTGGAAGGACCCGGTACTGGATGTTCTCGACAAACCGGAGGATCTAGATTAGCTATTGAGCACGCTCACAAGCTGGTAATACATTTAACTTACAAATTTATTCTTTGTATATATTTTACAAGTTAAGTATCATTTTATTATTTGTGCTTGTTTAATAGCAAAATGATCTTCAAAAGGAGCCTAATATGTTTGGGTGTTTCGAGCAAATACACAAAAAGAAGAATGGTATGTTCGTTGATGAGAGTTCAAAGAGAATCGCAGTAAGTATAACGTAACAATCATATATTGTTAAATAAATAAAAATTTTATATACCTTTGTATAGTTCTCTTCTTTTTTTTTTTTGTATATGTTGTTAATTTTAGGACGAAATAGAAGCACGACGTGTAGCTGCAACGCAAGAAGCCGAAGGGTCAACCGAGTCACCAAGTATAAACATGTCACAACTGTATATCGATGTCGTTGGCGGGGTAAAAATACAACGTATTTATGGCTTAGGGACTAAGGCATCCTCATTTATCAACAACAATAGTTGTGGTTCATCTGCTTCCTCACAACGTCATCAAGATGAAGTGAAGGAGATGATTAAGTTATGTTTATTAGTGTGTGGTATTGTTGCAAACAATATAACATTATATAGTAGTTTATTGTTATGGAGTATGATTGTTTAAATATAATATATTTTACAATTATATTATTGATGTAGTATATTTTAAGTTTAATGCAGGTATGGTATTAATTAGTGGCTATATATTTTTTAAAATTTTTATAATTTAGCAACGGAAAAAATATTATAGTAAATCCGTAGCTAAGTATTTAATATAAAATATCAAATGGTAAAAAATAGTTACGGAACAATTTCGTCGTTAAATTTAGCGATGGATATTGCCGACACTAAATCGTAGCTAAATAGCGTAAAATTCAAATAATAAAAACAACCTAGCGACGACAAATATCCGTCGTAACATATTAGCGACGGAAGTTAGCGATGGACACGTCCGACACTATAATTAGCGACGGAATAATCCGTCGCTAGTCCGTTGTAATGTTCGTCACAAGATTGTCGTGGTATGCATCTAGCAACGGATGTTTTTTTGTCTTAGCGACAGATATTCCGTCGCTAGAGTTCGCTACGAAAATATCCGTCATTATTCCGTCGCAATGTTTGACGTCGAAATCATCGCCGTGAACAATATAGCGACAGATTATTTTTGTTCCGCGACGGAAATAGCCATCGCTAAGTGTAGCGACGGAAATAAATGTCGTCGCTAAACAGTTTAGCGACGAATTTTCTCTTGTTTAGCGACGGGAATGGTCCGTCGCTATTTTGGCTTTTTTTGTATTATACGCAGACCATAAGTAATAGTTCCCTTAACATACCTCAGTATACGTTTCAATTATTCCCAATGTGAGACTGTATGAGAATGCATATGTTGACAAATTTGATTAACTGCAAAGGACTACCGTGTGACTGTGAGGTATTGTAGTGCCCCAGCTAAACTCATGTACTGAGTAGGATCATCATACAAATTTTCACTAAAAGGAACAGATTTCGAATCAAGTATAGAAGTAGCTAGAAATTTACAGTCTGTCATACCAGCACATTTTAGAATATATGTCATGTACCTTTGCTGAGAGAGAAATATTCCATCATCACATTTAACAGTTTCAATTCCAAGAAAAAAAAAAACAGGTTCACCAATATCTCTAATCTTGAATGCAATAGACAATTTAGACAGTAAAATATTCACTAGATTCTGATCACTCCCCATTACAAGTATATCATCAACATAAACCAACAGAAACACAAAAGCAGATTCATGCAAATAATGGAATAATGACACATCTGTCTTTGACGCCTTAAACCCAATAGATAGTAGAAACGTGTGTAGGCAATTAAACCAAACTTTGGGAACCTGTTTTAAGCCATACAAGGAACATTTAAGCAGACAAACGTGATTAGGGAACTGAGTATCAATGTAACTAGGGGGCTGACGCGTATACAAAGTTTCAGTCAAATTATCATTCAAAAAAGCATTTTGAACATCAAGCTGTCTAATAACCCAACCAAAGGATGAAGCTAAAGAGATGAGTAACCTGACAGTAGTGAGTTTTACCGCTGGGCTGAATGTATCAAAAATCTTGACCAGGGACTTGATTGAACCCTTTTCCCACTAATCTAGCCTTGTGCCTCTTAATCGAACCATCAGCCTTTCTTTTCGTGCAAAAGACCCACTTACAACTAATAACGTTCATATATGTTCTAAAAAGAACAAGGAACCAAGTCTTATTCTACAGTACAGCATTGAACTCTTGATCCATTGCCTCAAGCCACTTAGGGTGCTTAATTTTCTATGTATAACAAGTGGGCTTAGTGGGACAAACTTGTGTAGTTAGGACTGTAGGAGAATCATGATACTGACTCCTAGTGGTCATGGCATGAGTTCGTGTGGTTGACTTTATAGACCGGCCACGTGGATGGCCACGTGCCCATGTAATAGCCACCAAAGGGGCAGACAAAGTCTGCTGTATGGAGTTGATGGGTACAGCAGACGTGTCATCATAGCTCGGCTAAAAAACTTATTCAGCCCAAGGAAAAGTCCGCGGAGCCAGAGGTGCCTGCAAAACAGTCTTAGTAACAAAGGGAAAAACACCCTCATCAAACCGTATATACCTGCAAACATATATCTTATTAGTCTGTAAGTCCATGCACCTATACCTCAAAAAGAGTCATGATAACCTAAAAAGACACAATGAGAGGATCTGTTGGACATTTTATGACGATTGTAAGGCCTCAAGTGAGGATAGCACAGACAACTAAAGACACGAAGAAAAGAATAGGATGGAGAGAATTTGTACAACAAGGGATGAGGATTGAAATTATTTTCAAGACACTAGATGGCATTCTATTTATCAAATAAACAACAGTTTCAAAAGCAAAATCCTCAAACTTAGACGAAACAAAAGCATGAGACAAGAGAATTAATCCAATTTCAACAATATGCCTATTCTTTCTTTCAACAGGACAATTCTGCTCATGAGTACATGCACAAGGTTGTCTATGATTGATTCCTAACTGGACGAAAAGAGAGCGCAATTTTTTGTATTCAGCACCAAGATCAAATTGAATGGATTTGATCTTACGATTAAAGAAACTCTCTACCATAGCATGGAATTTATCAAAAATGGCATAAAATCAGATTTTAATTTCATGGGAAAATACCAAGTGTAACGAGAATAATCATCCACAAAGATAACAAAATAACGATAACCACTAGATGACAATAAAGGAGCTGGACCCCAAATATCAGTATAGATTAAATCAAGAATATTCGAACTAGAAGACTCAACACGTGGCAAATGGAAACAAGCAGATTTTTCCAATTGACAAGTAGAACATAAACTAGAATTACAATGAATAGCATAACTAGACCCAATAACAAACAGGACAAAAGAACACGACTAAGGACATGCTGATGTGGATGACCCAAACGGTTGTGCCAAACTGAACCAGAAGCATGAGTAGAGAGAAACGCGAAAGGAGACGAGCTTAGAATGGGTAATTGATGTTTGTTAATTTTAGTGGGATGGATATGTGTGTGTAAGTGTAAATGAGGATTGTGGAACCCCCGTATATCGAACTCAAGGATGGCAAATTGGAGTAAGCAAAGTGTCAGACACTACAAGAAAAATCACGAATCACGACGGAATCATCGCGACGGAACGTAATCCGTTGTCGGTTCGTGACGGTTTTTGCGACGAAATGTGTTCCTTCGTGATTTTGCGTCGGAAATGGTCACGGAATATATTTCCGTAGTGATTTTTGGCGCAAAGTGAGAAAATGCCCAAGAAATTTTGGCGCCCACATTTTGGTGACGGATTTTGCGACAAAATTAAGTTCTGTCACCATAATAGCGACGAAAAAGGCAACGACCGATGGTTCCGTCGTGGTTTTGCTACAGAATCGGCGACGAGAATAAATTCTGTTGCGATATTTGGTGCAAAGTGAAAAATATTGCCACGTAATCTTTGCGCCAAGGGATTGACGACGGAATTTGCGACGAGTTTTTTTTCTGTCGCCGAAATATTTAATTTTTGAAATAAAGTTTATTTTTGCTATAAAATGAGATGACAAAATCAATTTTGTCGCATATATGTTGACATGTTGGAGAAAAAAAATGAGACGCCCTACATGTCTGTCGCGCTATGGCAATGGAAATTAATTTTGTTGCAATGTTTGGCACAAAGGTAGATTTAACATTTGAGGTTGGCGATTGAACTTGCGACGATCGTTCTTTCCGTAACTAAAATATTTAATTTTTTAAGTAAATTTTTTTTCTAGACGATGGAATCAATTTTGTTGCCAATATGTTAACACATTGGCCACAAAAAATGCGACGCCCTACAAGTCCATCGCGCTATGGCGTCGGAATTTGCCACATAAATTAATTTTGTTGCATTATTTGGCGCAATGATATATTTCATGTTTGAGTTTAGCGATGGAACTTGCGACGATCGTTTTTCCGTCGCGAGAATATTTAAAATTTTAAGAAAATTTTAAGTGGGAAATTTTCAAAATTTAATATAAAATTTAAATTGCATATGAATTCATATGTTATAACTAAATTGTAAAACTTTTTAATTCGTCCCATTTTACTTATTTTACTTTCTTTTTTAATCAGTCCCGAAATGGGGTCTTCTTTCCAAAATTGAACATAACTATCATTTTATATTTTTTCAATTTGCCCTTTTGACTTGACAATTAATGAGGTAAGTACAATTGTACTTAGGAAATTCTATTTGCACCACCCAATTTGCTATTTACACCACCCCTTTAGATATAATAGCTTTATAGGTGGTGCAAATAGAAAAGTGCTATTTGCACCACCATCATTAAATGTGCTCAAAGATTAATATTTATTATCCATTTTTTTAACAATCAAAATATTAATCATTAAAAAAAAAAAAATCCTGTCACCTTCTCTGGTGAGAAGGCAGCCCCTCGCCTTCTTACTCGAGAAGGTGACGGGGTCATCTTCTCTTTTTTTTTTAATTTATTTAATGTTTTAATTAATTAAATTTTGAATTAAAATATTATTAATTGCACCTCATAAATGAGGTTTGACCAAGGTGGTGTAAATAGCAAAATGAACCCCCATTTGGCTATTACACCACCTATGTAACTATTGAAAGTTTTACCTTTTTACGATTTCAAGAATACTTTATACCACTTTTGACCAAAATGTGGTAAAAATAGCGACACCCTTGTATTTTGTACAAATGACACCTACTTCTGAGGACCACAATTAGAAAGTTAGAATGACACGTTTATGTGATTTATACCGAGTCTTGGCACGTTTAGAAATCGTGTTAGAATGTAATTGGAATGACTCTTGGTTCAACCTTTGTTAATCGAATCCGTGTTGTTGTTAATACGTGTTGGAATGTGTTTGGACATGGTTTTGGGTTCCACGAACGAACATCGGACCAAATAATCACCTTCGTACCAGTGAGGGGTAGGTGGGGGGAACGAGTCCCCACCACATACCCGCGGGAAGCTACCCGATTCCAGCGGGCAGTCGACTGCCTGCCGGGCACCGGCTGGAATATGGCTACCCACCGCCGAGTAGCCGGCGGGTGGTCCTCCACCCACCGCCTACCCACTGGAATGTGGTGGTGCGGCGGGTCATTTTCCCCCGTTTGTTGTTTCCCCGTGTCCCGTTTTGCCCCGTTGTACCCCGTTTGATGTTTATGAGTCTCGTATGATGTTTTGAGTACCGTTCTAGGAATTTATGTGTAGTGCATATCATTGCTATTATTCCTTGATTGTTATTGTTGATTATATGTTGATTGATTGAATGATGATGGGTATTGTGATCATTGCGCAATGATGGTTGAGATTGTGATTGGTGGAAATGAATTATTGGCGGATAGCACAACGAGTGCTCCGTTATCGTGCTAAAGGCATGGACCACCCCTTAGACTTGTTGGCTAAAGGCTTGGGTTAGGGTATAAGCGCCGCAGTGCCATGTTAGAGCTATATACGCTGACTCATTGATTATAGTGCTATAGGCACGGATCATGCGAATGGCACTTTCGTGCTACCATGTTGGTGGACTTGTTGGTGGTTTCTGTGTGGGGCATGTAGTTGCTCTGGAGGAATAAGGGAGGCGATATAAGGGTGGCCTGGAGGTACAGTTTGGAACTGATATAAGGATGGAGAGGAGTAAAGGTTGGAACTTGGTATAAGGTTGGAAGATGGATGTGTACCATACACGTTTACTTGTTATATGATTGTTGTTGGATTCCATTGTTGCCTTTAATTGTTATTTATGAGCTTGCCTATTTATTATGCATTGCAACCATAGGACGCATGTTAGTGGTATTCGTAATGTCGTTCCGTTGTTATATTCTGAGTCTTGATCCTGATTTGAAAGCTAGTGTTGCTTAAGACTATATCTGTATTCCAGTTTCAAAATGATTTCCTATATTTATATTTATTGTACTTAACGTGTGGGAGTGGGTTACTCAGCATCATTCACTAATGGTTGCGACGATATGTTTTTCAGGTGATGATCATTAGCTAAGGAGCGCGTTAGATGGACTCGTAGTCTTAGTCTAATTAGTACTAGTAATAGCAATGGCCTGCGTGCCTTGGTTTGTATTTAATTTATGGTTTACATATGATTCGTAGTTTAGCCTGTGCATCTAGGTTCACAAACCTAGGTGTGGCATAGCACCCTGACTCTTATGGATAGATTATGCTCTGTTTGGATGTTCAATGATAGATTGCGTTATTTATATAAGCTTTTAAAATGTTTAAAAAAAATTAGGGGTGTTACAATAAGCACAGATCATGTGAATGACACTTCCATTCTACCTTGTTGGTGGTTTCGGTGTGGGGCATGCGTGCTCCGGAGGAATAAGGGTGGCCTAGAGGTAGAGGTTGGAACTGATATAAGGATGGAGAGGAGTAAAGGTTGGAACTTGGTATAAGGTTGGAAGATGGATTGTGTGCTTTGATGATTACTTGCTAATTGATTGTCATTGGATCCCATTGCTGCCTTTAATTGCTATTTATGAGCTTACTTGTCTATTATGCCTTGCAAACGTAGGATGCATGCTAGTATCTCTATAATATTCGAGATGTTGCCTTATTGATGGTGTCTTGAGTCTTGAACTTAGTTTTAAAGCTAGAGTTGCTCAGGATTATATATGTATTCTAGTTTTAAAATGATTTCCTATATTTATATTTACGGTACTTAACGTGTGGGAGTAGGTTACTCAGCATTATTTGTTGACGGTTGCTATGACATGTTTTTCAGGTGATGATCAGTAGCTAAGGAGAGTGCTAGTTGGAATTGTTGCCTTAATTTAGTTAGTACTGGTGCTGATGATGGCCTGCGTGCCTTGGCTTGTGTTTTGAACTTATGGATCTTATGTATTAGTTAGTTTAGCCAGTGCACCTAGGTTCTCAAACTTAGGTGTGCCATAGCACCCCGACTCTCACGAATAGTTTATGCTTTGTTTGGATGTTTAATGATAGATTGCATTATTTATATAGGCTTTTAAATGTTTTTAAAATTAGGAGTGTTACGTCTTCGGTTGCATTCTTCTGATTGTATATGTCTCTCATCCATCCGGTTTTGCCTTTCTTCGATTCTTTGTAGACGAACACTCATATTCGTGTAGAGTTGATATATGAAAGCATGCATTTCTTCCCCATTTGTCACCGTAGCATTATGAGGCTGAACTAGAGGAAATGTCAACGCGAACGACGGTGGAGGGTTCTCTTTATCATCCTCAGGTAGAGGAGCAATGTATAAGTCTATCACGTCCTCCTTGCGCATAGGTATCATGCAAGTGGCGTGAGTCTCCCTCTCCAACAAAGTGGTGATGTTCAAACCTTGGCACAACCGGCTTACAATAGGTCCCACGAACAATGTCTTGACTCCCTTATTGCATTGGGACCTTAACCACGTCATGATGATTGCTCCCATGTTAACGGCGCTACCGGTGTCCATGCTCCATACGGCGAGGAGATCCGTCCTAGCAAACTCTATTTGAATTTGTCTTCCGGCCACTCCAAGAGCAAACCAAAATCATATTCACAACTCTCAACTCCGCTCTTGCAATGTCACTCCCATGTGATCTTGAAGCGTCCCATCGCATTCCCGGATATGCAATGTGTGACAACTCAAAAATTATTTTCCTAAAAATTCTATTTTATAAATCCCAAAATAATTATTTCTACTCCATCAAAAAATTTTCTAAAATAGGTGTCTGAATTACATATTTTAAAACATGATTTTATTAATTGAACACCAAATATTAGCCTATTTCGAAAATCATAAGTTTTCGGTATATCTATGTATCAAATTTTGACCCAAAAAGTCAATCTAAGTGAAACCTGAGAGGAACCTGTAAAATCTGAGTCAAATGTTTTTACTTAAAAACATCCTTATAAGAAATCTATTTTATCTTCAAAGATGTATAAACCTATTTTATTGCATTGCTTAGTTCATGAATAGAAGAATTGATGAGATTATTGAGATTTCTTGCATAAGTTACTGTTTTTCAAACTTTGCATTGAAAAGTCTATTTTGCCACTTTTGAAAAAGATTTTTGCACAATAGAAGGCTTAAAGTGAAGCCCTAAGCTATTTTCAAATCCTTATATCTATTTTGGAAAATCTATATATATGTGCTTTGAAAAGCTTGCATGATAATTAGATTTCCAATATGAGAAAGAGAAGTTGTATGAGATATATTTGTGCATTGAGAAGTTTGCATAATATCTAAATTACTAGCACGAAAAAAAGAAGTTGCATGTGATATATATATATATATATATATATATATATATATATATATATATATATATATATATATATATATATATATATATATAGTGAGGAAAAATCTATGTTTTGGAGGTTCCCGTTAGGACTGTGTCCTTTCGGAAGAAAAGAGAAAGAAAGAAGTTATGAGAAAGAGAAATAAACGGTCACAAAGGGCCGACAGTTTATTCTAGATGTAACTTGGTAAAACAATCCCGAGTTTCTAGGTTGGATACTACCCGCTGGGCTTGGAATCCTAGTTAGAGGGTGTGCACACTGAAGTACGATACCTGATTCCACCAAGATTAAGAACCACGAATACTGATTCTGTGGGCGAGATGAGTATTAGGCCAGCCAGATTGCCAAGCCCGGTTAGGTCCATTCACGATTCGTGAAGTTCCTACCTCCCCCACGAGTTTAGAAAGAAAGCAAGAAAGAAATAAAGAATGAAAGAAGAGAAAGGCGAGTCAAGTGACTCAACAGAGATCCTCCACAGAAAAATATTTCCTTTTAAATAAAGAGCGAGAGTATAAGTATACATATAGCATCATATCCTTATTTATATCATGGCATAGCATATGTCCTATCTTGTTTATATGAGAACTAAAGTATCATTCATTGGCCAAGACCTTGTGGTCTAATGGCACCCAGGTTGCACTCTTATATGGTAGGGAGTGGGTTCGTGCCTCAATCGAGGCGGCATTCACTCTTTGTGCTTTAGTTGGTTGAGAAAGTAGTTTATGAACAGATACTACACTTTAATAGAGTCAGTATCATTCATTTCTTGAGTATTAGCATGAAAGCATGATCCTATCTGTTAGCATCAATGCATCATGTATGTGCACAAGTATGTGTTATGAGTTAATGCCTATTGACATGAGAATATAGTTTGTTGAGCATATATAAGTATATCTATTGAGATCTTTTGAATGAGTATCTTGATTGCTTATGTTCATACTTGAGAATGTGTATGAATGCAAAACGTTTTCCAACCTATATCTATAGTATGTTTACACGGTTGAGTGGCATTATACTTAGCATTATACGCTAACGGGTTTATTTTCCTATGTGTTTTATAACCCCTTTCAGGTGGACCCAGTGCATGATGAGAGTGCGCATCGTATAGTAGTGTGTAGCTCTAGTGTTCATGTTTGAGGCTAGATTAGTTTCCCCCTTATGTTAGACAGTTCAGTAATTTTGGTTGTAGCTAGACAACAGTTACCTTTTGATGGCACGTAGACACCGGGGATTGCTTCCTCTTTTGATGCTTTATGAGCTTAGACTCCAATATTAGCAATTTTTGTTTAGCCTGTGCAGTTACTCATGAGTGGGTAGCTGTGGCGGTAACATTTCCCATCAGTTTATGTTTTGGATTCTATCCTAGTTTATGTTAATACTTTGACTTTATCCTATTTAGAATGTTTAATTTATGGGCTCTAGAGTTTAGAAAAACGGGGTGTTACACAATGTCTTTCCAATAAGCACGCAAAGTTGCCTCATCCTTGAAATCTCGTGGTAGCATCCGATAATCTTCATCCTCTTGATCTTCTCGTGTATAGAATCCAAGTAGCCTTGTAACACCCCGTGTTACGGCCTTTAATCCCGGACTAATCATTTAATTAATCCCGTTAATAATAATTAAAAAGGTTTAAAATTGGCTAGGATTCCCTTCAATTAATTAGTGTGGTCCACAATGGACCATGGACCCTTATCCTTAAACCAAATCCTTAAATCCTATAACAAATAGGATTAGTGGGCCCTTACCATTCAAACCCTAGTTGGGACTCCTAAATCTATATATAGGGACTAAGGAAGCATTTAGAAACCCTACCACAGTTAATTCTACCATACACCTACAAAGGGACCCCCTACCACCAAACATAGAGGAATCCACTGGAGGGAAATCTTAGAAAGAAGAATCTTAGTAGCCAGGGATATTGATTAGGGCTAAGAGGTAAGCCATGTCTCGACAAAACCTATTTTCCTTGCTATATCTTATTCATTGGCTCATTTGATACATGATTCTATGTTTGAGTCTTGATAGAGCTTTGCCTAAGGATTATATTGTGTTTATGTGATAATCTTGATGTTTATGTGATAATCTTGATGATCTTGATACTATGATTGATTATATGAATGATCTTGTATTTTGATGATGTTCTTGGTATATTTGGGTGGGATTATGCATGATCGGGTGTTGAGTCTAGCATAGGACTTGTGTTTAGGACTTTGCATATAGGTTTCTTGATTTTCTTGTGATTCTGGATGCTCCTGAACCGTTATTTGATTAATGTGGAGTCTTGGCCTGTTTAGGAATTGTGTTAGAACGTATTTGGTGTAATTCTTGGTTTAATCCCGTTAATTGAATACGTGGCGTTGTCGTTTTGTGTTTGAATGTGTCTGGACATGGCTTCGGGTTCCACGAGTGATCCCAGGACCAAAAGTTGCCTGTGAGTCAGTGGGGGGTAGGCGGGGGCAGGGATGCCCGCCACCTACCCACTGCCCCTTGCCCGGTTTCCAGCGGGCAGGCGACTGCCCGCCGGGCACCCGCTGGAAAAGGAAGCTGCCGGCGGGTGGTCCTCCACCCGCCGCCCACATGCTGGAAAGTTTGTGGGTGTCATGATGTTTTCCCCCGTTTGTTGTTTCCCCGTGTCCCGTTATACCCCATTTGTCGTGCATGAGTCTCGTTTGGTGTTTTAGGCATCGTTCTAGGAATTTATGTGTAATACGTGTCATTGTTGTTGTGTCTTGATTGTTATTTGATTATGTGTTAATTGATTGAATGATGATGAGTATCGTGGTCATTGCGCAATAGCCGGTGTGATTAATGAAGATGATGATGATGAGATTGTGCTTGGTGGAAATGAATTGTTGGCGGTTGGCACCACTTGTGCCCGGTCATTTTACTAAAGGTACAGGCCATAGCGGTGACTGTGCTAAAGGCACACACCCACCTTCGACTAGCTTGCCATTGAGCATGGGTCAGGTTATAAGTGTTGCGGTGTCATGTTAGAGCTATATGCGCTAACCCCTTGATAGTGGCACTAGATCATGAGGTGCGGATCATTGAATGGCACTGTGGCACCATCTTGATATGTTGGTGGTTGATAAGTGGTTTGTCGGTGGGGGCATGTAGTTGCCCGGATGCATAAGGGGTGGTGATATAAGGGTGGCCTGGAGGTATAGGTTGGAACTGATATAAGGACGATAGGGAGCTACAAGGTTGGAACTTGGTATAAGGTTGGAGGATGAATTGTGTGCTTTGATGACTACTTGCTAATTGATTGTATTGAATACCTTCGTTGCCTCTACTTGTTATTTGTATGTTTATCTGTCTGTCGTGTCTTGTATCGCGTACTTAGGATGCCTGTTAATTTTATGATTATTTTATACTGTTGAGTCTGTTAACATGTCTTGAGTCGTGATCTTGGATTTAAATTAGAGTCTCGTAAGTATATATGTATTCCAGTTTCAAAATGAGTTTCTTATATCTATCTATATTGTACTTAACGCGCTGGAGTATGTTACCAGCATTATTCGCTGACGGTTGTTATACCGAATGTTTTTCAGGTGATGAGCATTAGCTTCGGAGCGCGCTAGTCAAAGCCTTGGACTTAGTTTAATTACCCTTAGCTCAGTAGTTGGCCTGCGTGCCTTGAGATTGTATTTGAATATTGAATTAAGGTTTTTTATTGCTTAGTTAACTTAGCTTGTGCACCTAGGTTCTCAAACCTAGGTGTGGCATAGCACCCCGACACTTATGGTTAGCTCTATGCTCTGTTTGAGATTCAATCAACGGATTTACCTTTATTTTATAAGTTTTAAATATCTCAGAATTTAGGGGTGTTACAAGCCTGCCCAAGTCATTCACCGATATGTGATGTTCAGCATTGAAAAGTTGAAAGTGAATTGTAGGGCTGGTGAGGTCTGTAGCTCCCCTTTTGACCTTCAAATTAGCAACAAACTCATGTATAAGGGGGCTATACGTGTCGTCTCTCCAAGCGAAAATTTCTGGTAGAAAGTAAGTATTAAGCTCAAAGGACTCTAATTATAGCACAATATGCCTCCTAAATAACATACTAAATGTAGCATCTTTGGCACTTATCATTAATGTGTATAGTCCACTAGAACTATTGCCGCGAAGTAGGTTTTCCTTAGCGTTGATATCCTTCACAACAACAACAACAAAACAAAAAAAAACAAAAACAAAAAAACAAAAAAACAAAAAAACAAAAAAAAGGGTGAAGCTCAAAAAACACTTTATTATTCGATGCAAAATGTTGAACAAATAATAAAGATGTAGACAAACTAGGAACATGAAGAATATTAGATAATTGAAAAGAGCTAGACGGGGTTTTAAAGGAAGCATAACCAACACGACTAATAGATAAACTCATACCATCATCGACACGTAGTGTGTCATTACCATTGTACTCCTCAGAGGTTGAAAGTGCAGCTATATATGGGGTAGCATAATTGGTTGCCCCAATATCTTGGAACCAAGTGTGAGAGCCAGGATTAACATCAGAAGGGGCATCCTGATAAAGCATATGTGCCTGAGGAGGGTCCCTAGAGTAGTGATTGTTACAAGTGACTGATGTATGACCAAGAATACCACAAATTTGGCATTTGGGTTAAAATTTCTTCCCTCGACCGCCGCGATCGTGACCACCGCCACCACAACTACTGCCATCGCACTGCTGCGTGTTGCTATCATCACCACGCACGCAAGATCCTCAATCACCACTTAAGTTCGCCCTATGTAATTAGCAACCGATGAATCGCCTTGTCGAAGAGCTTGAAGCTGGCCAAGAAGATTAAGTGACCTAACCCACGACGTTGACGCCAGAGCCTGTTCAATAGCATCTCACACGGCCTTGGACGTTTGGCGACCTACCGCGAGTGGCATCACTTCCTCGGACAGTGAGGAGATGGTCGTGGAGAGCAACGCTTGATGGTGACATACCCATGCAACGCACGCTGGGTTGAGCTACGGCGGTGCGGACGGATCATCAGCGGGAAGAAACGTTGTTGAGCAGGGGTGGGATCCATCAACAAATCCCATTAGATCGTGCCCACGGGAAAACGGAACAACCTGTGTAACACCCCTAATTTTTAAAACATTTAAAACTTATGAAGTAAAGGCAAACTAACATTAATATCCCAAACAAAGTAGAGACTACATAATAAAAGTCGAGGTGTTATGCCACATCTAAGCTTGAGAACTTAGATGCACAGGCTAACTAACTAAACAGAACACAATCCAAGTTTAATATCCAAATACAAACCAAGGCACACAGGCCAACTACCAATACTAAATTATCTAAGCTAGGTCCTCGTGTCCATCTAGCGCACTCCGAAGTGAATAATGTTGGTAACTCACTCCCACGCGTTGAGTACAATATAGGTAGATATAAGAAAACCATTTTGAGACTGTAATACATATATAATCCTAAGCAACGCTAGCTTTAAAACCAAGATCAGGACTCAAGGCACAACAACAGGTTGACAGTATGAACACTATGAAGATACTAGCATGCATCCTAAGCTCGCAAGATAAGATAATAACAAAGCTCAATAATAACAAACAATGACAACATTGGGACTCAACAACAATCAATAACAACAGGCAGTCAATAGAGAACACATTCATAATCCAACCTTATACCAAGTTCCAACCTTTACTACTCTCTATCCTTATATATGTTCCAACCTGTACCTCCAGGCCACCCTTATAGCGCCTCCCTTATCCCTCCGGAGCACGCATGCTCCCCACCGACATGCCGCCAACAAAACCACCGATCTGATAGTACCGCAGTACTATTCGCATGACCCGTGCCTATAGCACTATAATCAAGGGGTCAGTGCCTATAGCACATGACATGGCAACGCAGAGCTTAATAACTTGATCTATGGCTTTAGCAAACTAATCAAAGTGGTATGTGCCTTTACCATAATAACCGAATGGTCTGTGCCTTTAGCACAATGACCAGGCACTCGTTGTACCAAACCGCCAACAAATCTTTTCGACCAATCACATCTCTTTTATCATCATGGACAATCAATCACAATGATCAGAACTCAATCACAATAGCAATAGTCAACACTCAACAACCATCAGTAGCCAATGTTCAATCAACAACAGCAATCAATACTCAACAACAAATAACAACCAAAACACAACGGCAACAATAGCCGATACTCATCAACAAATAGCGAGGGGGTAATCAAGAGGGAAGGGCACAACAATCACATAGACTTTTATCAACAATTGACAACAGTACAAACACACCACCCACCAGATACACGCTAAACCCTACTTCACAAGATAACAAGACAACCACACGACACATACGAGATCATACAAATCTCGTCCTAGGCTAACGAGATACCTACTTAAACCGCCTTCAACAACCAAAATTCACAACTCCTAAAATGGTACCCGAAACACCAAACGAGACTCTTAAACATCAAACGGGGCACAGGGAAACAAAAAACGGGTTAAAACAACTCCTCGCCCCGCCCGTACCAGCGGGTGGTCGGCCACCCGCTGGTACGGTGGGCGGTACCCGGTGGGTGGTCAGGTGGGGATTCATCCCCCCATCGACCCCCCGCTGGTATGATGGTAACTTGGCATTTTTCCTCTTCGGGAATTCATCAATTAAACCCAAAATCATGTCCAAACACATCCCAATGCATATCAACAACAATATGGACTCGAACAACAAGAATTAAGCCAAGAAACACCACAATAAAATCCTAAACACAACTTCTAATCATGTCAAGACCTAAGGATGAACACATAGCATTTCAAGAACATCAAGGGACCAACATACGAAGCCCTAAAGACGAGCCCTAGACCTTGAATAACACCCGAACATGCATAAATCTACCCAAGAACGCCAAGAACATTACGAATAACAAGATTCACCATATAAACCCTAATACAAGCTCTGAATAATCATAAACCCAATAACATGCAATCAATCACACAAGTTCATCAAGAATCATCAAGAATAACAAGAATCCATACCATAGATCCTAAAGACAAGTTCTAACAAGGCAAACATACCGAATCGCACATTCAATCATCCAACGGAGTTAATCAATAAAAGATAGCAAGAAAAATAGGTTTTGTAAGACATGGGTTACCGCTTAGCCTTAATTAATCCTCCCTTGGCTATTAAGGTTCTTCCCCAAGATTTTCCTCCGATTTATCTTCCTAGGCTTGGTGGTGGTGAATTCCTTTTTGCTAGGTTTCTTGGGCAATCTCTTGTATCAGGGTTATGAGAGGTGAGAGGGTTCTAATTGTTTCCTAATCCCCTATTTATAGAGTTAGGAATCTTATTTAGAGTCTGAATAGAAGAAGGTCTACTTTCTTTATTTCTATCAAGCTTAAAGTCTTTAATATAGGCAAGGGTCCACGATCCATTGTGGACCGCATTAATTAAATCAAGGAAATCTTAACCAAATTAAATCATTTTTAACCATTTGATAGCAGGATTAATTCAATAATTAATCCGGGTTTGAAGGCCGTAACACGGGGTGTCACAACCTGAGTCTTCCAGGATAAAAAATTCTTGTATGTCAATTTAATACTGATAAAGTGATGTGCAGTGGATATGAAATTTACGGTTGTGGAAACCGATGAAATAATAGCAACATCTGAGACGGTATGTTTAGAGGAATTAACACATCCGTCAGCCATGGAAATGATAAATCCTAGCTAGCTAATATAAGATGAGAACTGTATGAATTGTATTGAATTATGTTGTAAACGCGAAAAACTTGAATTGTATATATTCAAAAATTCAAAGTATCGGTTACAAGTAGTATCAAGTATATATCAAACAGAAAGGGGTACAATCTCTGTATAGGAGAAGTCCTCTGATTCTCTACTACAAGTATGCCTATTGGAAGTATGCCAAATTTGGAATATGCCAAATTGGAAGTGTGCCGGGTTCAGAGTATGCTGAACTTGAAGTATGCCGAGTTCGGGAGTATGGCCGAACTGGAAGTATGCCGAGTTCAAAGTATGTTGAACTGGAAGTATGCTGAGTTCAGGAGTATGCCGAACTGGAAGTATGCCGAGTTCGGGAGTATGCCGAACTGGAAGTATGCCGAGTTCGGGAGTATGCCGAACTGGAAGTAGTTCCTTGCTGAAGGGCCTCCGGAGTTATGTAGCTTGTTCTTCAATGAAGGGCTAATATGCAGCTTGATCTTCAAAGAAGGGCTTCCGGTGTTCAAATGGCGTATTCCTTAGCGCAATATACGCAGTATATATAACTGCGGGCGTGTTCCAGATGATATCCTGGCGAGATTTCGGCAGAGCTTCGATGTGCAGATTTCCAGAGCTCTTCTTTGAAAATGAGCCCACTATATATAGTGGGGAGGGTGAGGGAAAATCTCCAACCAACTCTTAATTCCTTATTTAATTTAATTTCTTTAATTAAATTAAGGAATGTATCGGGACACTATTATGTCCAGGTTCATGATTTCATTAAATTTCCAAATAATATCAAATATTCAAATTTCTCAAAATTATATAATCCACATATAATTTTAGTGGGCCACGACCAAGTCAGACCCGCTAATTAGCAACCCAATTACTCCAAGCAGCCCGGTCCAACTCACTTAAATATTTCATCATTTCGGGCTGAACAATCCAACATCCAATTACATTTAATTAAGCAATTAAACCAATTAAATATTTAATGGGCCATTTAATTAACCCAATTAAATAAATATTAGTCCAATTAACTTAATTAAAGTAATTAATTTAATGATCAATTACCCGTCACGGTCCAACGATATTATTTAAATTTTCCAATGCCTACAAATTGCCCCTTCGAGACTTACTTGACGTGCCTTAAATGCAGAGGGAAGGTAGTCTCGAAATTAACCGTAGTAATCCAAGAGTCCATATTTGGGATGACAGACTTGCAGACTATAATTTGACCGCAAAATTCCTCAACTTATGCCCAGGCAACCGTCTAACCAAAAATGTACTTCAAAATTTGAAAGCACGCTTATAACTTTCGTCGAATTTTTTCCTTTTAATTTAGGCCAACATTAATAATCCATTTTCCAACCGTACTTTAATTAAGTTCCATGTACATAGATTTTCAAAATGGAGTCAACATCCCCTGTTAATCCAAAGTACTTCACAGTTTAATAAAATAAAATTGGTCCACAAAACTTGCTTTAACGGATTATACTCCTGCAAACCATATTAATCCTTTTTCCCATTCCACCACATAATTAACCACAACATCATAAGCTGATAAGGATTAAGTAACAGAATTAGAATCCCAACCTACTCAAAATCCTCATCCCATGACTATAAATAATGTAACTGTTAATCATTTTTTCCAATCCAAGAATAGAGCTGTAGTTAATTTCACCGAGCTTCAATCTTCATCCAAGCTGCAATCTCTTTCATAAGGTAATTTTTGTTCACTATACTATCTTCTTGATTTTTTTATTTTGCCAGGGGAAATAAAGGAAACAAAATACGTGAGGCATTGGGTAAAAACACCCGAAAATTAATTTTTCCGGGCTTGTTTTTTTTTTTACCATTGCTTGGGTCACCATCTTCACCAACAGTGGTCTAGAACTCTTGGAAATTAATTTTTCCGGAATGACCACCACTGTTTGGGCTCTTGGGAATTTTCTTGGAATATCTTCCACCACTACTTGGAATCTCGCTATTGCTGCTCCAGTGCCTCTCCATTCTCACTGTACTTGGTGATGAAGAAGAAATGAGATCGAAAGGCTCTGGAATTGGAAGGCTCATGCTCTGCTTTTGGTGTATTCCAGGAGCTTGCCGTGCATTATAGAACCGTCGCCGGAGGACCAATTGTTTGAACCAACCGCCGACGAGCTTGTCAGAGGAGAAAGCTTGCTAAGGCTTCGCTGTGTTCGTCGACAGAGGTATGGCGAGAGCCTTTGCTTTAATTTATCCCTTGCTTTGCATTTAAATAGAGAACACATAGAGCCATGCGCCATTACTCTTCCCCATGTCTGCTTGCGTGTGGGTATAGGTTTCTTGAGGGCAACTTTGAACTACAATCCACAGTTCTATTTGCTTTGTCTTTTCCCATCCCATCACACTTTGCTTTGTCACTTTTCCCATCACACTTTCCCATCGGCCCTTTTTTATCTATTTCGCATGTGTTAGCGTATATACACGCGTCCATCTTCTGCTTCATGACTGCGTGAATGTACACATACGTATATAATAACATGTGTGTAATGCACTAACATTGTTTGTGCCGTGCGTATAACATACATAACATATATTTGCTTTTCGTAATATATTTTTGTTTTGCTTTCCATAATCCTCTCCTGCCAGCGTGAACATAGCCCTTTTGAGACTCCACTGTGCTTAGCTTGTGTTATTGTGTATATATAATACACTTAACCCATGTGGGCCACTGGTTTATAAGTAATATACATATATATGTTTACCTTGCATGCACTATATAGTGTAGGTACATATATATATAACATAGATGTGGCTCACTGACCCATGCATAATTTATATATAATATATTTGATGCATATGTTGTATGAGTATATGCACACATGCATATAATTCATATGATACGCATACAATACGTATGATATATATATATACGTAGTATGTGCATACATATATAATATGGCTTCCTTTTTCCTTTTTTTTTAACACTCCCCCTTGACGTGAATTCATATATATACATGTGTAACATATATATATGTTTCGCATTAAACCTTGCAAATCCGAGATATGTATGTACATAATATATTTTAGTAACGTACGTGCCCATATGCGCCCAATCCATGCTTGCTTCTTATACTTTGTGTGTACCACGTACATAATATATACGGAGTATATAATATATATACACATAGCATAATTGATGTTTGCTTGTGACTGCACATATATAACTTGTGTAGCATAGGCATTTTGCGACAATATATTTTTTGCATCGACCTCAAAATTGTCTTATACTTTTGGACTTGGCCTCTTGGTTCATAATGCAGATTCATACATCGCAAACTATTTTGAACAATGGTAGTGTTTGAGGACACCGTGGGAGCCGATCAGAAGAGGAGGCTCAAAGTATCAAGCGATGAGACCGGAAGAAAAAGCATGTTGTTCATCGTTTACCCACCAATGACGCCAAGAACCCTCCTTGCCCCGACACTGCCTTATCGGGTGGAGGAATGGACTCGTAACGCCGAACACCAGCCACCCAAAACATGGGTTCTAAAAACCGGGCTAGGTCATACGGAATACTTAGACCCACTCCCGACTCTAGGGCGACAGATCCTTAGGGGTGAGGCCTCATGGAACCAACATCCCAGCTTCAGAGGAGAGTTCAGCTTTACGATGGGATATTGGGAATGGACTGAGACTATACTCAGTATGCACCGTGAACTCCTGGAGGCCGTGACGATCTACGACGGCATATACGCCTCGTTGTTCACCTATGACCGCTCGACGCATATTGTCCAAGCGTTCTGCGAAGCGTGGAGCCCTATGACCAATACACTGCTTACATCACTTGGTGAGCTCTCAATCTCACTTTGGGATGTGCATGTGCTCTGCGGCCTGCTGATATCTGGCGACATCTATGATGAGTATGTCCCAACCGCCTCAGAGTTAACGGGGGAAGACGCCAACCCTGACTCTACTCCTCCAAGTTGTAAATACTTGTTCCAAGCATATTGTTACATTAGTGACCGAAGCAGGCAACGAGGGACTCGTCGCGAAAAAAACAGTAATGACCGTTCCGTTCCCATTGTTGACTGGATAGCATTTTGGAGTAGAAGACCGCCAGTCTACGACAGACCAACGCCAAGGAAAGAAGACAAGAAGAAAACTCGCCCAAGGAACACCCAAAATCCAAAAGGCAAGATCCCAGCATTCAAGGGATGGACTAAGACGACCAAAGCACCCTTTGCCGAGCTCGGAATTCCCCCTGAACATGAAAATGAAACTCACTTAGCGGTATACTTGAGTTGCTGGTTATGCGTATTCGTGCTCCCCATCAAAATGACGAGAGTCATTCGCTTCCAGACATTCAAAATGGCTTGCTTAATGGCGACAGGCAGAACGTTGAACCTTGGGATCCCCGTGCTTGCGAGCATCTACACTGGACTGAACGTGATATCCCAATCTAATACCCCGGGGCTAACCGATAGCCGCTTCCCCATCCACTATGTATACGGATGGTTGTCACTTTATTTTGACACCCATTTCGCAAAAGACCACACGTCAGCTTCCCCGTTGATGATCGCCTACTCGGGGAGGGTGGTGCGAGATATTACGGACCGATAGAGGCTCGTCGCAAGATTTTCAAAGCTGACAGTGCCAACTGGCTTTGCACGACACGCCACTTAACTAAGGATCTTCACTTCCTTGACGATGGGAATGCCCACGACACCGACGACGAGTACTTCATGTGCCTCCGCTCTAACCACCTCGTATTACGATGGACAGATGCATGTGTCGCCGAACCTTACACTCCCCATCGATTTAGCCGACAATTTGGGTACTATCAGGATGGTGGTTCAGGCATATTGGGCCATGACGAACGCGAATTCACACTTTCGGAGGGCTTCCAGCGTTGGCGCCATTTTACACTTAGGGGCTCAGGGTCGCGGGTGACATTTCCCGCGACTCGAGTCCCTGTCACTATGAAGAAATACTTCTCGCGGAGTTACAAGGAATGGTGGGCGCAAGTCCATGGGGACTATCTTGAGCGCTGTATCAACGACTTAGTTCCTGAGTACCCAGCCGACGTGCAGCATGAAGTCGGTACTTCCAAGAAAGCCCAACGTCCGGTCCAAGAAAGTGAACCACCGCCCAAAAAAGAAAGGAAAACACCATTCCACAAAAGGAAACCGAGGCGATACGACAGGACTCGGATGATGAAGGAAGCCATGACCGTTACTGGAAACGGCGACGAGACAGACGTTCACCTTCCCCAGTGGAGGTAAATCATTGTTCTCGCTTATCCCAATGATTGCTGGTAGCACTTAATTTACCCTCTTTTACTTCTTGACAGGAAAATGTGGCGATACCTGCTAGTGGAGGGGCTGAGTCATCAAATAAAAGGGTGGCAGCCAGCAACACTGGAGAAAGTGGACATTCAAACAATGCCTCAGCATCAAGCACGCACCAATCGGGGAATTCCCTCGACGAGCCACGCGTAGGTCAGCAAGATAGACCTGAGGTCTCTGTCTTTGATGGGAAAGACCTCGTACTAGAAGAATTTAAGGTGGTTGTCATAAATGTCTGGAACAAGCTTCGCAAAAAAGTTGGACGACACCTCGGTAGAACAGATTTCATCTTTGCAAGAGAGCTTTTTGAATGCTTTTGCAAATCTGCGGAAGTTAGACATTGATATCTCTCCCTTGGAAACACGGTTGCAGACATTTTCACGAAAGCTCAAGCCTTTGATAACTTAAGGTCCACAATTTCTGACAAAACGTCGAGCGAGTCTCAGTCTTTATCCCTGGCGAAGGATGCGCTTAAGAATGCACAAGACGAGTTTAGGAAACTCAAGAAAGATCTATTGGGCCAACATAAGATGCTTAAGGCCACAAAAGATCGGGAAGAGGAGTTGGAGAAAGAACTGAAGCTAGTTCGTGCCAAGGCAGAGGAATGCGACACTGCGATTGCCAAAATTACAGATGACCTGGGCAATGCTAAGACTGCCGTTTCGGAGCTGGGGCAGAGGTCACCCGCATTAAGGACCTGACTGTACTGACGCCAGAAGATGAAACGAGCTTAAAGGAGCAAAGAGAGGCTTAGAAGCGTGCAAAGACGATATGCTTAGCTTTAGGCTTTTTTATTGACTGATACTCTTTGTCATTTAGTTTCTCTTTTGATTGCAAGAACTTTTGTTGTTCGTTTCTAACTTTTGATAATTGAATGCTTCTCATTTATGTGCCGGTCCTTTAGCGATAATTCATACAAACTTTTCTTTTACCCGTTGAAGGATTGTCTCCACTCTTGCAACATGAATTGGATTTGATTTTGTTATGACTGAACTTAGATAATTTGATTCTAAGCTGCCTACATACTCCTATCAAGGAGATCAAGTCAAACGTAGTTCAAATGATTTTTTTTCACAAAGTAGAGCCGTTCACAGTTTAGACTCATGCAGGCCAGGAGCGTCTATGATTTGGGCCCACCCATAGACAAAGCGAGATGCATTAGCAGTTTAACCACGTGCTGCATTTTTGGTGGATGAGTCATTCATCAGATCTTCATGACTTGTGTTGACACCCCAAGTTTAAGGGTGGTAAAGCTTTAGGAACCTTCCATTAATTGGACCGATCTTCAAACCATCTTCACTAATTAGCTTGTAAGCCCCCTGTGTAAACTTCCAAAATCACGTAGGGACCATCCCACCTTGAAGTGAACTTGTGGCCAGTTTTTTTCGTGATGATGGGCCTGCGAACAGCTAGGACTTTGTCCCCAATTTGAAAGGAACGGGTCCTTACCCTTTTGTTAAAAGCTCTAGACATACGAGCTTGATAGCACTCCAAGCTTTGTTGCGCTTGCAGCCGTTTTCATCCAAGGCTTCTAGCTCGGCCAAGCGTAGTTTAGCATTTTCTTCATCAGTAAGACCCTCCTGTATGGCCAACCTCAAGGAAGGTATTTGGCGCTCTAGAGGCAAGACCGCTTCTACACCATACACCAAAGAATATGGAGTGCTTTGAGTAGGTGTGCGGTATATGTGTTCTATACGCCCACAAAGCTTCTTCCATCTGTCATGCCAGTCCTTTTCGATTTTGAGACCACTTTCTTCAACAAATTGCATAGGGTTTTGTTAAAAGCTTCAGCAAGCCCATTTGCAGCTGCATAGTAAGCTGATGAGTTTCGCTGCTTAAAGTCAAAAAGCTTGCAGATCTTGTCCATCAAGCTTGTTGTCAAAGGGCTTCCCGTTATCTGTTAAGATATATCGCGGGATACCAAATCGATAGACGATGTGGACACGGAGAAAGTCTGCAACATTTTCTTTCTCACCTCCTTCAATGCCACGGCTTCCGCCCACTTTGAAAAGTAATCGTGGCAGCTAATATGTAGGCATGCCCTGCAGATGACTTAGGCGTAATTGGGCCAACCACATCAAGTCCCCAAGCATCAAATGGCCAAGATGCAACTGTTGGGTGTAGAGGTTTTGGTGGCTGATGAATAAAGTTTGCATGATATTGACAAGCTTGGCACCTTCGAGCATAGTCTATGCAATCCTTCACCATTGTAGGCCAATAATATCCCATTCGCTTAATGTGGAAATGTAACTTGGGACCGGATTGATGTGCACCGCAAACCCCAGAATGAGCTTCTTGCATAGCTTGTAGAGCTTCCTCTTCCCCTAGACATCGGAGAAATATTCCATCAAAGGAACGACGATACAATGTCTCTTTATAGTAGATAACGAGGAGTTCGACGCTTTATATCCACCCTTTTACGGGGATCTTCAGGTAACTTTCCATCAGTGAGGTAGTCAATTAACGGTTGCCTCCCAGTCGTCTTTGCCTATATCATACACTGAGGCAGTAGGGAGTTCAACGGTTTTCATCAACTGAGCCATCTTCGTTAAAGATTGGTGGAACCACCCACCTTGACATACTTGTATTCAGGCTGCAGGATGAGCAATAGTTGAAGCCAATGCGGCTAAGGCGTCAGCTTGCTTGTTTCTTTCCTCGGTACATGTTCAATTGTGACGTCCCCTAACCATTGCATGAGTATCTTTGCATAGCTGTTATATGGGACTAACTCCGCCTTTTTCACTTCATATAGACCCAACACTTGGTTTTATGATCAACTTGAATCTCCATAAATGTTAATTCTCAGTTGCTTCATGTCAGCCGCTATTTCGAGCCCAAGTATCAATGCTTGATACTCAGCAACGTTGTTTGAACATTGCTCGGTCAAGGTGAATGAATATGGCAACACCTCGCCTTCTGGAGTGACGAAGACAACTCCAGCGCCTGCCCCTTCTCTATGCGAAGCTCCATCAAAGTACATCTTCCATGGGGGTAGGACTTCAATGATAAGCACATCTTCATCAGGCAAATCGTCAGACAACTCCCATTCAGCAGTATTGGGTGATCTGCGAGGAAATCGGCCAAGGCTTGCCCCTTGACAGACTTTTGCGGCACATATATAATTTCAAACTGTTGAAACAATAAGTACCACCTTGCGAGGCGGTCGGAGAGAACGACCTTCGCCATAACATATTTCACCGGGTTCGCTTTGGAAACAAGCCGGATGGTATGAGCCTCGAAGTAGTGCTTAAGTTTTTTGATGGCGAATACCAATGCCAAACATAGCTTTTCAATCGGGGAGTACTTTAACTCGTTCGGGGTCATTCATTCTACTAAGATAGTAGAGAGCATTCTCCTTCCCCTTGTCATTTTCTTGAGCAAGCAAGGCGCCCACAGAACAATCTTGGGCGGAGATATAAAGGATCAGCGGGCGACCATGGGCAGGAGCGGTTAGCACAGGCGGCTTCATCAAGTATGACTTGATACTCTCAATGCGCTCTTGCATGCCTCGTCCCATATGAACGGATGCCCTTTTTCATCAACCGACTAAAAGGTTGACATCTTCCTGCTAGGTTTGATATGAACCTTCGGATGTAAGCCAACTTCCCTTGTAAGCTTTTAAGCTCATGAAGGTTTCTCGGCTCAGGCATCTTCATTATGGCGTCAATTTTGGCTTGTTCAATCTCGATGCCCCTGTGTCGAACAGTAAACCCGAGGAACTTTCCAGCAGCAACCCCGAAAGCACATTTCAGGGGGTTCATTTTCAGTTGAAACTTTCGTAGGCGGTCGAAGACTTGCCTTAAATGCGCCAAGTGATTTGTGCGCAATTTCGACTTCACAACCAGGTCGTCTACGTAGCATTCGACCATTTTATGGAGCATATCATCAAATATTGTCTGCATAGCCCTTTGGTATGTAGCACCTGCATTTTCAAACCAAAGGGCATTACTTTG
>NW_017617365.1:1496629-1519129 GCF_001879475.1 Ipomoea nil
CTGAAGGGCCTCCGGAGTTATGTAGCTTGTTCTTCAATGAAGGGCTAATATGCAGCTTGATCTTCAAAGAAGGGCTTCCGGTGTTCAAATGGCGTATTCCTTAGCGCATATACGCGTATATAACTGCGGGCGTGTTCCAGATGATATCCTGCGAGATTTCGGCCAGAGCTTCGATGTGCAGATTTCCAGAGCTCTTCTTTGAAAATGAGCCCACTATATATAGTGGTGAGGGTGAGGGAAAATCTCCAACCAACTCTTAATTCCTTATTTAATTTAATTTCTTTAATTAAATTAAGGAATGTATCGGGACACTATTATGTCCAGGTTCATGATTTCATTAAATTTCCAAATAATATCAAATATTCAAATTTCTCAAAATTATATAATCCACATATAATTTTAGTGGGCCACGACCAAGTCAGACCCGCTAATTAGCAACCAATTACTCCAAGCAGCCCGGTCCAACTCACTTAAATATTTCATCATTTCGGGCTGAACAATCCAACATCCAATTACATTTAATTAAGCAATTAAACCAATTAAATATTTAATGGGCCATTTAATTAACCCAATTAAATAAATATTAGTCCAATTTAACTTAATTAAAGTAATTAATTTAATGATCAATTACCCGTCACGGTCCAACGATATTATTTAAATTTTCCAATGCCTACAAATTGCCCCTTCGAGACTTACTTGACGTGCCTTAAATGCAGAGGGAAGGTAGTCTCGAAATTAACCGTAGTAATCCAAGAGTCCATATTTGGGATGACAGACTTGCAGACTATAATTTGACCGCAAAATTCCTCAACTTATGCCCAGGCAACCGTCTAACCAAAAATGTACTTCAAAATTTGAAAGCACGCTTATAACTTTCGTCGAATTTTTTCCTTTTAATTTAGGCCAACATTAATAATCCATTTTCCAACCGTACTTTAATTAAGTTCCATGTACATAGATTTCCAAAATGGAGTCAGCATCCCTGTTAATCCAAAGTACTTCACAGTTTAATAAAATAAAATTGGTCCACAAAACTTGCTTTAACGGATTATACTCCTGCAAACCATATTAATCCTTTTTCCCATTCCACACATAATTAACCACAACATCATAAGCTGATAAGGATTAAGTAACAGAATTAGAATCCCAACCTACTCAAAATCCTCATCCCATGACTATAAATAATGTAACTGTTAATCATTTTTTCCAATCCAAGAACAGAGCTGTAGTTAATTTCACCGAGCTTCAATCTTCATCCAAGCTGCAATCTCTTTCATAAGGTAATTTTTGTTCACTATACTATCTTCTTGATTTTTTTATTTTGCCAGGGGAAATAAAGGAAACAAAATACGTGAGGCATTGGGTAAAAACACCCGAAAATTAATTTTTCCGGGCTTGTTTTTTTTTACCTTTGCTTGGGTCACCATCTTCACCAACAGTGGTCTAGAACTCTTGGAAATTAATTTTTCCGGAATGACCACCACTGTTTGGGCTCTTGGGAATTTTCTTGGAATATCTTCCACCACTACTTGGAATCTCGCTATTGCTGCTCCAGTGCCTCTCCATTCTCACTGTACTTGGTGATGAAGAAGAAATGAGATCGAAAGGCTGCTGGAATTGGAAGGCTCATGCTCTGCTTTTGGTGTATTCCAGGAGCTTGCCGGTGCATTATAGAACCGTCGCCGGAGGACCAATTGTTTGAACCAACCGCCGACGAGCTTGTCAGAGGAGAAAGCTTGCTAAGGCTTCGCTGTGTTCGTCGACAGAGGTATGGCGAGAGCCTTTGCTTTAATTTATCCCTTGCTTTGCATTTAAATAGAGAACACATAGAGCCATGCGCCATTACTCTTCCCCATGTCTGCTTGCGTGTGGGTATAGGTTTCTTGAGGGCAACTTTGAACTACAATCCACAGTTCTATTTGCTTTGTCTTTTCCCATCCCATCACACTTTGCTTTGTCACTTTTCCCATCACACTTTCCCATCGGCCCTTTTTTATCTATTTCGCATGTGTTAGCGTATATACACGCGTCCATCTTCTGCTTCATGACTGCGTGAATGTACACATACGTATATAATAACATGTGTGTAATGCACTAACATTGTTTGTGCCGTGCGTATAACATACATAACATATATTTGCTTTTCGTAATATATTTTTGTTTTGCTTTCCATAATCCTCTCCTGCCAGCGTGAACATAGCCCTTTTGAGACTCCACTGTGCTTAGCTTGTGTTATTGTGTATATATAATACACTTAACCCATGTGGGCCACTGGTTTATAAGTAATATACATATATATGTTTACCTTGCATGCACTATATAGTGTAGGTACATATATATATAACATAGATGTGGCTCACTGACCCATGCATAATTTATATATAATATATTTGATGCATATGTTGTATGAGTATATGCACACATGCATATAATTCATATGATACGCATACAATACGTATGATATATATATATACGTAGTATGTGCATACATATATAATATGGCTTCCTTTTTCCTTTTTTTTTAACACTCCCCCTTGACGTGAATTCATATATATACATGTGTAACATATATATATGTTTCGCATTAAACCTTGCAAATCCGAGATATGTATGTACATAATATATTTTAGTAACGTACGTGCCCATATGCGCCCAATCCATGCTTGCTTCTTATACTTTGTGTGTACCACGTACATAATATATACGGAGTATATAATATATATACACATAGCATAATTGATGTTTGCTTGTGACTGCACATATATAACTTGTGTAGCATAGGCATTTTGCGACAATATATTTTTTGCATCGACCTCAAAATTGTCTTATACTTTTGGACTTGGCCTCTTGGTTCATAATGCAGATTCATACATCGCAAACTATTTTGAACAATGGTAGTGTTTGAGGACACCGTGGGAGCCGATCAGAAGAGGAGGCTCAAAGTATCAAGCGATGAGACCGGAAGAAAAAGCATGTTGTTCATCGTTTACCCACCAATGACGCCAAGAACCCTCCTTGCCCCGACACTGCCTTATCGGGTGGAGGAATGGACTCGTAACGCCGAACACCAGCCACCCAAAACATGGGTTCTAAAAACCGGGCTAGGTCATACGGAATACTTAGACCCACTCCCGACTCTAGGGCGACAGATCCTTAGGGGTGAGGCCTCATGGAACCAACATCCCAGCTTCAGAGGAGAGTTCAGCTTTACGATGGGATATTGGGAATGGACTGAGACTATACTCAGTATGCACCGTGAACTCCTGGAGGCCGTGACGATCTACGACGGCATATACGCCTCGTTGTTCACCTATGACCGCTCGACGCATATTGTCCAAGCGTTCTGCGAAGCGTGGAGCCCTATGACCAATACACTGCTTACATCACTTGGTGAGCTCTCAATCTCACTTTGGGATGTGCATGTGCTCTGCGGCCTGCTGATATCTGGCGACATCTATGATGAGTATGTCCCAACCGCCTCAGAGTTAACGGGGGAAGACGCCAACCCTGACTCTACTCCTCCAAGTTGTAAATACTTGTTCCAAGCATATTGTTACATTAGTGACCGAAGCAGGCAACGAGGGACTCGTCGCGAAAAAAACAGTAATGACCGTTCCGTTCCCATTGTTGACTGGATAGCATTTTGGAGTAGAAGACCGCCAGTCTACGACAGACCAACGCCAAGGAAAGAAGACAAGAAGAAAACTCGCCCAAGGAACACCCAAAATCCAAAAGGCAAGATCCCAGCATTCAAGGGATGGACTAAGACGACCAAAGCACCCTTTGCCGAGCTCGGAATTCCCCCTGAACATGAAAATGAAACTCACTTAGCGGTATACTTGAGTTGCTGGTTATGCGTATTCGTGCTCCCCATCAAAATGACGAGAGTCATTCGCTTCCAGACATTCAAAATGGCTTGCTTAATGGCGACAGGCAGAACGTTGAACCTTGGGATCCCCGTGCTTGCGAGCATCTACACTGGACTGAACGTGATATCCCAATCTAATACCCCGGGCTAACCGATAGCCGCTTCCCCATCCACTATGTATACGGATGGTTGTCACTTTTATTTTGACACCCATTTCGCAAAAGACCACACGTCAGCTTCCCCGTTGATGATCGCCTACTCGGGGGAGGGTGGTGCGAGATATTACGGACCGATAGAGGCTCGTCGCAAGATTTTCAAAGCTGACAGTGCCAACTGGCTTTGCACGACACGCCACTTAACTAAGGATCTTCACTTCCTTGACGATGGGAATGCCCACGACACCGACGACGAGTACTTCATGTGCCTCCGCTCTAACCACCTCGTATTACGATGGACAGATGCATGTGTCGCCGAACCTTACACTCCCCATCGATTTAGCCGACAATTTGGGTACTATCAGGATGGTGGTTCAGGCATATTGGGCCATGACGAACGCGAATTCACACTTTCGGAGGGCTTCCAGCGTTGGCGCCATTTTACACTTAGGGGCTCAGGGTCGCGGGTGACATTTCCCGCGACTCGAGTCCCTGTCACTATGAAGAAATACTTCTCGCGGAGTTACAAGGAATGGTGGGCGCAAGTCCATGGGGACTATCTTGAGCGCTGTATCAACGACTTAGTTCCTGAGTACCCAGCCGACGTGCAGCATGAAGTCGGTACTTCCAAGAAAGCCCAACGTCCGGTCCAAGAAAGTGAACCACCGCCCAAAAAAAGAAAGGAAAACACCATTCCACAAAAGGAAACCGAGGCGATACGACAGGACTCGGATGATGAAGGAAGCCATGACCGTTACTGGAAACGGCGACGAGACAGACGTTCACCTTCCCCAGTGGAGGTAAATCATTGTTCTCGCTTATCCCAATGATTGCTGGTAGCACTTAATTTACCCTCTTTTACTTCTTGACAGGAAAATGTGGCGATACCTGCTAGTGGAGGGGCTGAGTCATCAAATAAAAGGGTGGCAGCCAGCAACACTGGAGAAAGTGGACATTCAAACAATGCCTCAGCATCAAGCACGCACCAATCGGGGAATTCCCTCGACGAGCCACGCGTAGGTCAGCAAGATAGACCTGAGGTCTCTGTCTTTGATGGGAAAGACCTCGTACTAGAAGAATTTAAGGTGGTTGTCATAAATGTCTGGAACAAGCTTCGCAAAAAGTTGGACGACACCTCGGTAGAACAGATTTCATCTTTGCAAGAGAGCTTTTTGAATGCTTTTGCAAATCTGCGGAAGTTAGACATTGATATCTCTCCCTTGGAAACACGGGTTGCAGACATTTTCACGAAAGCTCAAGCCTTTGATAACTTAAGGTCCACAATTTCTGACAAAACGTCGAGCGAGTCTCAGTCTTTATCCCTGGCGAAGGATGCGCTTAAGAATGCACAAGACGAGTTTAGGAAACTCAAGAAAGATCTATTGGGCCAACATAAGATGCTTAAGGCCACAAAAGATCGGGAAGAGGAGTTGGAGAAAGAACTGAAGCTAGTTCGTGCCAAGGCAGAGGAATGCGACACTGCGATTGCCAAAATTACAGATGACCTGGGCAATGCTAAGACTGCCGTTTCGGAGGCTGGGGCAGAGGTCACCCGCATTAAGGACCTGACTGTACTGACGCCAGAAGATGAAACGAGCTTAAAGGAGGCAAAGAGAGGCTTAGAAGCGTGCAAAGACGATATGCTTAGCTTTAGGCTTTTTTATTGACTGATACTCTTTGTCATTTAGTTTCTCTTTTGATTGCAAGAACTTTTGTTGTTTCGTTTCTAACTTTTGATAATTGAATGCTTCTCATTTATGTGCCGGTCCTTTAGCGATAATTCATACAACTTTTCTTTTACCCGTTGAAGGATTGTCTCCACTCTTGCAACATGAATTGGATTTGATTTTGTTATGACTGAACTTAGATAATTTGATTCTAAGCTGCCTACATACTCCTATCAAGGAGATCAAGTCAAACGTAGTTCAAATGATTTTTTTTCACAAAGTAGAGCCGTTCACAGTTTAGACTCATGCAGGCCAGGAGCGTCTATGATTTGGGCCCACCCATAGACAAAGCGAGATGCATTAGCAGTTTAACCACGTGCTGCATTTTTGGTGGATGAGTCATTCATCAGATCTTCATGACTTGTGTTGACACCCCAAGTTTAAGGGTGGTAAAGCTTTAGGAACCTTCCATTAATTGGACCGATCTTCAAACCATCTTCACTAATTAGCTTATAAGCCCCGCCTGTGTAAACTTCCAAAATCACGTAGGGACCATCCCACCTTGAAGTGAACTTGTGGCCAGTTTTTCTCGTGACAATGATGGGCCTGCGAACAGCTAGGACTTTGTCCCCAATTTGAAAGGAACGGGTCCTAACCCTTTTGTTAAAAGCTTTAGACATGCGAGCTTGATAGCACTCCAAGCTTTGTTGCGCTTGCAGCCGTTTCTCATCCAAGGCTTCTAGCTCGGCCAAGCGTAGTTTAGCATTTTCTTCATCGGTAAGACCCTCCTGTATGGCCAACCTCAAGGAAGGTATTTGGCGCTCTAGAGGCAAGACCGCTTCTACACCATACACCAAAGAGTATGGAGTGCTTTGAGTAGGTGTGCGGTATGTGGTTCTATACGCCCACAAAGCTTCTTCCATTCTGTCATGCCAGTCTCTTTTCGATTTTGAGACCACTTTCTTCAACAAATTGCATAGGGTCTTGTTAAAAGCTTCAGCAAGCCCATTTGCAGCTGCATAGTAAGCTGATGAGTTTCGCTGCTTAAAGTCAAAAAGCTTGCAGATCTTGTCCATCAGCTTGTTGTCAAAGGGCTTCCCGTTATCTGTTAAGATATATCGCGGGATACCAAATCGATAGACGATGTGGACACGGAGAAAGTCTGCAACATTTTCTTTCTTCACCTCCTTCAATGCCACGGCTTCCGCCCACTTTGAAAAGTAATCGGTGGCAGCTAATATGTAGGCATGCCCTGCAGATGACTTAGGCGTAATTGGGCCAACCACATCAAGTCCCCAAGCATCAAATGGCCAAGATGCAACTGTTGGGTGTAGAGGTTTTGGTGGCTGATGAATAAAGTTTGCATGATATTGACAAGCTTGGCACCTTCGAGCATAGTCTATGCAATCCTTCACCATTGTAGGCCAATAATATCCCATTCGCTTAATGTGGAAATGTAACTTGGGACCGGATTGATGTGCACCGCAAACCCCAGAATGAGCTTCTTGCATAGCTTGTAGAGCTTCCTCTTCCCCTAGACATCGGAGAAATATTCCATCAAAGGAACGACGATACAATGTCTCTTTATAGTAGATGAAGCGAGGAGTTCGACGCTTTATATCCACCCTTTTACGGGGATCTTCAGGTAACTTTCCATCAGTGAGGTAGTCAATTAACGGTTGCCTCCAGTCGTCTTTGCCTATATCATACACTGAGGCAGTAGGGAGTTCAACGGTTTCATCAACTGAGCCATCTTCGTTAAAGATTGGTGGAACCACCCACCTTTGACATACTTGTATTCAGGCTGCAGGATGAGCAATAGTTGAAGCCAATGCGGCTAAGGCGTCAGCTTGCTTGTTTTCTTTCCTCGGTACATGTTCAATTGTGACGTCCCCTAACCATTGCATGAGTATCTTTGCATAGCTGTTATATGGGACTAACTCCGCCTTTTTCACTTCATATAGACCCAACACTTGGTTTATGATCAACTTTGAATCTCCATAAATGTTAATTCTCAGTTGCTTCATGTCAGCCGCTATTTCGAGCCCAAGTATCAATGCTTGATACTCAGCAACGTTGTTTGAACATTGCTCGGTCAAGGTGAATGAATATGGCAACACCTCGCCTTCTGGAGTGACGAAGACAACTCCAGCGCCTGCCCCTTCTCTATGCGAAGCTCCATCAAAGTACATCTTCCATGGGGGTAGGACTTCAATGATAAGCACATCTTCATCAGGCAAATCGTCAGACAACTCCCATTCAGCAGGTATTGGGTGATCTGCGAGGAAATCGGCCAAGGCTTGCCCCTTGACAGACTTTTGCGGCACATATATAATTTCAAACTGTTGAAACAATAAGTACCACCTTGCGAGGCGGTCGGAGAGAACGACCTTCGCCATAACATATTTCACCGGGTTCGCTTTGGAAACAAGCCGGATGGTATGAGCCTCGAAGTAGTGCTTAAGTTTTTTGATGGCGAATACCAATGCCAAACATAGCTTTTCAATCGGGGAGTACTTTAACTCGTTCGGGGTCATCATTCTACTAAGATAGTAGAGAGCATTCTCCTTCCCCTTGTCATTTTCTTGAGCAAGCAAGGCGCCCACAGAACAATCTTGGGCGGAGATATAAAGGATCAGCGGGCGACCATGGGCAGGAGCGGTTAGCACAGGCGGCTTCATCAAGTATGACTTGATACTCTCAAATGCGCTCTTGCATGCCTCGTCCCATATGAACGGGATGCCCTTTTTCATCAACCGACTAAAAGGTTGACATCTTCCTGCTAGGTTTGATATGAACCTTCGGATGTAAGCCAACTTCCCTTGTAAGCTTTTAAGCTCATGAAGGTTTCTCGGCTCAGGCATCTTCATTATGGCGTCAATTTTGGCTTGTTCAATCTCGATGCCCCTGTGTCGAACAGTAAACCCGAGGAACTTTCCAGCAGCAACCCCGAAAGCACATTTCAGGGGGTTCATTTTCAGTTGAAACTTTCGTAGGCGGTCGAAGACTTGCCTTAAATGCGCCAAGTGATTTGTGCGCAATTTCGACTTCACAACCAGGTCGTCTACGTAGCATTCGACCATTTTATGGAGCATATCATCAAATATTGTCTGCATAGCCCTTTGGTATGTAGCACCTGCATTTTTCAAACCAAAGGGCATTACTTTGTAACAGTAGATGCCTTTCGGCGTTCGGAATGCAGTTAAGTCTTCATCTTCCGGCGCCATGCGGATTTGATTGTAGCCGGAGGAGCCATCCATGAATGACAGGATCTCATGCCCAGTCACGGCATCTATCATTAACTCCGTGATAGGAAGCGGGAAGTCATCTTTCGGGCATGCCACATTGAGGTCCCGAAAATCTACGCAGACGCGGATCTGGCCATTCTTCTTCCGCACGGGCACAATACTGGATATCCAGGTTGGATATTTAACTTCACGAATGAAGCCAGCCTCAATAAGCTTATTAACTTCTGTTTCAATCGAGGGAATGAGCTCGGGGCGGAAGCGTCGTTGGGCTTGCTTGACCGGGCGACACCCTTTCTTCACTGCTAAGCGGTGCACAGCTACCTTTGGGTCTAACCCTGGCATCTCCTTGTATGTCCATGCAAAGACATCAATATATTCTTTCAGCAATGTGACATAGATTTCTTCGTCTTCATCAGATAGGAGTGCGCTAATGAAGATAGGACGAGGATTTTCAGGCGTTCCCAGATCAACTTCTTTTAATTCGTCCACCGCGGCTCGTACCCCTTCTTCTAACTCATGGGGTGCATCTTCTGCATCTTCCCCCTCAATCGGGGTCTCATCACACAAAGTGATATGGAACGACGATGCCACCTCTCCCTGAGTGGTTGGTGGTACGTCATCACTTGAGCCTACGCTTTCCTCATTTTCCTCTTTATGTACTCGAGTGTGTACAATGGTCTTCGGTTGGACTTTCAATACTTCACCGCATGTAACATGAATATATGTTTCTCGTCTCATACGAGAAGGAATCATGCTTCTGAGCCTTTTTGGAGGTTCCACTTCAGCAGGAACATTGGCACTGTCTTTAATAACTTGAACAGCTCCAAGTCGATCATGCATTGACTTTCTCTTCAGGGCTTTAGGACTTGACCCCAGTCTATCAAAGACTGAGCGTCGAGAGTCCGCCTTACTGATTCGGTCGAAGACTGACTTCTTTTTGTATTGCCCATTATCATTGGTAGGAGTGAGGTTTGGGTCATACTCGCTTCCCTCCGCGGAGATACAATTACTTGCAGCCCTGTTTATAAGAATTCGCACTGGTTTAGGGGGAACATAGCCCAACCCTTTGCGCGTTTGAGGTTCTTGGTGATTTGCTTTGCCTTTACCACCGGCTTCTGGGATAAGCTTTCCCAACTTCTGTGGCTCGTTGGGGTTATAGCCAGCCTTGGCTAGAAGCTTATAAGCGTTAGGGTCGAAACCCTCAGTACGCTTGGCGGGGAATGTTTGGCCCACTTTATCACCACCTTTATCTTCAGATAATTTTGCTGCATTTGTCTTGAGTGTATCAATCCTTGCAAGCGGGAAGATGAGTTTCGTGTTATGCTGATCTCCCCCTACAACTTGTTTTCCCTTTGACTTTGATTGGGAAGGTGGATCGTCATGGCTTTCCTCAATATCTTCAACCATAACTTGCCTTTTAATGTAGAACTTTGCGTCTGCAAAATAAGACTCAGCCTCTGTGAAAGGGCTTTCATCGGCGACAACCTTTTCAACTACGCCGTTCTTTTCAAACATGAGGCACTGATGCCAAGACGAGGGTACCACCCCATTTTCATGTATCCATGGCCTTCCAAGTAACAAGTTATATGATGTCCTTGCATCTATGACATGGCAGAGGACACCTGAACTTAGGCTCCCAATTCTTAAGTCAAGTCTGATGATGCCGATTGCTCTTTGCCCTCCCTGGTTGAAGCCTTGTATCATTAGACGACTTTGGGCAAGCTCATCTGTAGATATACCAAGGTCCTTCACAGCTCGGAGGGATAGGATGTTGACAGCTGAGCCTTGATCAACCATAATTCTTTTGAGTTTTTGCCCACGGGTGTAGCCTTCAACAAACAATGGGCGATTGTGTGGCGTGCCTCCAAGTAACAAGTCTTCATCCTTGAAGGTAATTTCCGTGGAGTAGGAAGTAGCCTTATGCATTAACACTTCCTCATCCTCGATGTGTTTAGGAGATGAACATTCACCTCCATCTTCTGGCTTGTCATTTGTATTTAGGCAGGAGCTAGAAGTGCCTGCCCCTTGAAGATCAAATCCTTTTGGCATATATTGAGCCAAAGAAACTGGTGCTCGTGGTTGCTTGACATGCCCCTTCGTCTTTGATTTGCGGGCATGAGTACTTTTTGAGGTTTTCTCAACCCAACTTTTCACTATGTGCTTTTGATGCTCCACAGGCTCGAATTTCTTCTTTCTATGAGTGACAATCACCCATTTACCTTCGGATGCGTTATCATTCCGTTGCGGTTCTGAACTTTGACCGACAGCGTGCTTAACAATGAAGGGGAGTGGACGCTTCCGTTGTTTCCCATCTTCCTTTTCAGTACACAGCGGAGCGAACCGTCCGGGTGTAATCGAGATTTGATTTGAGCTCGCTTTGGCATCGGCAAGCTCAATTTTCCCATCCCTGGCCAGTGCCATGACTTTATCTTTGAAGATAAAACACTTCTCAATCGGATGACCAAGAAGACGATGATACTTGCAATAGTGTGGATCATCCACCCTTGAAGCTTCCTCGGGACGTTTCATTTCAGGCAACTCAATGAGCCTAAGTTTAAGTAGCTCATCAAACATGGGAGATACATCGGAATCCATGAAAGGATAAGTCTTCTCCTGCCTTTCTTCAATTGTCGGCCTTCTACCACCCCTTGACGGGCCAGAAAATGATCTTGACCTAGGCCTTTCAGTTGCCTTAGTGAAGATTGTCATGGGAGTAGCCTTCACATTCATCACTTCTTTCTTCTCCTGCTTTGGAAAAGGTTTGTTCCACTTTTTAACTTCTTGTTTTCCAGGTGCATTGGAGGAGCTAGGCAAGTTCAATATGTTGAGCCCTCCGCTGGCTTCGATGCTCAATTCCATGTCGTGAGCACGACTGGATAACTCCTCAAAGGACTTTGGCTTAATCCCTTGTAGGATATAGGAGAGTTCAAAGTGCATTCCTTGGATGCACATCTCAATTGCAGAACTTTGGGATATTCTTTCTTTGCAATTGAGGCATAGTTCCCTCCACCTTTCGATGTAGGTACCGGCGCGTTCACCCTTCCATTGGCGAGTAGTGGTGAGTTCCAAGAAGCTGACCGTTCTCCTTGTGCTATAGAAACGAGTTAAGAACTCACATTCCATATCATGCCAGCTATCAATGCAACCGGGCGCAAGGTCAGTGTACCAATCAAACGCAGTTCCCTTTAATGAACGGACAAACTGCTTTACCAACAGATCGCCATAAGTCCCTGCATCATTGCATGTCTCCACAAAGTGGGCAATGTGCTGTCGGGGATTTCCTTTGCCATCGAATTGCTGGAACTTAGGAGGTTGATAGCCGTAGGGCATTTTCAACTCCTCGATTCTTTGTGTGTAGGGCTTAGCATAGGAATATGAAGGTTGGCCTTCATCCAACTTGCCTTTGATGGCCCCCATTATGTAGTCTTTCAACTGATCCACCGGTATCATACCTTCGGTAACTGGAATAGTTTTCTCAGTTGCAGGTAAGTGGGAAGCAGCTTCTCCTACCACATGGCTAACATGAGGTGGTGGTGATTGCTGACCAACCTCTTCTTGCCCTTCAGGTTGCTTTCCTGGAGCACGGCTTCCTTGCTCCTCCATGATGCTTCCTACCCTATTATCGAGGGTGTTAAGCCGTTTCTCTTGATTTTGGAGAGTGACAGCCATTCCTTCCAGAGACTTAGCAATTCTAGCTAATTGCTCCTCCACAGACTCTGTGTTTGTCGCCATGGCCGGCATGACGTTGTAGACATGCGACCACTCAGGTGCAGCCCTCCATAAGGGATGAGGCGGAGTTGCGGGGGAAGTGCTCCCGCTACTAGCGTTCCCTTGCACAGAAGTTGGACTACCACCATCGGTAGCTCCCTTGGGAGAGGGTGGACTTCCAGCAAAAGCAATTGCCTTTGAGGCCGCAGGGGCCTTGTCGAGCCTTCGAACCACCCGTCGTGCCATGGACTGAGGTTCAGGCACTTGGACCCCCAAATCCTTTGCGCGGTTCCTTGTCAGTGGACCTTGCGTTTTCTGGGTAGTGCCAGAGCTAGCTACGAGCGTAGACTTGGACTTGGTAGCTTGGGCATAGGTCCTCCTGAACATAGGATTGTTCGATGCCATTTGATGCGCAGGTAGAGATATAGTAGTAGAGAGATGAGAGGCAGAGCTGTCCCACTGGGCGTGCCAAAATATGTAAACGCGAAAAACTTGAATTGTATATATTCAAAAATTCAAAGTATCGGTTACAAGTAGTATCAAGTATATATCAAACAGAAAGGGGTACAATCTCTGTATAGGAGAAGTCCTCTGATTCTCTACTACAAGTATGCCTATTGGAAGTATGCCAAATTTGGAATATGCCAAATTGGAAGTGTGCCGGGTTCAGAGTATGCTGAACTTGAAGTATGCCGAGTTCGGGAGTATGGCCGAACTGGAAGTATGCCGAGTTCAAAGTATGTTGAACTGGAAGTATGCTGAGTTCAGGAGTATGCCGAACTGGAAGTATGCCGAGTTCGGGAGTATGCCGAACTGGAAGTATGCCGAGTTCGGGAATATGCCGAACTGGAAGTAGTTCCTTGCTGAAGGGCCTCCGGAGTTATGTAGCTTGTTCTTCAATGAAGGGCTAATATGCAGCTTGATCTTCAAAGAAGGGCTTCCGGTGTTCAAATGGCGTATTCCTTAGCGCAATATACGCAGTATATATAACTGCGGGCGTGTTCCAGATGATATCCTGGCGAGATTTCGGCAGAGCTTCGATGTGCAGATTTCCAGAGCTCTTCTTTGAAAATGAGCCCACTATATATAGTGGGGAGGGTGAGGGAAAATCTCCAACCAACTCTTAATTCCTTATTTAATTTAATTTCTTTAATTAAATTAAGGAATGTATCGGGACACTATTATGTCCAGGTTCATGATTTCATTAAATTTCCAAATAATATCAAATATTCAAATTTCTCAAAATTATATAATCCACATATAATTTTAGTGGGCCACGACCAAGTCAGACCCGCTAATTAGCAACCCAATTACTCCAAGCAGCCCGGTCCAACTCACTTAAATATTTCATCATTTCGGGCTGAACAATCCAACATCCAATTACATTTAATTAAGCAATTAAACCAATTAAATATTTAATGGGCCATTTAATTAACCCAATTAAATAAATATTAGTCCAATTAACTTAATTAAAGTAATTAATTTAATGATCAATTACCCGTCACGGTCCAACGATATTATTTAAATTTTCCAATGCCTACATATGTAATCACAAAGATACAGATTATAGGAATATATATAATGAGGGAATCACGGGGAGACTTGAATAGCGAGTCATAATCGAACTCAAATACATAGAGTCCTAATAACAATAATCAAATTATTAATGAATTTAGAATATCTATATAAAATTACTTATGATAAGAAGCGAGCTATAGTTTAGACAATTAGGGTGTGTTTGGTTCATGGGTTTACACACCAAGAATGACAATCAAAAGCATAGTTAATTAGTGTTTGGTTGACAACTTTTTAAAACACAACTATGGGATTTGATTACCCTAAAAAAACTCCATTCCCTAATTAAAAACGGGTATCATTCCATCTTATTACTAATTTGATTTTTAAGTTTAGATTAGTGTTTTAGATTTTTGTTTTGATTTTTTTTTTTTGTTTATATGTGTGCTTTGGATGTCATTATATTAGGATCAATTGTCTTAATTTTTTATTTTTGTTTTTTTTTTTTGAAAGCTTTATTTCCATTATATGGTCATACATAACCAAACATAAATATTGGTAATCATTCTAATTCCACCTTACTATCAAACATGCAAAATGCTTCCACCAAAACTCATCATAATAACTATCAAGTATTTTTTTTTATTAATTTTTGATTGCTACTGGCTCTATTAACCAATAACACCTCCACTAAAGCTCAAACTCACAACCTTTCAAATGGAAGTCCAACCCGAGTACCATTAGACCACATGGTCTTGGTAATTATCAAGTATTTAATTTTTCATTCCGATACTAATTCTTTTGTGCGAACCAAACACACGTATAGACTAGCGAATTTAACCAATTGGCACCTATTGATTTAGATATTTTAAACGGATGAAAAGTGACCATTGAATTATTATTGCAATGCAACTATTTAAGTGCTGAAAAAATATCAGTCAAGGAGACAAGTTGGCGTAGCTACATAAACAATGATTGTATCTAAACCACTATTGATAATTTGACATATAATTTTTTTTTAAATAGAAAACAAAAAGAATTGCATTTATTCAAAACAAATTAGCAATCTTAATTAAGAAGAATAAAAAGATGAACATGTTGCAATCATTACTAATACTTGGCCTCCATGTTAAGTCGTTGACCTTGTTGCTGAGATTATTATAAAATAAAATAAAATAAAATAAAAACCCACATCCCCTGCAACTTCAAGGATCTCCGATCCTCCATTGACTAAACAACTAGAAAATCGAAAAACAAATTGGCAACAAATTATAGTGCACAAATATTGAAAATAAAAAATTGTATTGTTTTTTATCCTTCAATTATTAGTCATTAGTCGATCAATGTATCCGTTCATTTTCGGTAATCAAAGATACCGTTTCCAACTACAATTTTTGCAGCAAGTAATAGTTTTTAACAATATGAACTTCTACGTACATATCCTGATATCCATAATTTTGGCCCCCTCGTTGAGATTTAGATTAAGATGATGTGTTTCATGTCACTTAAAAGTCTATTCTAACAATAAGATCACATATTTATATTTTATATTTTATATATTATATATTCATAAAATAAAACCGTAGATAAAAGAAACAAAATATCAAAAAGTCCTAAAAACTCCTAATTGCATACAAAAAAACAATTAGAAATAGAGGGTAGTTCCAACTTTTTTGAGAATTTAAGAAGTAGAAAAATGGGAAAATGGCACTTTTTCCCCCTATGTTATATACTTATAGCACTTTTTCCCCCTCAATTATTTAAGTGGCTCTTTTTCCCCCTGAAATGTTAAATGGACATATTTACCCTTAAAATAAATATTTCATTTATTTTTATTCTCCAATAAATTATTACTATAATTTGGTTCAAACCAGATACTATAGTAACCAAACCAAAATATTCCAATTACAATTTATAATCAAAACGCGATATTTAGAGTTTATTAAAATCGCGAACTGGAATGGCCGGTTCATGTTCCGAACTGAAAATATAAAATACATTTATTGTTGAATTTAAACTATTTTAAAATAAAAAATAAAATTTTAAAATAAAGACGATTCAAAATCGCGAACGGGATCCGGAACCGCCGGTTCATGATCCAGTTTTTTTTTTATTCTTAAATTTAATAAATTGAAATCCAAATATTGGGTTCTAGATCTGAATCATAACTGAAAACTTTTAATTCGATTGCTATAGTGTCTGGTTCAGTTCGAACCGAACCGTAGTAATCGCTACATATACGCAATAATTTGTTGGAGAAGTAAAATAAATAAAATGTTTACTTTAAGGGTAGAAATGTCAATTTAATATATTAGGGGAGAAAACCACCACTTTTAAAATAATTGAGGGGGCTAATGTGCTTACATAATTAATTGAGGGGGAAAAAGTGCTATAAGTATATAACATAGGGGGAAAAAGTGTCATTTTCCCTAGAAAAATTATTCTCATATATGGTAGTTTTTTATTTGAAAAAGGTCTAGGTCAATTACGAATCAGATTCTTTAAAATCAAGAAAAATAAATTCATTAAGGGTCTGTTTGGAAAGTATAAAAATGATTTTTGGAAATTTTTTCGAAAAATGACTCATTTTTCAAAAAATATTTTCCTTTCCAGTGTTCGATTGCATTCTAGAAAATATAGAAATAGATAGAAACTGAAGAATCGAAGGCAATGACGGCAGCGGAGGCAACCATGTTTTGAGTGTTGGCGGAAAATGACTTATGCCAAAATTTGGCGTAAGTCATTTTCCACAAAAATGTCTACATTCCCCTCAGTCAACGAAAAATGTTTTCCGTTGACTAAATTTTTCTAATGCATATCCAAACACTGAAAACTCAAAAAAAAATTTCAAAAGTCATTTTTCGGGTTTACAAACGGACCTCTTATTCAATTAAATATTTACTCTTTTTGGTGTCAAGTTAAAAAAAAAAAAAAAAAAAAAAAAAACTTCTCTTAGGTTATAAATATATTGTATTTGTCTGTTGTTTTACCTACGTTTAAAAAATTAATACTTAACCATTGAAAAGAATATCTCAATTTACTCATCATCACAAAAAAAAAAAAAAAAAAAAAAAAAAAAAAAAAAAAAAAGTGCATATTTTGTTGCCGAGTGCATTATGTATATATAATACAGATTTTATATTATATGTATAGTAAACAGAAAATGTGTTCTTCTAAGAGTTTAATGGTTTTGTATTAATGGTTTGAGTTAGTAATTTATGTTTATATGTGGTTTAAGGGTATATTGGTGATTTTTTAAAATTTTCCTTTCTTAGCAATTCAAGTGTTATGATTTAAGGGTAACTCCATACACATTATATTGTGGACAAGATCCATCATGCACATTGTGTATTATATTGTAGGTCAAGGTGCACATTGTGAACCTTGGTCCAAATTATGTATCAGTTAACATATTATATATTATGGTCACATTACAAGAGTTTCACCCAATCTGGGGAAAATTTAAGGGGTGTGTGTTTGGTAAATAGTTGTTAGCTGATATATAATTAGATTGTGTTAGTGAGTTGACTAGTTATAAAATTAGTTGATTGTAGAAAAATGTTTGGTAAATCAGTTGTTAGCTGATTACATGCAAAATGCTTATCATATGCAAAATGATTTTCTCAAAAAACTTATCAAAACAGCTTATTTTGAGCAGCTTTTTAAATTTTAACATTTTGGAGTAATAAGCTGTTACAAAAAGCTAACTAATCAAACACTATTTAACAAGTCAAACAACTAATAATGATCAAATAAATCAAAATTGACTAACAAATTAACTATCTATATTACCGATTGAAGGAATAAAAGTGAAATTCCTCACAATGAAAATGTAGAAGAATGATGCTAGTAAAAATGCACGAAGAATTTTTTTTTTTTTCCTTTTCTGTTTCGGTTTCTCTGGACTAACGAAAATCCGCATTGCCAAACTACACATGCAGGAGTAGTTTATATCTTACCAAGAAAAAAAATAAGATTTAGAAATAAATAAAAAAAAAACTAAATAAAAGGGGAACCAAGAAATTAAATTTAGAAAAAGAAAAAAAAAAACCAAAAAAAATAAAGAGGAAATTAAATGAATATGATCTATGGGGAGAAATTATCGGACCGGTCGAAATGGAGAAGTTGACCACAGCATTTGGGGCAGTCGTCGACCTCTTTCGGCACCATGAAATACATCAAACAGGTTTTGCAACCGGCGACTACAAGCACCGCCGCCGACGCAGTCGAAGATTCCGGCCGGCTGCTCCCTGCATGGCGGCGACGCTGAACATCCCTTGAAGATGAAAGAGTCGACGACTCTTCTGAGGAAGACCCACTTTCTTCCGTGTCGTCGTCATAACAGCTGTCACCATCACCATCATCATCTTCTTCTTCTTCTTCTTCTTCTTCTTCTTCTTCCTCAGAGTAAAACTCACCGCTGCTGTACTCCTTCGTGATTCTTGGGTCCTCCTTCACTTTCATCCCTGTTCTCCAGTTTATGTAATATACTTCCCCAGTCTGCAATATACCCAAGAGAAGAAATTAAACACCAGAAATAACAAAACCCAGAAACTTCAACACAAAAGCTTCAATCCCCCCATTCCATCTCTTAATATCGTAAAACTAGAGAGAAAATAAAATGTTGCATTATCAGTTTTTGTTTAGGGAAAAGGAAACCATCAAAGGACGAGAGGGGTCAAAAACCCAACACCCCAAAACACAAGAATGGCAAGATCTGCTTTCTTTTTCTGAGTTTGGAAGCAATTAATGATGCGATCTAGGCAGACATTGAAAAGGAGAGAGAGAGAGAGAGAGAGAGAGAAAAGGACAGAAGATTGATGACCCCAAAACTTGGTTCAATTCAGCGAAAGTATTAACTAACAGCAAGCAATTACCTCTAAATCAAGGCATTGTTCCCAATGGTAAGGCATGGATTTTTCTGAATTGAGTTCCAGAGTTGCATCCCCCACCGAAGAATTGTTGGGCGGCGTATGATGAGCGGCGGCGGCGGCGGATGAAGATGAAGAAGAAGACCTGCCGGCTCCGCCGTCGGCGTTGCTACTGCTCTCCCGGTGGTAGTTCAACGAGCAGTTCTGCAGAGATCTCTCCAAGGATGCTGTTATCGTTCCCATATCTGGACCTGCCATTCTTTTTTTTCTAATTTCCGATCTCACCAACCCTTTTAAGAGAAAAATGCTCTTATTAGTATTACCCCCAAAAACTGTCCTTCTTCTTATTATTATTTTATATTTATTTATTATGGAGTATTTTTTTTTTTTTTTAATATGTAGTAGTTGTTGTTGTTCTTGTTGTTTTCTTTAGGTGGGTTAGGAGAAAAATTAGGAAGTTCGGATATGAAACGTTTAAACTGTTTACGATATGATGATAAGATGTATATATATTCGTTTATCTTTTCAGCTATAATGTTCCTCTCTCTATATATATATCATGTAATTATTAAATTAGATTATGATTCTCTATCCCAGTTTCTGTGAGACTCTCTTTATATATATATGTAATCTGACAGAAAAAATGACGGTCAAATTTTTTAATCAAATGAATTGGTTCAGATTGATCAGAAATTTATCCATAATTATATGATTATCCGTTAACTTTTTCATTAAATATTAGTCCACCGTTAACTTATTCATTAATTTATATAAAAAAGATCTTAAGTTCGAACCTTATCACAAACAAAATTGACATAATTAGTACTCTATTTTACTCTTATTAAATTAAATATATGATTATCCGTTAACTTTTTCATTAAATATTAGTCCACCGTTAACTTATTCATTTATTTATATAAAAAAAATCTTAAGTTCGAACCTTATCACAATCAAAATTGACATAATTAGTACTCTATTTTACTCTTATTAAATTAAATATATGATTATCCGTTAACTTTTTCATTAAATATTAGTCCACCGTTAACTTATTCATTTATTTATATAAAAAAAATCTTAAGTTCGAACCTTATCACAATCAAAGTTGACATAATTAGTACTCTATTTTACTCTTATTAAATTAACTAATAATTTAGTAGCTACAACAAAAAATAATACATATGCATTTCTTTAATTTAGAAATATGTGTCTACCATGCCTTTATTCAAAAAAAAAAATATTCATTATCAATAAATTAAATAAGAGAAATAATTTCATTATTTATATTGTCTTTATTTTTCTGCAATATAAAAATTCTTTACATTCAAATTCATCAATTGATTATATTCGCTACATAGTCCCTACAATGTCTTTATTCAAAAAAAAAAATCATTATCAATAAATTAATTAAGAGAAATAATTTCATTAGTTATATTGTCTTTATTTTTCTTCATGGAACTCCATGGAACAACAATTTGAGTTAGTACAGTTAACCATATTTTGAATGAATTTCCTATATTACATTGTAATGAATCTCCTATATTACATTGTATTCATATAGTATGAGTTACATATTTAAATAAACAAATTCGACATTAAATTATTTATGTATGGCTCATATATAATCTTGCATTGATATACATTCAAATATTTATTTAATTATAAACATTGGACATTAACTCATTCGCGCAATACGCGTGTAAAACTAGTTATTTAATACAATAATATTCATGCCTGTGATGGAAGGAACTAGGTACCAAGTCTGATTCTATAGTAGAACATTAAACTCATGGTCCATAGCTTCATGCCACTCAGGATACTTGATAGCTCGAGTGTAACACGTAGGTTCCGTTGGACAAACCTGAGCAGCTAGAGTCGTAGGAGGAGCCTGAGACTGGCTGCGAGTCGCCATGGAGTGGGTGCGGATGGTTGGTCTCGTTGATCTGCGACGCGGATAACGTGCAGCCTCTATAGGTTCGGCCGAGGATGGCGTTCGCTGCACAAAATCAGCTTGTATGGGCTCATCCGGTAACATGGGCTCTGGCAGCGAATCTAGATGTACTAAATCCGAGGCAACAGGGATGACATCAGGGTGGAGAATGGATTCTGCCCAGGGAGCAATCTGAATGGGTGGTGTCTCCTACAAGGGAGGTTTAATTTAGTAGCAAAAGGAAACACTTCTTCATCAAATCTGACATGTCTGCATGTGTAAATCTTGTTAATGTATAAGTCCATACACCTATATACCCCCTAAAGGAATCGGGATACCCTAGGAAGACACAAGAAGATGACCTGTATGACATTTTATGATGATTGTACGGTCTTAAGTGAGGATAACATAGGCAACCAAAGACACGAAGAAAGGAATAATAGGGAAGAGATTTATGCAGCATGAGGTGAGGACTAGAGTTATTTAACACAGAGGATGACATTCTGTTAATTAAATAGACAGTAGTCTCAAATGCAAAATTCCCAAATTTTAGAGGAACAGAGGCATGAGCTAAAAGTGTTATACCAGTTTTAACAATACGTCTGTGTTTACGTTCAACACGATCATTCTGCTCATGTATATATGCACAAGATTGCCTATGTTGAATTCGTAACTAAACAAAGGAGGCATGCAATTTTTTGTACTTAGCAACTAGATCAGACTGAATAGATTTTATTTTTTGGTTGAAGGACCTTTCAACAAGAACCCAAAACTTATCAAAGATGACTAGAGATCAAATTTTAATTTCATAGGGAATAACCATGTGTAACGGGAATAATCATCTATAAAGATTATAAAGTAACGATAACCAGTTGTAGATAATATAGGAGCTGGGCCCCAAATGTCTGTATATATTAAATCAAGAACATTCGAAATAGAAGACACAACGCGTGACAAGGGAAAACGGGCAGACTTACCCAATTGACACGCATTAAATAGACCATTATTACAATGAATAATACTACTAGACCCACTAACTGAACAAGATTGAAGAATATGACTAAGGACACGATGATGAAGATGACCTAGACGATTGTGCCAAACTGATGCAGAGGCACGAGCGAAAAGAAACGTTGAGCGAGACGAGCTTGGAAACAGTAGTGTGTATAGCCCCCCATAGTTATTGCCCCGAAGCATAATTTCCTTGGTATTGATATCCTTCAAAACAAAAAAAGAGGGGTCAAACTCAAAGAAAAATTTATTATCTGATGCAAACTTTTAAACAGATAATAAAGAATTTGACAAACTAGGCACGTGACAAATATTAGACTATTTAAAGGATCTGGATGGGGTATTAAAGGAAGCATGACCAACATGACTAATAGATAAATTCATAGCGCCACCGACACGCAAGGTGTCATTAGCAATATATTCCTCCGAGGTAGAAAGGGCAGCAATATCTGGAGTTACATGATTAGTTGCACCAGTATTCGGGATCCACATCTGAGAACCACCAATATCTGAACTATTATTCTGATAGG
>NW_017617365.1:1524129-1804129 GCF_001879475.1 Ipomoea nil
CAGGGTGTAGTACATCTTGAAACCTTCCGGGCTAGTAATGACTAGGGGTGTAAACGAGCCGAGCCGAGCTCGAGCCTGGGTAGGCTGGAGCTCGAGCTCGTTAATGAAGGCTCGGCTCGAGTTCGGTCGATCGAGCTTAAGAATTGATGCTCGAGCTCGAGCTCGGCTCGAGCAGCTCGATTATTCGAGTTCGAACATTGAACTCGATTTTGACATTGAATTTGACATATTTAAAACTTTTGATTAAAAATTCAAACTACTTTGTTTTATCCATAAATAAATAATAGAAATCTTTTAGGGATTTTGAGTTTAAAATTTTAATTTCTAATTGTTATTTTTATATTATTATTATTATTATTATTATTATTATTATTATTATTATTATTATTATTATTATTATTATTATTATTATTATTATATTATATGATATTATGTATTATATATATTATATAATATATGGCTCGCGAGCGGCTCGACGAGCCACGAGCCTAGAATATCTAGGCTCGGCTCGAGCTCGATTACTAAACGAGCCACTCGAGCTCGGCTCGAGCTCGATTTTGACCGAGCCCGAGCCGAGCTTTGATCGAGCCGCTCGCAAGCGGCTCGCGAGCTGCTCGGGTCATTTACACCCCTAGTAATGACTATGCCTCCACCATACCCTTTCTTGCTACTTGATCCGTCTGTTGCAACTTCCCACCATGGATCCGCATGGGCTGGCTTATCAAATCTCTCGGCATCTCGGGCCGTGCATTCTATCACAGAGTCAACTAACGCCTGACCCTTGATAGCTGGGCGCGATTTATATTCAATGTGAATTGTGTCAACATCATCGCCCACTTGATCAACCAGCCTGATGAACTAGAGGAATAGAGAACGGACCCAATCGGTTGATCAGTCAATACTCGTATGGTTCAACCTTGAAAATAGGGTGTGAGTTTTTTAGCTGCTGTGCAGAGAACATATACTACATTCTCCAGCCGAGAATATCGTGTTTTCGGACCTTTTAAAGCGTGGCTAACATAGTAGATTGGTCTCTGGAAGCCTTGGTTATCCATCCTGCAGAGTACGGCGCTCAAGGCCCGGTCCGACGTAGCCAGGTATACGACTAAATCTTCTCCCGGTTCCGGTTTGGACAATACAATGGGTAACTGCAAATATTCCTTTAAGTTATCGAAAGCTTGCTGACATTCTTCGTCCCATGTGAAAGAGGTAGCTTCCTTTAATGTCTGGAAGAATGGGAGAGCTCGCTCAACCAGCTTAGATAGAAAATGGCTCAGCGCTGCTAAATGGACTGTTAACTGTTGTACTTCTCGGGTGGTGGTGGGTGGTTGAATGTCCAAAATTGCTTTAACTTTTGCCGGGTTAGGTTCTATTCCCCTTTTTATCATCATGAACCCTAAGAACTTTCCGATTTGGACGGAAAATGTGCATTTGGTCGGGTTCAATCTCATCCGGAAACGGTGCATAATTTCAAAGCATGCTTGGAGGTCTCGCCTATGGTCTGCTCGATCCGAGCTCTTGATCAACATATCCATCAACGTAAACCTCCATCGTGCGTCCGAGCAAGTTTTCAAACAACATATTAATCATTCTCTTATACGTGGCTCCCGCATTTCGAAGGCCAAATGGCATGATCTTATAACAGTATAACTTGTCCGGGGAAATAAAGGAGGTTTTACTTTCATCCTCTTCCCCTATCCAGATCTGGTGATAGCCTCTGAAAGCATCCATAAAACTCATTAGTTCTGCCCCGACTGTTTCATCCACCAAATGATGGGTGCTCGGTAATGGATAAGGATCCAACAGACATGCCTTGTTCAACTCGGTGTAGTCAATACACATGCGCCAGGTTGGAGGCTTAGGAACGAGCACCACATTCGCCACCTAGTCTAGATAAACAACTTCCCAGATATGACCTATGGCTGTTAGGGTTTTGACCTTTTGCTTCACAAACTCTCTTCAAGAGGAAGACAGATGTCGTTGTTTTTGCTTGACGGGCTTCATGACTGGATTTACTGTCAAGTGGTGGCATATCACCGATCGATCAATACCAAGTATGTCCTCGGAGCCCCAGGCGAAGACGTTAGTGTATTCTCGTATGAGCACTAGTATTGAGTTCCTGAGCTCAGTGCTTAACGCCTTTCTGATCCTTATCTTCCTTTATGGTCGGGACTTGTCCAACTGGACTTCTTCAATTTCCTCGGAGGGTTCGGATTACTATTTCTTCTCCCCGTCCTTCCGCTTCAAAATGGTATTGACTCAGGATGTCTCGACTTCTTGTTTTTGCACTGCCCGGGCATAACATTTCTGGGCTGAACGAGGGTCTCCTCTCAGCACACCCACCCCCTTGGGAGTCTGGAATTTCATGCACAAATGCGACATATAGATGATCGCCCTGATCTATGCTATGCTCGGTCGTCCTATTATGACGTTATGGACATATGCAAGGTTGACGACCACGAACTCCATCTCTACTTTGAGTATGCGGGGGTGAGTCCTTACTTCTACTGGTAATCAAATTGTGCCTTCCGGTTGGATGGTGTCTCCCGTAAATCCTGATAGAGGGGTTTTGATGGGAGCAAGTGCGCTCGATTCGAGCTTTAATTTTCTAAACACTTCCACGTATAGGATGTTCACACTACTGTCGGTATCCACCATCACCCGCCGAACGTCGATACCCATGATGTCTGTAGTCACGACCAAGGCCTCCGCATTATGGTTGGGATCAACCGTTAAGTCGTCAGCGGTGAAGGTGATCGGATCAGTTTTCAACTTCTTCTTCTGCCGGTCGCCATCAATTAATCCAACATACAAGTCTCTAGACCATTGACGCTTCTCCTCTAAAGTTTCACCACCTTCCGGTCCTCCAAAGATCACATGTATTACTTACTTTGACCCAATCGGAGGTGGTTCATTTTCCGGCTCATGATCTTGGTCTTTTTACCTTTTATCAGACTTTTTGAAAAAATTTCTCCAGGTCTTCTTTCCTTTCTTTTTCTTTTCTTCAGCAAAGTGAGCTAGTACGCCAAACTTCAGCAAATCTTCAATCCATGGTTGCAAAAATCGTGCCTAGGCGCCGATTAATCGGCGCCGAGGTGCTAGGCGGCCGCCGCGAGGAAGGCCGGAATCGGCCTCCTCCGCGGCCAGCCGGCTAGGCGGTCTAGGCGGCCGCCTAGACTGCCTAGCCAGCCGGTTCGGCCGTATATTTTAATTTTTTTATTTTTCTTTTGTGTTTTAAAGTGTTAAAAGTTCGGGAAGGCATAACTTTTGACTCGGTTGTCCGAAGGCGGTTTGACCCTCTAATTTCTCCAAAAAAATGCTTCTTTTGCTCTTAATTTTAATTTTTATATATTTAGATGGTTTCAACAATATTCAAAACGATTTTACAACCACTTATATAAATAATTTGTAAGAAAAAACTAGGGGAACCTTATGTTTTATTAGTGAATTTCACAATTTTAAATTTTAAATTTTAATTTTATTTTTTAAAAAATAAAAAAAAAATAAAAAATAAAAATAAATCGGCGTCTAATGTGTTTTGCAACCTTGCTTCAATCAATCCCTTAAGAACGTGACATTCCTCCGTGTCGTGACCACGGTTACGGTGGTATGCGCAATACTTGGCCTTGTCTGGGCCGTCAGGTGCCGGTGCTGGAAGCTGTATCATATTACATGATTGCGCATAATTCTAGACGTCCACCATGAGACGGTTCAGTTGGGTACAGACCAGGTTGCCGTCTGGATTCATTTTCCCTCGATCAGATTGCTTTTGGCCCCTTTGTTGGCCTTGTCTGGCCGGATCTGCCTCTTGCCATCGCTTAGCTGCATTGGCTTCTCATGCATTGGCGTATTCAGTCACTCTGCGAATTGGATCTTCATATATCCTTGGTGGTTGCAAAATGAAATCTTGGTACAATGCTCCTGCTCGGAGGGAAGAGTGCAACACATTAATAGCGGTTCAATCGTCTAACGGCTACATCTCCCCCATAGCAGCTTTCCACCGATCCAAGAAAATGGATAAAGGTTCACCTTCTCGCTAGCCTTTGCCTTTAAGGTATATGAAGTGTTTCTTAACGGCCTTCGACATAGAAAATCTCCGTACGAACTTGCGGGCAAGGTCGGCGAAGCTGGAGATTGATCCGGGCTCGAGGGAGTTGAAGCACTCTACTGCTCTCCCGAACAGGGTTGAGTTGAATGATCGACACATTATTGCATAAGATACTCCCATCATGAGCATGTTGTCGTAGTACGAGTTCATGTGCTCGTCAGGATCAGTTCTTCCGTTGTACCCTTTGTTCCTAGGAACATGTAGATCGATAGGGTACTACTCACCTATGATCTCCATAGTGAATGGTGTTTGAAGCAATGGCGTCTCCAACACCACGGTTCGGGTGCTTCCTTATTCCCGTTTCCATTAGTTGAAATCTTCTCTGACCTGCACTAAAATGCCACGAGTAACACCTGCTTGGGGTTCATGCCGGGGCTCCTTCCTTCTACGAGAACGGGAAGAACTGACTTCAATACAGTCCCCTTGATAGATGCCCACCGGTAAGTCTATAGACATTCGGGCGTCTTCTCGGGATCCTAACCGCTGATGAACGGTCGGTCCTATCCGATCGAAGGCGCTGGTTCTCATACTGACTTCCTCGTCTTCACATCCCGGTCCTTGCATAGGCCCTAACCTGGAAAGAGCGGGGTCGACGACCAGGGTTAGGCTATTCATTGCTAACGGACGCAACTCGTATTTCTGAATGAGCCCGACGAAGTTCAGGCCGGGCGAGTCTAGAAATTGTTGTTGCCGTGGCTTCTGGTCAAATCGGTACGGGTGTAGGCGAAGGGTACATCCAGGGTACTGGTTGGTAAGGAAAGGCGGGGGCATAAAATCTTGGCGAATGCTGCCACAACTGGTAAGCAGGGTCAACCGAATACATGTTGTACAGGAAGGACATTTAACCTACTACTAGAGGGATCACGAGCTCCTGCTGAATTACGTTGATCAGCTCGGGTGGTGGCACTCTTGCGATATTTTTGGGATCCAGGTGTGAACTAAGCTAAAACCAGAGATCGTTGCTTTCCACCTGGGCTTCCTGATCGTTAAAGAAATCCATGTATGGATACATGTTGCCAGAGATCGGTATATGTAGCTAACTAGCTTGTTTCATTCCGATCCCCATGGACGGCGCCAAAAATGATGTAGTAAATACGGGAATATTATTAAACGTTAAATGCATTGTACAAGATACAAGGTTAAGTCTGATCCAAGGAGGGCTCCTTCACCTGTCTGCTTGTTGATTTAACTAGTAAAGCCCGATTAACATGACAGTTGGTCAGAGGTTCCCGAGCTCCGTAGCTGTCGTGTAGGTAAACAGCCAAAGGTCCCTTTGACAGCAATTAATGTGGTATGTATAGTTGCGTGGCGGCCATGCAGCCGGGAGTGAACCTGCTTAAGTGGTGAAGACCGTGTGGCCAAAGATTCCTGACTGCACATTGGATGGACAAGACATCACGAGATGGTCGGCCCGATTTGAATAGACCGGGAAAGAGAGAACGGTGGGTTCTTTTCAAGAGGTTCCTTTACTGGAGCTCGGCATTCATAGTTGGTCAGGAAGACCTTCTAATTACTACCGCAATGCTCGGTACATGCTTGCCCGAGCTCATACGTTAGGGACCGACCAACGTACGGGGCACAATATTCGAGGAATAATCCCTATCAATTATATTTTAGTATAAGGAAATTATGTATAGAAAAAATCATTACCTTATATAGTTAGTATAATTTTAGTAGCTTAATATTATAGGTGTTAGTAATTTAGTATAAATAGGTCCATTAGTATATGAGTATTGGATAACTAGGCAGAGAGAAATATATTGTTAATCTTCATGTTATTCTTATATTCTTCTCGGAGCCCTCACACAGTCGAAGTGTGAATTTAGATTTGTCGTGCCTTGAATATGGTTAAGAGCCAACTCGAAAGGTTTTCAATCCATTACAATCCTATCTAGAGATGTAACATCCTAGGAAGAGAATATATTTTTGCCAGTTCGAAAAGTATTTGTATTTGTCAAGAAACTTATATATATATATATATATATATATATATATATATATATATATATATATATATATATATGTGTGTGTGTGTGTGTGTGTGTGTGTGTGTGTGTGTGTGTGTATTGGTTCCTGTGAAAACAGGTCTTCCCGTGCGGTCAGTGCGGCATACACCATTAGGTATGAATAAACGCACCATATAGTGTTCGAGAATACACCAGAATGAAATGTCAAAATATGCACCACACAAAAAAATACACCATACATAATAGTGTATTTTCGAACATTGTGTGGTGCATTTATTCATACCTAATGGTGTATGTTGTACTGACCGCACACAGAAAGACATGTTCTCACAGGAACCTGACTCTCTCTCTCTCTCTCTCTCTCTCTATATATATATATATATATATATATATATATATATATATATATATATATATATAATTTCTTGAAATCAATTTTTCGTGTACGAAACAAAAAAGTATTTGTAATTTCAATTCCCTTTCATTTTTTTGCTAATTTAAAATTCAGACTAGGAAAGGAATAACAATAATTAGGAAGAAGAGAAAACTAGGGAAGACTGCTCCGAGAATGTATTAATGGGAATGGGAGATCTGACAAGAATGTTATATTATAATGTTTGCACAGGCCAGGAAGTAGTGGAAGGATATACCAATAATGTTGAGATCGATGTGATGAGAAACCACCAAAGTTTATGCAGCACTTTAATATTTTATTTATGTTTTAGTTTGTAAATAATCAAATATATGTAAAGAAAGGTAATACTTTTATCAAAATTTAATACTCTTTTATAATTATTTATTTTTATTAAAAAGTATTCATGTTTTGAATGAGACGATCTTATTAATTTAATCTTTTAATTAAGTTAAAATATGTTATTTAATTTGATATCAAGTATTAGATATAAAGTTGTTTAAAGTTTGATACTTTGATATCTACGATGCATTCACATTACATAATGTATATACTAACGTTTTAAATTATAAGTAAATGGGGAAAATTTTATTGACATACTAATATACTCCGTATGTATCATTGTATCATGTGGAGAGACTGATTTAATTTATGAGTCCTAATCTTACACAATCATTAAAACTTTAGCGTTAATTCTAACAGAAGTCTCTTATTTTTTATGACAATTCTAAATTTAATATCAGACTATCGTTTTTTCATTTAACATTCAAGCTATTATTTTTTGGACGCTTTTAATCTTTTTCATGACTTTTACTATTTTTAGTAAGGAAATTTTTCTTTTTCATATTTTTCTTTTGTTATTTTTCCAGTTTCAATCGGTTTAATTAGTTTAGGACTATACTAAAACAGGTTGAAAAATATGATTACTAAAAATTAGAAGTTACCTAAAGTCCTAAACCAATTAAACCGGTTGAAACAAAAACGTAATAACAAAAAAAAAAAAAAGAAATATGAAGAGACAAAAATGCCCTTACTAAAAATAAAAAAAAATAAAAAAATCATGAGAATGACTAAAAGTGTCAAAAAATAATAGTCTGGGATGTTAAATAACAAAAACGATAATTTTGGGATTAAATTTGGTGTTGCCACCAAAGACAAGGAACCTCTGGTGGAATTAACTCTTGATAATTATTAATGCAAGTAATAAGGAATAAGAGTTACCAAGTGGCTTGTAGTCCACTGGTATCGGATTGCTCCCCTAAGTGGGAGGTGTAAGGTTCAAACCTCAATTGAGGCAATAGTGTGTATATGTAGGGTATCTCCCTTCCTTATAATTAAAAAAAAAATAAGGAATAAGAGTTAATTACACCAGAAGTTCCTTGTCTTTTGTGGCAATTCCAAATTTAGTCACAGACTATCGTTTTTACCATTTAACATCCTAGACAATTATTTTTTGGACACTTTTAGTACTTCTCATGACTTTTTCTATTTTTACTTTTTAGTAAGAGCATTTTTGTCTCTCCATATTTTTCTTTTGTTATTTTTTTCATTTTTTTAATTAGTTTAGGACTTTACTAAAACCAGTTGAAAAATATGGTTACTAAAAATCAGAGGTTACATAAAGTCCTAAAAATTAAACTGGTTGAAACTGAAAAAAAAAATAACAAAAAAAAAAAATATGAAAAGACAAAAATACTATTATTAAAAATAGAAAACGTCATAAAAAAGACTAAAAATATCTAAAAAAAAAAAAAAAAAAAAAATCTTAGAATGTTAAATAGCAAAAACAATAATCTCTCAATAAATTTAAAATTAACATAAAAGATAACAGACGTTGTTGGAATTAATCATGTTGACAATGCGGGGTGTTGAATTTAATTATTGTACTATTCAAATTCTTAAAAGTAAGCTATGAATTAATAGAAGAATACTATTATTTTCCTTTCTTAATGTTTATCTCTTAATGTGACAATACTTATTCATTTGTTATCTCAAATGGACTGATCTCATATAGACCTTTACCAATAAAAATATTAAATTTAATTATTAGTCAAATAATATTTTTTGAAAAAGTAATTAAAAATTATTATGCATCTATGGAAGTAAAATTAAGTGAGAAATACAGTATCAGGGCATTACTTTTGACAGAAATACAGTTTGGATTTTGGAATAGTTAATGTAATTCATTATTTTGAATTTCAAATTACGATGGGATTGTGACATGACATCTTGCTACTTTACTAAATTCTAAATTATTTTTAGTAGCATTAAAAAAAAAATTATTTTTAGTAGCTAATCGTTATTATAAAATTATTATGTTGAAAATGAAATTCGAATTTTATATTCTTTTAATTTCGCTTTAGGTTTTGAAGGCATATCTTAACACCTCCAGTATATACTAGGTTGTTTGCAGGGGTTGATGCTATTGGGTTTGTAGTTCAAATTTTGGTCATAGAGATCGAATAAATTATTTTGAATGTCAAAAATTTTGGGTGAATAGAAGCTAATATGAAAATAAATTAAATTAAATCATATTTGATTATGTTATTATGAACTTAGCTTCAAACTGTGATTCAAAGTCAATATGCTTTTTTTTTTTTTTTTTTTTTTTTTTAATAATGAATATCCACCCCTTATAATGTACAAAATAAGGTAGGTCACAATGGTCAGCTGGTAAGTACATATAAACGATTAAATGTCTAAGCTCATAGTTAGATTGTACATTTATGTTTATATATTATATGCTCAACATGCCCATCACGTAATCATTATTGTGTAGACCATATTTTGCATACTATAAAATAATATACATTTAATTCAAAAATAATGTACTTTTAGTATATTAAAAATGTATTTTGTATTCAGAGAAAAAATACATTATTTGAATACTAAAAGTACATTATTTTATATAATGTAAACTCAATACAAAAAATGTACTTTTTTAGTATATTAAAAATATACATTCTTTTATGCTCCATACAACACTATGTGACCCATGGTCTACACAATAATTTGCCCATCATCACGTTGTGGGGCATTTACTTTTTGATGAACTCAAAGCAACATGTGGTGTACATTTAGCCTTTAAATTTTAATAAATTCTAAGAATTAAATTTGTCACCTTACTAAGGATTTAGAAACTACAAAAAATATACATTTGAAATAATTTTTAAAAACTTTAAAAATACACCGTGGTTTCAACTGAAACACTAAAATTGATCATTTTCTTGCTATTGAGATGTGAATGAGATGACGTAAATGCCTTTTAAAATTCAAATCCTGAAAATAAAATTATCTTAAATCTCATTAAACAACATATGGTCAAACATAATAATAATAATAATAATAATAATAATAATAATAATAATAATAATAATAATAATAATAGTTTAGGTATAATGGTTCTTTATGGGGGCAAGGGTGAATTAATGCAAGAATCAATGAAATGAGATGAGATGAATAGTGCATAGTGCATAGTGTAGCGTGGAGTATGTGCAGTTGTTGGCCTACCGATGTTGGGTTTTGGGGTTTGCAAAAGAATAAAGTTCGTAACTTATACTATCGTTGTTTTCCTGTTGCCAAAGAATCTATTCTGAATTCTTTGCTGTCTTCCTGACACACCTCCCCCCATCAACTCTTCTTTTTTTCTTTTTCTTTTTGTTTTATTTTTTTCCTTTTACCGCCTAATTTCTTTATCTACTTACACCACATGTTTTCTTATTTTATTTCTTTTTTTTTTTTTTTGGCATAATAAGTGAATGAAATTATGGGAGTAAATACCAGCGGAGGTCCTCTGACTTTGGTGGCACTGTCACTTTTAGTCCTCAACTTTTAAATCAACCACTCTTAGTCCTCTTACTTTTTGTTTCTAGCCATCTATGGTCCTTCCGTTAAACTTGATCATCTAATGCCGTTTTCTCAAGGATAATTCAGTCCTTTCATAATTAATTTATTAATTATTATGTTTGCCGAGTCATACCGAGATATCCCGACGTCTTTTTGGCACAATCTTCGTACCAGCTTTTGTACGCCATTTTGATTCACGAGCTGGTTTTGTACACGTTCATAGCTGGGAAACCATTGTTTAACTATTCTGATGAGGAAATTAAACATAATAATTAATAAATTAATTATGAAAGGACTGGATTATCTTTTAGAAAAAGGCATTAGATGGTCAAGTTTAACGAAAGGACCATAGATGGCTAGAAACAAAAAGTAAGAGGACTAAAAGTGGTTGATTTAAAAGTTGAGGACTAAAAGTGGCAGTGCCACCAAAGTCGGAGGACCTCCGCTGGTATTTACTCAAATTATGGTGTTGTTTACCAAAGTGAAAAAATTAGATCAGAAGATCTTAATCATTCATTTTATATTATCATGGATTGAAATAATAAGATTATTCTCAGAACTATTATTCGTATCAAGTCTTAGTTAGAATAGAAATGGTAAATGATCATATTCATAATAATATATAGGGAAAATTGTAAAAAAATGCCCCTCTATAATATGTCAATTATCAATGTCACCCCTGAATTATGAGTGGTGTAAATGTTGTCCCTCAATTATCAAAACGGTGCACATATAGCCCCTCCCGTAACGGACATGTGGTTTCCCGTTAGTGTACGACACTGTTAACTCGGAGTAAATATGTAATTTAGTTGTATTTTCCTTCCCTCGATTCGAAGTACCAGCGATGGACAGCGGTGGGGAACCACAGGTCTATTACGGGAGGGGCTATGTGTGCACCATTTTAATAATTGAGGGGCAACATTTACACCACTCATAATTCAGGGTGACATTGATAATTGACATATTATAAAGTGGCATTTTTTACCATTTTTCCTAATATATATAAGAAGAGAGAATGAATTCAAATGTGCCTAAAATATATTCTTAATAGAAGATTTCTTGAAAAAACAAGAAATTAGAGAAGTCTAAAAATGAAAAATGAAGAATTTATTTACTAAATTCAATTTCCAACTTTAATTCTATCTCCATGCTTCTATTTTTTCTAGAAAATTAGAGAATTCAAAATTAAATTAGTATAGAGATCGTTTACTTCATTTATCTGTTTTTAATTTTTCAATTTTTCATTTCTCTAATTTTTTAATTTTTAATCTTCATTTCTTCAATTTTTTTTATTTCATTTTGCAAATTTAATTTTTAAATAAAAAAATTTAATGCACTAAAACTAAATGTGTAAAAGGTAACAAAAGTTAATAAAAACATATCTACTATACTAATAAGAGCCCAAGAGAGTTAGGCCTATAATGGGTAGAAAAAATGGCGGTCAAATTTTTTAATCAAATGAATGGCTCAGATTGATCAAATTTTAATTTTTCCTTAAGATTTCCTAATTTATCATTAATGAATATGATTATCCGTTAACTTTTTCGTTAAATATTATATTTTCCGTTAATTTCTGTTAGTTCACCGTTAACTTATTCATTGATTTCAATAAGAAAGGTCTTAGGTTTGAACCCCATTCCAATCAAAATTGGAATAATTAGTACTCTACTTTACTCTTATTAAATTAAATAATAATTTAGTAGCTACAACAAAAAATAATACATATGCATTTCTTTAATTTAGAATTATGTGTCCACAATATCTTTATTAAAAAAAAAATCATTATCAATAAATTAAATAAGAGAAATAATTTCATTAGTTATATTGTATTTATTTTTCTCCAATATAAAAATTCTTTACATTCAAATTCATCAATTGATTATATTCGCTACATTGTCCCTACAATGTCTTTATTAATTATTCATTATCAATAAATTAATTAAGAGAAATAATTTTATTAGTTATATTGTCTCCATATTTCTCCAATGTAAAAATTCTTTACATTCAAATTTATCAATTGATTATATTCACTATATTATCTATTATCTTTTTTGTGTACTATTTTTTAATTAAATATCAAAGTTATAGTACAAAATAATTCTATATATTTATTTACCAAGTATTTTATTAATATCATGAAAAAAATTAAAAAAAAATTATAATTAATAAAGCCAATCATATTAAGTACTTGAAGGATTTGTTGACAAAGATAGTATTCAAATCACACAACAAATTGAAGTGAGAACTACCTCGCAATGTCCTTGTTTGACAACCAGCAGTTAGCCATTAGCGTTAGCGGATTATATTAGCGAATTTGACCAGCGAATTATATCATCGGTTGGTAAAAAGATATTTAAAAAATTAGCTGTTTATATTAACATGTAAAACGAGCTAATAATAATAATAATAATAATAATAATAATAATAATAATAATAATAATAATAATAATAATAATAATAATTGTTTTTAAAAAATAAAAAATATATATAATTAAGCCAATCATATTAACTACTTGGGGGATTTATTGACAAAAATAATATTCAAATCACACAACAAATTAAAGTGGGAAACTATCTCGCAATGTCCTTGTTTGGCAATCAGCAGTTAGCTCTTCAATATTCGTATATATTTAATATTGAGTAAATACCCAAAATGGTCCATCGACTATAGCTAAATTCATAAATTGGTCCTCAACTTTCAATTTCAATCAATTAAGTCCTTAACTTTGTAATTTTAACACAATTTGGTCCTTTGTCTATTTGACCGTTTGTTGACTGTGATTTTTGAGATATATATGTAATTTCATGGTCCATCGTCGATTTTTTAAGGTTCTGGTTGAATTTCCAGACCGCACTGTTACATTTGAATCCACTGCCGAAAGCAATCTACCAAATCTGGTCGCCTTTCTTCATCCTCCCTTTGGATTCAATGTAGTTGAGTTCGTACCAGAGCGAAGAAGACGACGTGTTTCCGAACCAGTGCAACGTCATCCTGGAGGCCTCCACGTGCTCCGACGAGAGCTGAAGGTTCTTCTGGAGATCGTCGATCACCGTCAACAAACGGTCAAATAGACGGAGGACCAAATCGTGTCAAAATTACAAAGTTAAGGACTTAATTGGTTGAAATTAAAAGTCGAGGATCAAATTGTGAATTTAGCTATAGTCGAGGGACCATTTTGGGTATTTACTCTTTAATATTTTATGCCCTAATTTTTATTTGTTCTCCCTTATGTCCCATATTTGGTTTCAACCATACCTATACAATTATTTTATTAACAATTATAATCAATCTTGACTATATCATCTTGCATTTGTAAACTTAGAATTGTCTATTTAAATAGTAAATACGCAAATTTAACATTCAATTATCTGTGCATGAACAATTTCAATATAATCTTGCCTTGATATACTTTAAAATACGCAAATTTAACATTCAATTATCTATGCATGAACAATTCCAATATAATCTTGCCTTGATATACTTTAAAGTACTTTTTTTTAAAAAAAGAACATTGGACATTATCCCAATCGTGCAATGCGCGTAAAAAACTAGTTACTAAATAAATTACAATCATTTTTCCAATGGTACAACACCTGAACTACCAAAATCATGTTCTAAAAAAAAAAAAAGTCTCATGGAGAATGAACTAACTCAGTATCTAGTCCACTTTCAAGTAAAGTTCAAGAATGTTGAAGTTGAAGTTAAAGTTGTTGAGACTTTTGCGGGATTCAAAGATATAAAAAGAAAACTGCAGAGTACATGTAATAGAGTGATGCGGCCCAACATAATGAAGATCCATTAAGAGTACAAATTGGGCCAATCACAAGATCCAAGGCCCAAATCAGCTTTATTATTTGTGGTCATCATTATTTTAAATTGTTTGGAATTAAAGAGAAAACACTAGTTTGTATTTAGAAAGGATTCCTTAAATCCCTTTCTAAATAGGACTATGTTTACTTGCTTTCTATATTAGGTTTAGGACACTTTTTGTATTTAGAAAAGGATTCCTTAAATCCCTTTCTAAATAGGACTATATTTACTTGTTTTCTAGATTAGGTATAGGACTCTTTTTCCCATTGTATTTAGGATTACAATGCTGCCCTATACCTATAAATAGGACACATCCATATCAGTTTTAAGGAGGTTTTAATTCAATAAAATTCTTAAATTTTTCTTTACACATGTGTAAGAAACCTTATGGCTAATTGTGGACTCAATTAGTGGCTAGTCGTGGACATGACTAGCAAATTGATTCGTGGACTTGAATCAATCTTCCTCTCTTCAACCTTAGATTTAGGTTCGTGGACTCATTCTTGAATCGAAGGAAACTAGATCCGACTCTAGTTGATTGAAGATTGCATCATCGAGGTACTTGAAGCTACATGGGATTCTTCAAAGTCTTTGAGGATTTGGGAGTATGTGTTTCTCGTGAGGTTTAAGGTATTTCGATCCATCTCTATCTTTACATTGAGAGCATTCTTGGGACGATACTCCATCTTATATGGACCTTGGACTAGGTTCATATCAATTTGGTATTCAGAGCCTAGGTTTATCTCGTTATCGTTAGAAATTTGGTTTCTTTGGTTCCCTAGGTTTATCTCGTGCTTATCTTACATACTATTTTTTTCGTGTCTTATTCATTAAAAAAACCCCAAAAAAAATTTCTTTTGCATTCTTGATTGTGTTCTTGAATCGTGATACATGTTCTCTAGTTTCTTGAAAAACAATCCCGAAAGAGTTTTCCCATTTTCCTGTCCAATATCAACGATACCTCACAACTCCTAAGCACCATACTACCAAAAATTCAGTCAAGAAAATAATCCTATCTCAGCCTTTCCTATATCCGAAGCGCATTTACGCGCAATCACGTCGCAATCACACCCTGTCCAGATTTCTGCGTTTTATGACCAGTTTCAAAGAATGATCTATATCTCGAGATCCACTAGTTAGTTTTATCTGAAATTTTTATATGTTGTAGATCTCTTCTGGGGCGTTATTTTGATATATTATACACTTGCTAATTCCTTACGGTCATTAAGATATTGATCTTCGAAGTAAGGGCAGCGTTTCTGTTTTTCTGGGTGATTCTTGCAATTCTTGATTCTGTTTTGAAGGGGTTGTGTGGATCCTCTTGGTCCGAAATTTTTTTTGATATTTACAGTAGTTATTTGGAGGTTACTTAAAAAAAATAAAAATAAATCAAGAATGTTGAAAAAAAAGCAAAAAAAGAGAAAGCTATAAAGAAGAAGAATAAGGTTGGGGAAAGAATTTGGCTGGTAGGAGAATTTTGGAGGGACAAGGAAGGGGAAAAGTATAAGGTTGGAAGGAGTTCTTGATAGATTCCTAATTGGTTGTGGTACACGTGAACCTCTTTTATGTTCTACTTGTCTATATCTTTTGATATTGGTCTTACATATCTTTCTGCCATACTTCTTTCTTTGCATCCCTTTTTCTTTCAAATCTTGCTTAGTTTCTTTGCTTGTATTGTCCTTTTTCTTTGCTTCTTGCTCTCAATTTTATTACCTACCTCGCGATACACCTTACTCTCAAAGGCTTGTGAAGTTTTCCAAGGTACGTTTTCTTGAACTTTGAGGTTGAATCCATATCAACTTGAGTTCCGGACTAGAAATTTTCCTTTTTGGAAAAAGGCTTGTGAGAGTATTTGCCACCTGGAGTGATACACAAGTGGAGTGTGTGTTTGTAAGAGTGTGTTGTGAACCCCCAGAGCCATATGATCCATCTCTTACCCGTGAGCTGAGAATAGTGAGGGAGTGAGCCAACTTTTTGGTTTCACTAACATGAATACTCACATATCTTCTTGTTTTTAGATTTTGTTTCTCATCTACAGATGGATAAAGAGGTTCCAAACACACGTAAGAGATTAGAACAAAAAATAGACAGGTTACTCAAACGAGTAACTAATTTGGAGCAACACTCACAACAAGTGCAACCACCACACAATGATGAGCGACACCTGCCATTAGCAGGAAGAGTGGATCCTAGATGTCAAAGGATCCAGCAGCGTAATGCGGAGTTAGGAAACATTAAACTTGAAATTCCTAACTTCACCGGTGAGAAAGGACATACCGAATATATAGAATGAGAGAATGCTATTGAAACTCTTTTTTATTTAAAGCACTATTCTGATCTTACAAAAATTAGGCTAGTTGCTACATCTTTTAAGGGGTATGTTTTGTCTTGGTGGCGAAAAAAGAAATAGAGAGAGAGTTGCTAATTTTATTCCCTATGAATCTTGGGTTCAAGTGAGGGAAGATATGCGCCTAACCTTTCGTCCTAAATCTTTTTTCAATGATCTTGAAAGAAAATTGCAGGGAACGGTGCAAGGAAAAAAGTCAGTTGATGAGTACTACCAAACTATAAGTATTTTGCTTAAATAGGGAGACATAAATGAAGAAGAGACAAAAACTGTTGCTCGTTTCGTACATGGATTGAACTTAGAAATTCAATGTGGAATGAGTATTCAGAGATATGACACCCTCTATGATGCCCTGTATGTTGCACGTGAATCTGAGGCAAAAATCAAGGAGATGAAAATGTACAAGTCCAATATTGGTGCCTCAAGATGGAACAACACTTGTTCCACCCCTCAAAGGCGTGATGAACATCCTCCTCCAAAAGATGATTCACGAGACAAAGGTAAGGAAAAGGTAAATGAGGCAATGAGGCCTCAACATGATAGAAAATTGATTTGTTATAGATGTAATGGGAGAGGCCACATAGCTCGTGATTGCCCTAACAAGAGGGTAGTTAAGATAACAACACAATCTGAAAAATTTACTTCTTATCTTGAATATAAATATTAGGATAAGGTATGTGACCATTTTGAAACCCCCAAACATCCAAGATTTCTTAATTTTGATTTTACTAAAACTTTATTTGATAGAGATAAGGAATCACTAGGAAGTTATAAGGCACATTTGAAAACTTCTTATGTGAAATACTACTTGCTCAAGGGGTTTTCGTTCAAAGTCAATGGGATTGGCTCTTTTTACTTGGATTTGAGCATTGTTTTAATTATTGATTCACATAAGGGACAATTTGGTTTTCCAAAGAGTGATGATGTTTTGCATGGATATTTTTCATTGGCCAAAGAAGAAAAAAGATGTAGAATCTTATGTTCATAATTGTGCTACTTACCACCGCAATGCATCTAAATCATTACTTGATATTTCTATGGATTTTGTGTTTGGTTTAGCCTTAAGCTCTAGGAGGAAAGATGTTGTGCTTGATTCAACTAGAGGAGATCGAAAAGGCTTGATTCAAGCCCGAGCAAGCTTGAGCTTGCGTGCGCCGGCACCTGCCTGGTCCGTGTGCTCTCGTGTGAACCTGCACCCCAACGGTCTGAAACCCGAAAGTTCAGCCTGTTATAAAGATTAAACTCATCTGTTACGGAATTAATACTGTTTTAATTCCAATTTTAAATTCTGAGTTTAATCCTTCTTAGTGGGTGACTGTTACAGGTGTTACACAATTGGTTTTAATACCAATTTAATGGCCATGTTGAATGCTAGCACTCCAACATCCCTATATAAAGAGAGGTAGAGCAGTAGCATTTTACACAGTACACGAAACTAAGGAATTCCAGTATACTTTGCTTCAAAACTTCTACTTCTACTCTCTTCTTTAGCCAACCAGTGTTCTAAGCTTTGCTTTATTTGCCGGGTTCTTTGTTTAGGTGCTTAAACAAAGAATCGTAGCACGTTTATCCTGGGAAACCTAGGCTACAACGCTCCTAGCACTTGTGGGAGGTAGCAAATAAGGTTTTAAGGAAAAGAACTTCCTGTTCGAACTCGTGCTAAACCTATATCCAAACACTCAACCTTTTCCTTCCCAGTTTTTCTTTTTCCCATATAATTTTAATCTTTCCGTAGGATTATTATTATTTTGGGATTTTCCACCTTATTACCCAACAGCATTTACTTCATCTTTTTCATTCATCTGTCTTCTGTTTCAATTTTTACATAGACTCTCTCTCTCTACTACAGTTCAGAATAAATGCTTGAGTTGGTTTAGTTTATTTTTAAAAATATAAAAGCATTTTCTCATAAAATAAATGCTCACATGGCTAACATAACATTGCATTATAGTGTCGACCACAAAACATAATGCATTTACTTCATCTTTTTCTATTCTTTTGTCTTTTGTCTTAATCTATATTTATTTTTGCTTTCTATTAAAATTAATTTTCTTTAATAGAAAATTACAGACATAGACATATACCATTCAAATGCAAATTAAAAGAATCATATGAATAAGGAACAGAGAATCCAAACAATGCAAAATAATAACAAAAAGCTTCGTATTTCAAAAATAAAAAATATATATATGGATGAAAAAGAAATCAGCATACAGTGCCGAATTCTTAAATAAGTGAAACATCATTGGAAACGAGCATTCTTAAACCAAACACATGCATAATAGTATTTAAAAAAATCACCTCTATATTGCAATTGCGCAGTTGATGTGCTTATCGAAATTAGTAACTGCAAAAAAAAAAAAAAAAGAAAAAAAAAAGAATAAATCACTTATCATTGAAAATATGATTAGTTCAACATTATAAATTTCTTTAATACAAACATATATAAAAAATGAAAAAAAAAAAAAAAACTTAAAATTTACAAATTCCAGAATCTGAACTCCTTCAATTTTTATTTTTTTTTCTAATTCATTCTTCATTAACACACATAACCCAAACTTACCACTTACATAGTATGACAAGGAGAGAACATAAATTTTACAAATTTCATCTGATTTCTTTCTTCAATTTTTTATTTTTTTTTTCTGATTCCTTCTTCATTAACACACATGATACAGAGGATTTCAATATATGATCTATCATCTAACATTGATACATCAAAAATATAAATTAATAGGCCAGATATATATATATATATATATATATATATATATATATAAATATATATATATATTGTTGGAAAAATAGCATTAAAATGGCATAAAATGACATATTAAGTGGCTATTTTGTGGTACAATTATCAGTAGGGTCCACTTCCGATTTGGGTCGGGTCAAAGTGGATTCGGGTTCTTCGTAGTGAGACGAAGAGATTGATATATTGTACGCTCAAAACGGATAATGGGTGAATGAGATATTGATTCTCAAAGTAGACCCATTGAGTTGGAAAAATGTAAGGGAAAAGTGAGTTTTGTCCCACATTGATTTGGAAAGAGGATTTCACCCCCCTTTTATACAAGAGTTTTTTTAGAGCTTGTAGAATTGTATAGCATAGAGGCTCTCTCGCGCGGGGTGGGGGGGGGGGTGCAAATCAAATTCCAACTAGAGATGACTTCGGAGAGGCTTGATTCAATCCCGAGCTCGTGTGCGCCGGCACCTACGGGCACGAATGTCGTCCGGAAATTGGCTGGCCTTGCGGGCTAAGTTATGCCAACTTTCGGTATCAGTTTTCCAAACTCTAAGCCACTTGAAAGCTTGGGTTCGACCTGGCTCTCGCCACTTGAAAGCTTGGGTTCGACCTGGCCCGAGAGCATTAGGCCGAACAGAGAGCAACACGAGAGGTGCTCTCTCGTGCGCTGGTCGAACAGAGAACAAGAAGCACGAGAGGTGCTCTCGTGTGCGCTGGCCGAGACCAAGCAACACGAGAGTTGCTCTCGTGTGCTACGGCCTGGCCGAGAGCATGCAGCACGAGAGTTGCTCTCTCTCGTGCGTTGCGGCTGAACAGCACTTCGGTCTACCAGAGCTGTTTCTGGACAGTGGAGATTTAATTCATCCGTTACAGGAATTAATCTCTGTATTAATTCATTTTGAATTTTGAATTAAACCTGCATTAATGACCAGCTGTTTCAGATGTTACCAACGTGCCATGAATGCCTACTAAATGCTATTTAGTACTCCAATTCCTATATAAGAAGAGGTAGTAGGAGCAAGTGATTTACAACAAGTGTGGGAAGAACACGAGAGTACACAACACACAAAGATAAGCAATTTTCCTTCTCAAAACCTCTGCTCCTACTCCTTTTTCTTGCTACTGTGTTTTGCCCGTGCTCTAGTTCGCCGGGTTCGTTCGTTTGGGTGCTCAAACGTCGAACGTTGTACGTTTTATCCTGGGAAACCTAGGCCACAACGCTCCTAGCACTTTTGGGAGGTGGCAAATAAGGTTTTAAGGAAAGACAGGCACTTTGCCTAACTCGTACGAATCTTTATTCCTTCTCCTTCTTTCTTGTTTTGGATTATGCTCTAAGCAAAAATCCGTTCTTTCTTGTTGTTTTGGAATTATAATCTAAGGATTATATTTTCTTTTTTGTTGATATATATTGGTATATCTTTTTCGTAGATATACTTGTATATATAACCGTTGGGTCCGTTTTATATATATTTGTGTGTATATATATATTTCGGATATATATCCAATAATATTTTATATATATTTCGTGTGTATATATATAAATATTATTTTACGGATATTAAATCGATTGTGGTTCATTATCACCAACAATCTTAAAACCTTATCTTCTTTGATAATGAACAAGTCGATGGATTCCAAAAGTGTTGGATCCGTGAATGTTGCCGGAGGTGCACATTCAAATGGTCAGAACGCCAACGATGTTGCACATTCTGTCATGCCAGTTGATGGCAGCAACGTTGGAAATGATATTTCCATGGGAGTTGCAAAGACACACGATGGTGCTCCGGAGAACTTTGGTTCACGATCCGGTAGACTTGTGGCTAATGGCACACAATTGGTACCTATTGTGCTGCCTAACGGATCGGCTAAAAGCCACGAAGGATCCTATGTTGGTGTAATGACTACATGGTCTGAGGACTATGGTAGTGTTACAAATGACTTCAACCGTAATCGAAGGAAACTCAAGCGGAAGCTTAGCTTTCAAGAAGATTACGAGAAGAAGGAGAAATGCCACTATGAAGCGAACCGTCGTCCTGGTGAAAAGGTTGAGGACAACTTCGCTATGTTTAAGACATGTGGATGGTTGGACGAGTGAGGTCACAACCGAGGTACCCCCGATGTGCGCTATGGACCACCCTTCATGGAGTGGACGGTTGAAAAATGGAACAAGGCACACGGGTTGAAGGATTACTACGAAATAGGAATAATGGAAATTAATTTCCAATGTAATTTTCCTATTTATTTATTTGTTAAATAAATGTTGTAGTATCCTTGTGATACATTTTATTGTTGAATAAAATGAATTGTTCCATTTGTGTGTTTTGAACTTTGTATATTTTAAAATATTCTTGTGTGATATTTTTAATATATATAAGATTCAATAAGGGTGCGTAGTGCATCACGGAGCATTATGTGGAAAATGCTAAAACGGCTTAACGGCCGGAACGAAATGTAACAAGCGTGTTACATGTTGAAATCCCGTAACGAACTTCAGTTCTAGTTCATGTAGAACGATACGGATTTCAAGGATCAATTTGTCAAAAAATTGGGATAACAATATAATCGTGAGCGTCACAGCTCAAGTGTTGAATATTTTATATAATATTCTAAGAACGATTATATGAGTTTGATTCAACTAGTTGGAAAATTTGGTTGATTTGTTCTCGTTAATTGTGTTATAATTAACTTGATCAAAAATTCCAAATTATACTAGTATATTTAATTTGAGACAAATTATGTTTTGGTGAATAGTGCTTTTGTAGCACTAATGGAAAGTGCAATTTAATTTGGCACTTTGAAGTGCAAATTAGAACACTGCAATAGTGCTATTAAGCACTAGGTAGAGTGCTTAATTAGGCACTTTCGGCCACTTGGTGGCTGCACCGTTATGTGTTGGAAACTTAAGCATTTGGTGCTTTGGTAAAGGCAATAAAGGTGCTAGATTATGATTGGTTCTAATGCTAATTTACTTGGCTTAAACCTTTCGTATGTGGCTAATTAAATTTAGCATTGCAAAAAGTGTTATGTGATTAGCACGAAAGGAAGTTTGGTTAATTGTGGAATTAATTGAAAATCCTAGTGCTAAGTAGCACTGAAATTATAAATTAAGCAACCGAAGGTTGCTATGAGTTTATAATTTAAAGCAATAGGGATTGCTTTGGAATCGGTGCGTTAGTTTGGCAACAATGATTCGTGCTTTGTGAAGCATGTTTCGTGCTTCACTACTAAGCACTGATTCGTGCTTTAACTTCAGAAGCACTGATTCGGGTTTGTGGCCTTTCGGTCAAAACCAAATGGATTCGTGAGGGCTAATCTGTTAGCATCTACGAGATGTGTTAGCGTGTAACACATGTTTATTCTTTAAAAAATAAAAAGAGAAAAACCAAATTAATCGTGGATTAATGCGGTTACGAACAATCGATGTGGTGAAAAAGAAACACCTATTGGTGATTTCGGCGCAAGCATTGGTATCGTACTCGAGCGTACGACACGGTATTCACCTCAATCGAGCGTTGTTGCCAAACATAAAATATCAAGACGTTGATAAGTTTGGGTCTACCTCAGAGTATGAGGGTGAGACAATACTTTGGACAAGTAAATACCTTTTAAATAAGGTTACCCACATGGAATTCTTACGAATTGTGGGTACGTAGGAAGTTTCCTTCTAATGCCCGAAATGTGGGGGGTCTTGCCAAAGGTGTGTATTGGTTCTTAGTACACGAGTCCAAGAGTTTGGATGTACATAAGAACACGAAAGATTGATTCAAGAAATTCATCGTTCTTGAAAGATGTATTTTTGTGAAGGATCAATAAAGGACCTAGCAAGTTGAAAAGAACTTTCGGCGTAGCTATGGTTGAAGGGTGTGAAAAAGAACCCGAGCTCAAAGCTGGACGTAGCAAGAGAGCTAGGATTGAAAAATCCTTTGGTCCAGATTTTCTGACGTACATGTTAGAGTGTGATGCGCACAATCTAACTTGTTTACTATAAAATAAATTGGATTTTCTGACATGGTTGTTAGAAAACGAGCCTCGAACGTATGTAGAAGTGTTGACTTCTACAGATGGACCAACCCGAGAGAGGCTACCGAGAGTGAAGTAGATTCTATCTTAAAAGAATCATACTTGGAACTGGTTGTTCTTCCTCCAGGTTGTAAAACCTCGGGATCCTAAGTGGATCACTAGTCGGAAGATAAAACCGGTTGGTTATATTGGATTAAAATGGCCGGGCTTGTAATTTTAGATTACATGCGACGCTAGTGCCACAATTACTTCAATATATATTCTCTTGTAATGAGAACGAAATTCATTAGGATGATACTTCCAAGAGCTGTTTAGCGAGACTTGGAAGTTTATCGAAATGGATGTATCGCTTTCTTAATAGACATGGAACAACCCGAGGGTTTTGTGGTTCCACGCTAGGGAAAGAAAATGTGTAATTGGTGAGATCATTGTATGGTTTGAAACAATTGCCTTAGTATTTAGCATGTAGGTTTTGATCATACAATGATGTGTCACGAGTTTAGTATAAACAAATGTGATAAATGTCTACGTAATGCGTACGATAGACGAGGCTATCACTATTTGTCTATACACGATAAACTCAACGTGGGTAGTAACGATCAAATGATCAATTCTACCTTGAACATGTTAAATTTGATATTTGACATGGGGTTGGCAGATTTAATCCTCGGGATTAAAATTGTGAGAAGACTGTATGGTCTCGTGTTGAGCCAATCTCACTGTGTTGATTAAATCCTTGCAAAGGATGTTAATCAGTGGCTTGGACACCGTTAGATACTAACGTACAACTAGCCAATAATCTCGGAGATTGTACTTCTCACGGAGAATACATTCAGATTATCGGTAGTTTAATTGTATCAAATGGGTTGTACTAGGCCGGATATTGCCTTAGTGGTTAACGAACTCGGTGACATACGAGTAACCCTAGTGTTATGCACTAGAAGGCAATAGTGAAAGCTATGAGATACTCAAGGTATGCTCGTGACGTTGGACTGCACTAAGTGAGATATCTAGCTGTACTTGGAAAATATAGCACGGATATCAAAGGATACTAAGTCCATTAAAGGCTACGTCCTTACGTAGGCCAGTGCAGTCGGTTGGACGGAAATTCTCGAAATGAATTTGTGATAGCTAAGATCCGACGGGATCAAAGCTGAGAGCCTTACACTTGTGTCGCGAGCGAGTAGGCCGAATGGCTATGCCATTATTTCGAGAATGTTCCTAGTGGTGAACTCGTACCTCCAATTTGTGTGCATTGCGATAGTCAAGCCAAAATTGGTTAAGTACAGAGTTAAATGTGGAATGGTAAGTCTAGACTTATAAGTCGTAGATATAATACCATTAAACAATTTCTCACAACGGGAGTTATCTCTATTGACTACTGATGTCAAAAGATAACGTAGCGGCCGCTAACTCGCTAACCCGAGGGTAAGCAAATGGTTGTGGAGAAATTGGAACGAGGAATGGGTCTAAAGCCCTTAGACTAAAAGTTCTATAGTGGACACCCAACCTAGCTGGCACCTAGGTTCAATGGGACAACTAAATTATGGAACGGAGCGTGTCACTGTGGGGGTCTCGGGCTCCCTACCACTCCTCGTTAGAAACAGTGGCTCCCGCGCAAGGTTAGAATGTTGATGCTTTAATGATTCGAATGTCGGTTGACATGTGTGAGTATGCGGGATACTCGGAAAAGAATCACCTATGTGAGAGAGAAGTGAGGGTCGCTTCAAAGGAGAATTAATGGGCACAATTCTTCACAAACTCTTGCAGAACCAGGACGGTGACCCACGACCAAAATGGGCACACTCATGAGAACAGAGCATGGTTGGGAGGTTCCTGTGTGAGATATGTCATCGTCTACACAAACGGCAATCGGTTCAAAGACATCGCGTTCTACCGTACAGCCAGTAGAGTAAACATATCTTTACAAGGGAAGGTTCAAAGGGTATAGTGATCCCTACCTATCCTATGCAGGGATCGACCGTTGAACACAGTTTGTTTCCGATTTCAAAATACCCTGAAAATCAATTTTTCATTCATGTGGGGGATTGTTGGAAAAATAGCATTAAAATGGCATAAAATGACATATTAAGTGGCTATTTTGTGGTACAATTATCAGTAGGGTCCACTTCCGATTTGGGTCGGGTCAATGTGGATTCGGGTTCTTCATAGTGAGACGAAGAGATTGATATATTGTACGCTCAAAACGGATAATGGGTGAATGAGATATTGATTCTCAAAGTAGACCCATTGAGTTGGAAAAATGTAAGGGAAAAGTGAGTTTTGTCCCACATTGATTTGGAAAGAGGATTTCACCCCCCTTTTATACAAGAGCTTTTTTAGAGCTTGTAGAATTGTATAGCATAGAGGCTCTCTCGCGCGGGGTGGGGGGTGTGCAAATCAAATTCCAACTAGAGATAACTTCGGAGAGGCTTGATTCAAGCCCGAGCTCGTGTGCGCCGGCACCTACGGGCACGAATGTCGGGCCTTGCGGGCTAAGTTATGCCAACTTTCGGTATCAGTTTTCCAAACTCTAAGCCACTTGAAAGCTTGGGTTCGACCTGGCCCGAGAGCATTAGGCCGAACAGAGAGCAACACGAGAGGTGCTCTCTCGTGCGCTGGTCGAACAGAGAACAAGCAGCACGAGAGGTGCTCTCGTGTGCGCTGGCCGAGACCAAGCAACACGAGAGTTGCTCTCGTGTGCTGCGGCCTGGCCGAGAGCATGCAGCACGAGAGTTGCTCTCGTGCGCTGCGGCTGAACAGCACTTCGGTTTACCAGAGCTGTTTCTGGACAGTGGAGATTTAATTCATCCGTTACAGGAATTAATCTCTGTATTAATTCATTTTGAATTTTGAATTAAACCTGCACTAATGACCAGCTGTTTCAGATGTTACCAACGTGCCATGAATGCCTACTAAATGCTATTTAGTACTCCAATTCCTATATAAGAAGAGGTAGTAGGAGCAAGTGATTTACAACAAGTGTGGGAAGAACACGAGAGTACACAACACACAAAGATAAGCAATTTTCCTTCTCAAAACCTCTGCTCCTACTCCTTTTTCTTGCTACTGTGTTTTGCCCGTGCTCTAGTTCGCCGGGTTCGTTCGTTTGGGTGGTCAAACGTCGAACCGTTGTACGTTTTATCTTGGGAAACCTAGGCCACAACGCTCCTAGCACTTTTGGGAGGTGGCAAATAAGGTTTTAAGGAAAGACAGGCACTTTGCCTAACTCGTACGAATCTTTATTCCTTCTCCTTCTTTCTTGTTTTGGATTATGCTCTAAGCAAAAATCCGTTCTTTCTTGTTGTTTTGGAATTATAATCTAAGGATTATATTTTCTTTTTGGTTGATATATATTGGTATATCTTTTTCGTAGATATACTTGTATATATAACCGTTGGGTCCGTTTTATATATATTTGTGTGTATATATATATTTCGGATATATATCCAATAATATTTTATATATATTTCGTGTGTATATATATAAATATTATTTTACGGATATTAAATCGATTGTGGTTCATTATCACCAACATATATATGTATATATATATATATATATATATATATATATATATATATATATATATATATATATATATATACATTTTTAGAGAGAGAAACAAAGAAATATTCTATACCACCTACAGAGTATGACAGGGAGAGAATACAAATGGTAAAGTCAACTAGATAACCATTAATCACATACATGATGGTCTTATCTCAAGTTTTCATTTAAAAGCTAAAGAAAAAAAAAACAAAAAAAAAAACTTTAATAGATTTTACTAAAACTAGAACCAAGAATAGAAGTAAGAAATTAAAAGGTCAAAACTAGTTGAATAGAAAAGCAAGAGCAGATAAATTTGGGTGAAGATTTGTAAGTTAGGGTTTATACTCACCTAGGCATACAACCTCTTCGTCTTCACTGTGTACCATTTTTGTTGATGTATTGCAACACTATGAAGCTTTTGAGTTCAATATGGTGAAGAGATGAGAGCTTGCCTGGGATTGTGAGAAGAGTTCATCGCGAAAGATTGTCTGAGGGTAGAAAAATATGTGAGGCTCTGGATAAAAGAGAATTTTTACATATTTCTATTTATTTTAGTTATTATGAGTGGAGGGAGCTGAGTGGAGACAATGGAGGGAGTGGAGGGCGCGAAATGAAAATTTTTCCCGATAAAATTAATGTTTTACTTTTAGTGACGTTTTATTTCACAACACATTTGTAAAATAAAAGCTTTGGTGACGTTTATTATATAACGTCGTCTATTCTATACCTTTCCCGATGAAAAAATTAAAATTTCGTCAGTAAAAATAATGCAATCTTAATTATTCATAAAAGTATAAATAGTGACGATATGCAATATAACCGTCACAAAATGTGACGTTTAATGACGTTTTTTATAGCGTCGTTAAATCTTTCGTCGTTAAATGCCAGATTTCTTGTAGTGCGCAAGATGACTAAATTTAATATGTCTCATTTTGTTGAACTATTACCATTCAAAATGTTTAAATTCCATGCTGTGTCATTAGACTGAACTGCCTTACTTGTTGATTGTAGGATGAAGATTGGAGCGACTCGTGTCAAGCATCCCAAGAAAAAGTTTCATGAGCGTGATAAAACACAAAGTGAGCTTGCTAATTTGTCTTTCATTGAAGATTTGGATTCGAGGACGAATCCTTTTCAAGAATGGGAGAGTAATAGGAACCAGTACACATGGAATCCAGTAAGGGTAAATAGTGGGCTCATCACAAGGCCCATAACTACATCCTTAAAGCATCAATGGTGGAAGAAACAAGAAAGTCAAATAAAAATTCCATTCGATAGAGGAAAGTATTATAAGTGGCCTATTTCAAGTGATGTCATAGATCGAAGACAATGTTTAGAAGATTCGAGGTCGAATCATTTTTCAAGAAGGGGAGGATAATGCGGTCAAACATAATGAAGATCCATTAAGAGTAAAAATTGGGTCAATCACAAGATCGAAGGCCCAAATCAGCTTTATTATTTGTGGTCATCATTATTTTAAATTGTTTGGAATTAAAGAGAAAACACTAGTTTGTATTTAGAAAGGATTCCTTAAATCCCTTTCTAAATAGGACTATGTTTATTTGCTTTCTAGATTAGGTTTAGGACTCTTTTTGTATTTATAAAAGGATTTCTTAAATCCCTTTCTAAATAAGACTATATTTGTTGGAAATTGTTGGAAATTGGTGAATAAATCGATACACAAAAATATATATATAATATATATTTGTCCCAAAAAAATGGAATTTAATTTATAGAAAATTAATTCCAACCAATTTTGGTACGAAACCAAAATTACATATATATACAACGTATATATATTAACCAAAAAGGGATTTATTTTATCAAAATAATCCCACCACAACTAGTACGAAACTAGTACACGGGACTTAATTTCCACGAAATTAATCCCACCACAACTAGTACGAAACTAGTACAAGGATTTAATCTATCCGAGATTAATCCTACCACTTGGTCCGAAACCAAGAACAAAAAATAAGCAAGAACGGGTTTCTAACCTGAGGTTTCAACCCAACACGAAGAAACAAGAAGAAGCAGAGGAAGCCAGAGTCGTGTGTACACACACTCTCCTTAAAACCGATTCGCCACCTCCCGAGGGTGCTAGGATCGTTGTGGCGTCAGTCTCCCAGGATAAAACGGACTACGACTTTGGCGTTCGAGCACTCCAACCCAAAGCCCGGCGAACTAGAACACAAGTTGAGCACTCCGACGTTTTACGGAAGTGTTGGTAGAATCTCTTTGCAAGAAATAACTTTTGAGAGAAGATGAGAGAAAAATATGATTTTTCAAGTTCAAAAATTGGACAAAACATTCTACCCAACACATAGGTTTTTATAGGGGAGAGAGGAGTTAGTAGCCCACTAAATGGCATATTAAACCAACATAAATCCACGATTTAATTATTGGATAATAACGTTTGAAACGGTCGTAATTATTATCGTAATAATTCCAACGGTCACGAACTTAATACGCGATTAATTCGTACCGACCACAACGACCCGTTTCAAAATATCTGAGTGACCGAGAAGTCCGTACAAACCCGAAGGTTTAACGAATTGGGATTAGAAACCACACCCGAGTGGTCCACACGCACCGAAACGGTGCAGCACGAATCAATGCAAATAGCATTTGATTCGTGCTAGAAGCACCAAATTGGTGCTGCACGAAAGCTCACATGCACGAAAGGAGCTAAAACTCCATTTCACCAATTAAGCCTTCCAAGGCTTAATACACGAATGCATCCCAATTCAATTAAGCTTTTCAAGCTTAAATTACACTTAAGCTTCCAACCAACTTTCGTGCAAACGAAAGTTATTAAAATGCTAATTTCCAATTAGCATTTAAACTTAAGTTTTTGACTTCTCTCAAATAGGTTCACTTTGAGAATCAATTTCTCATTCACCTATTATCCATTTTGAGCGTACATTATATCAAATTCTTCGTCTCACTACGAAGAACCCGAATCCACTTTGACCCGACCCAAATCGGAAGTGGACCCACATATATTTGTACCACAAAATAATCACTCAAAATGCCATTTTTAGCTAAAAATTCCAACAGTCCCCCACATGAATGAAAATTGATTTTCGGGACGAGGAAAAATCGACACGAACGTGCTCAACGGTCGATCCCTGCATAGCATAGGTAGGTGTTACCCTTTGAACCTTGCCTTGTGAAAATATGTTTACTCTACTGGCTGTATGGTAGAACTTGATGTCTTTGAACCAACTGCCGTTTGTGTAGACGATGACATATCCCACACAGGAACCTTCCAACCTTTGTTCTGTTCTCATGGGTGTGCCCGTTTTGGTCATGGGTCACTTTCCTGGTTCTGCGAGAGTTTCTAAAGAATTGAGCCCATCAATTCTCCTTTGAAGCGACCCCACTTCTCTCTAACATAGGTGATTCTTTATCAAGTATCCCGCATACTCACACATGTCAACCGACATTCGAATCATTAAAGCATCAACATGCTAGCCTCGTGCGGGAGTCACTGTTCTAACGAGGAATGGTAGGGAGTCCGAGACCCCCACAGTGACACGCTTCGTTCCATAATTTAGTTGTCCCATTGAACCTAGGTGCCAGCTAGGTTGGGTGTCCACTATAGAACTTTTATTCCATGGGCTTCAAACCCATTCCTCGTGCCAACTTCTCAACAACATCTTTGCTCAACCCTTTGGTTAGCGGATCCGCTATATTGTCCTTTGACTTCACATAGTCAACAGAGACAACACCCGTTGTGAGTAGTTGTTTAATGGTATTATGTCTTCGACGTATATGTCTAGACTTACCATTATACATATGACTTTGTACTCTCCCAATTGTTGCTTGATTATCACAATGCACACTAATTGGAGGTATAGGTCTATCCCAACAAGGAATATCCTCCACAAAATGGCGTAGCCATTCGGCCTCTTCACAACATTTGTCTAAGGCTATCAGCTCAGATTCCATCGTGGATCTAGCTATCAAGGTTTGTTTCGAGGATTTCCAAGAAACGGCTGCACCGGCTAACGTAAACACGTAGCCACTCGTGGACTTAGAGTCCTTCATATCCGATATCCAGTTAGCATCGCTATACCCTTCAAGTACAGCAGGATATCGTGTATAGTGCAGTCCCCAGTCACGAGTATACCTCAAGTATCTCATAACTCTCACTATTGCCTTCCAGTGCGCATCACTGGGGTTACTCGTATATCTACTGAGTTTGCTAACCGCAAAGGCAATATCAAGCCTGGTACAGCTCATTAGATACATCAAACTTCCAATAATCCTAGCGTATTCTACTTGAGAGATACACTTTCCACGATTTTTGGACAGATGAACGCTAGTATCTAATGGAGTCCTAGCCACTTGATAATCATCCTTGTTAAACTTTGCAAGGATTTTATCAACATAATGAGATTGGCTTAACACGAGACCATTAGGTCTTCTCACGATTCTAATCCCAAGGATTAAATCAGCCAAACCCATATCCTTCATGTCAAATCTCGAATTTAACATGTCCTTGGTAGATTTGATCATTCGATCGTTACTACCCACGATGAGTATATCATCCACATATAAACAAAGAATGACATAACCGTCTATCGTTTCCTTAACGTAGACACACTTGTCACTTTCGTTTATATTGAACCCATTGGTTAACATCGCATGGTCAAACTTCTCGTGCCACTGCTTAGGCGCTTGTTTTAAACCATATAACGATTTAACCAATTTACAGACTTTCTTTTCTTGGCCCGGAACCACAAAACCCTCAGGTTGTTCCATATAGATTTCTTCATCTAACTCGCCATTCAAGAAAGCTGTTTTCACATCCATTTGATGAACTTCCAAATTCCGCAGTGCGGCTATGGCAAGTATCATCCTTATGGAATTTATTCTCGTTACGGGAGAATACGTGTCGAAGTAATCAAGGCCCTCGCGTTGCCTGTAACCCTTAATTACAAGCCTAGCCTTATACTTCTCAATGGAACCATCAGGTTTCAACTTCCGTCTAAAGACCCACTTGGATCCCAAGGGCTTACTACCCGGAGGAAGATCAACCAGTTCCCAAGTGTGATTCTGTAGGATAGAATCCACTTCACTCTTTATAGCCTCTTTCCACATTGGTCCTTCCGTAGAAGTCACAGCTTCTACATACGTTTGAGGCTCGTTTTCTAACAAACATGTCAGAAAATTCGGTTCATTTTCTAGTAAACAAGTTATAATGTGCGTATCACATTCTAACATGTACGTCAGAAAATCTGGACCAAAGGATTTTTCAATCCTAACTCGCTTGCTACGTCTAGCTTCGAGCTCGGGTTCTATTTCAAACCCTCCACTGCCGTTATCCACAGCCTCGTCGAATGCTCGTTTCGACGTACTAGGTCCCTCACTGGACCTACACAGAAATACATCTTCAAAGAATGATGCATTCCTTGATTCAATTATCGTGTTCTTATGTACGTCCGGATTATGGGACTCGTGTACTAAGAACCGATACACACTACTGTTATGTGCATAGCCAATAAAGATACAGTCCACCGTCTTAGGACCTATCTTTATTTTCTTAGGTGTTGGCACCAAAACTTTGGCAAGACACCCCCACACTTTCAGGTACTGGTAGGAAGGTTTCTTACCGTTCCACAGCTCATAAGGAGTCTTATCGAGCTTCTTGCGGGGAACCTTATTTAAAAGGTAGTTACTTGTCAAAATCGCCTCACCCCACATACTTTGAGGTAGGCCCGAACTTATCAACATCGCATTCATCATCTCTTTCAATGTGCGATTTTTCCGTTCGGCAACACCGTTTGATTGAGGTGCGTAAGGTGCCGTACGCTCGTGTATGATACCTACACTTGCACAGAAGTCACCAATAGGTGCTTCGTACTCACCACCTCGATCGCTTCTAACCTTCTTAATCCTCCGATTAAGTTGATTTTCCACTTCATTCTTATAAAGAATGAATTTATCGACGGCCTCGTCTTTGCTCTTAAGCAAATACACATAGCAGTATCGTGTGCTATCGTCGATAAACGTGATAAAATATTTATTACCACCGCGCGATTGTATTGATATAAAATCACACACATCACTATGAACCAACTCAAGTGGTTCCGTTTTCCTTTCAATCGATTTAAAAGGAATTCTCGTTTGTTTTGCCTCAACACAAATCTCACATTTGTGCTTATCAACTTGAAATGCAGGAATATGGTCCAAGTTAATTAATCTACGTATAGAATTAAAATTAACATGACCCAGTCTACCGTGCCACAAACACGAAGACTCAAGTAAGTAGGCTGAATTAATAACACTTTTATTAATCGCGGTTATTGCATCAAGCTTAAAAAGCCCATCTAGCACATAACCCTTGCCTACGTACGCTCCTGATTTCGACAAAACAACCTTATCTGACTCAAACACTGACCGGAAGCCATTCTTGTTCAACAATGAACCAGAAACTGAGTTCTTTCGTAGCTCCGGTACGTACAAGATGTTGTTCAGAGTCAGCTCTTTCCCAGAGGTCATTCTGAGAATTACTTTGCCCATGCCTACCACAGTAGACTGAGCAGAGTTTCCCATCCATACCTTCCCACAATTAGTCGTCTCGAAGGTAGTAAACAACTTACGGTTGGAACACATATGTCGGGTCGCACCCGTATCAATGAACCATTCCGTTTGGTTCGAACCAACCAGGTTTACCTCGGTCACCATTGCCGAGAGGATGATTTCGGACTCATTCTGATTGACCCGCACCATGTTAGATTCCGAATAATCATTCTTCCTCTTAAGTGCTTTACAATCAGTCCACTTGTGACCCACAATGCCACAATTGAAGCATTTTCCGTAGAATTGCTTCTTGAAGTCCTTTCTGCCCAAAGGCAACAAATGGATACTAGGTTCCACTTGAAAGGCTTCACTCACGATCGTTCCTTCATCAACTTGACTTAGGACGATCCCGGAATCCACCATCTTGTATTCAAGTAATCGGCTAACGACAAACATTTTTGCCTTAGCGTTATCACTCATATACTTCAGGTCCAAAGATTCCCACAACGAGTCACACAAACCATTCAAAACATAGTTTAGGCATAGGAAAACCAAATATTTCCAAATCCGTACTATGCTAACAGTTTGAGCGTTAGACTCGTGTTCCTTTCCACTAGGAACCATCTCGGTCAAGAACCATGACATGCCGAGAATTATTAGGTTGTACAACATTTTAAGTTGCAACCCTTCGAAATTCAACATCTTAAATTTCCATGGTCTTTCGACCAATCCACAAGGTACCGTCCCATGTACCTTCATCGTAGGGATATACCCTTTGATGCCACCACCGGTCTCCGAACCAAAGTTCACCGGGGTTTCGGATTGTGCAACTACATTGCCGATCCGACCAATCGAATGTGCACCACGAGCAACATTCACAGTTCCACCACTTGTGGAATCCATCGATTTAATCACCAAGAAATAATCGGTTTTAAGATTGTTGGAAATTGTTGGAAATTGGTGAATAAATCGATACACAAAAATATATATATAATATATATTTGTCCCAAAAAAATGGAATTTAATTTATAGAAAATTAATTCCAACCAATTTTGGTACGAAACCAAAATTACATATATATACAACGTATATATATTAACCAAAAAGGGATTTATTTTATCAAAATAATCCCACCACAACTAGTACGAAACTAGTACACGGGACTTAATTTCCACGAAATTAATCCCACCACAACTAGTACGAAACTAGTACAAGGATTTAATCTATCCGAGATTAATCCTACCACTTGGTCCGAAACCAAGAACAAAAAATAAGCAAGAACGGGTTTCTAACCTGAGGTTTCAACCCAACGCGAAGAAACAAGAAGAAGCAGAGGAAGCCAGAGTCGTGTGTACACACACTCTCCTTAAAACCGATTCGCCACCTCCCGAGGGTGCTAGGATCGTTGTGGCGTCAGTCTCCCAGGATAAAACGGACTACGACTTTGGCGTTCGAGCACTCCAACCCAAAGCCCAGCGAACTAGAACACAAGTTGAGCACTCCGACGTTTTACGGAAGTGTTGGTAGAATCTCTTTGCAAGAAACAACTTTTGAGAGAAGATGAGAGAAAAATATGATTTTTCAAGTTCAAAAATTGGACAAAACATTCTACCCAACACATAGGTTTTTATAGGGGAGAGAGGAGTTAGTAGCCCACTAAATGGCATATTAAACCAACATAAATCCACGATTTAATTATTGGATAATAACGTTTGAAACGGTCGTAATTATTATCGTAATAATTCCAACGGTCACGAACTTAATACGCGATTAATTCGTACCGACCACAACGACCCGTTTCAAAATATCTGAGTGACCGAGAAGTCCGTACAAACCCGAAGGTTTAACGAATTGGGATTAGAAACCACACCCGAGTGGTCCACACGCACCGAAACGGTGCAGCACGAATCAATGCAAATAGCATTTGATTCGTGCTAGAAGCACCAAATTGGTGCTGCACGAAAGCTCACATGCACGAAAGGAGCTAAAACTCCATTTCACCAATTAAGCCTTCCAAGGCTTAATACACGAATGCATCCCAATTCAATTAAGCTTTTCAAGCTTAAATTACACTTAAGCTTCCAACCAACTTTCGTGCAAACGAAAGTTATTAAAATGCTAATTTCCAATTAGCATTTAAACTTAAGTTTTTGACTTCTCTCAAATAGGTTCACTTTGAGAATCAATTTCTCATTCACCTATTATCCATTTTGAGCGTACATTATATCAAATTCTTCGTCTCACTACGAAGAACCCGAATCCACTTTGACCCGACCCAAATCGGAAGTGGACCCACATATATTTGTACCACAAAATAATCACTCAAAATGCCATTTTTAGCTAAAAATTCCAACAATATTTACTTGCTTTCTAGATTAGGTATAGGACTCTTTTTCCCATTGTATTTAGGATTACAATGCTACCCTATACCTATAAATAAGGCACATCCATATCAGTTTTAAGGAGGCTTTAATTCAATAAAATTCTTAAGTTTTTCTTTACACATGTGTAAGAAACCTTATGGCTAATTGTGGACTCAATTAGTGGCTAGTCGTGGACACGACTAGCAAATTGATTCGTGGACTTGAATCAATCTTCCTCTCTTCAACCTTAGATTTAGGTTCGTGGACTCGTTCTTGAATCGAAGGAAACTAGATCCGACTCTAGTTGATTGAAGATTGCATCATCGAGGTACTTGAAGCTACATGGGATTCTTCAAAGTCTTTGAGGATTTGGGACTATGTGTTTCTCGTGAGGTTTAAGGTATTTCGATCCATCTCTATCTTTACATTGAGAGCATTCTTGGGACAATATTCTATCTTTATTTGAACCTTGGACTAGGTTCATATCATAGAGACGCATTAATCCTCTTGTGAGAACTTAGATCTATTTGAAAACTCAGGATTTTCTATATTTTCATGTGTTTGGTATGAAAGGAAAAAAAATTGAAAGAAAATATTCATTCTGGTCAGTGAAAAAAATGTTCAATTGGGCGGAAAATGTCTTCCTAAATTTTTTAGTTGGAAGACATTTTCTACCTTCTTTATTTTCCCATATTTATCGATCTTATCTCTCATTTCTCATATCTTCTCTAGTTTCCATATTATTATTACCACCATCTGTTAGAATAATTATTGTTATTATTATTCTATGGTTCATTATGTTTTATTGTGGCTCATAATTAAATATTTATTTATAATTTAATAATGAAGATAATCTTGTGATTGGCCAGTTAAGAAGATAAGATTGCAGTTTCAACTGCATATCATCAGGTTTACGTTGATGGAACGTATTATTTATTTATATTTCATTCTGAGACTCTGGTCCTCTCCCCAACCTCTCTAAAACTAAAACTCTCTCCATCAGAGAATTAGATTAAGTGAATGTTAAAGGTCTGGAGGGAGAAATCAAGTTTCTAACTCAAGCAACCACGAAAAACAATGGAACCAGGTATGTTCCCAGAAAGCTATTTTACTGTATGTGAAAAACATGTGTTCTGAAGATGTTGTATTAAGTAGGAATGACTTACACCATCACCACCAACATAACCACAACCACCATGACTACCTGTAACAATCCAAAAAATTTTCTTCCAAATTAAACCTATTTTAAAAAATCTAGTCAAAATCTTTTTCAAATATTTTATTCCTAGATTGACTTGTCACGAGTACAACTAAATTATTTACTTAAAAATCCTTATATTGAATGATTTAATACAAAAATTTATTTATATAATTAAGTTTTCAAAACGCAATTTGGGGGAAATATTCTTTTACCCAAAAGTCAACTTGAGAGGAACCTGTGAACCTAATAGCCAAGTTTTCTTCCAAAACTTAATTTTAAAATAAATCTATCATATCCTATCCTATATATAATAAAGCTATATGGTCTTGTGAAAATTAAATGGTGATAATCAACATTTAATTTTCACAAGACCATAATAATATTGTTAATTATAATAATAATAATAATTGCAATAATAATAATGATAATAATTTCCACTGACAGTTTCTAATATATATATATATATATATATATATATATATATATATATATATATATATATATATATATATATATATATATATTTATTTATTTATTTATTTATTTATTTATTTATTTATTATATTTATTTATATTTCAATTTCTACTGGCAAATTATTGTGTGAACGATGGTCCACATAATTGTATGGATCATGAATATCAAATACATTTTTAATATATTAAAAATACATTATTTTTATATTGAAATTACCTTACATACATATATAATGTACCCTTAGTATATTTAAAATATACTTTTTATTGCATGCAACCCCAAAGTTCATAAGTTTGAAATTAATATATGGCATAGCTAGGCGGCCTAATATTTAAGATTGTTGATGTGCATATTGAGGACTACGGAGACAAAGATGCGTTATTCGTGGATTCATCGGATACTATCCAACAACACTCTCCAACTTAATTGACGTGAAGTAGGCTTAGTAACATTAAAATTATATTTTCGAATTATTAGTTCTCATCTTTTATTGATTACACACTTAATTCGATAGTATTTGGAAGAAAAAATCAATGTTCGAACTAAGATTGTGATTTTGGTTTTTAAAGGTCAATTGTATGTTGCTACATCTAGAGTTAGAAATCTCAAAGGTCTAAAAATTTTGATCTGTGGTGACTCTAAAATTGTAATTCAATTACTATTGTAGTTTACTAAGTTCTTAAAAATTTGTAATATTAAATACTATGTACTGAATTTTTAATATAGTTTAAGATTTGTAGTAATCACCCCCTTAAATATTATTTTAATTGTAAATATATTTATGTTTCATAATTTTATCACAGGAATTCACACATAATAATTATTAAATAACAAAAATTTTATATATGAATAAACCTCATATAGGGTATATTTTTATAACATATTTTTCGTGCATCGCACGGGACAAATACTAGTTTCTATAATTCCTATATTGTATTATAGTCCAAATTTAACTCAAAATTATAATCCAAGTTTAAAACCCCAAATTTCCTAAAAGGCCCTTAATAGTCATTTCCTTCCTTTGATGCAAGACCTAGAGTTTTGTGCCCTAGGTATAAAAAGTTACTATTCACCTTCTTGCCTCTCAATCCCTCCTCATTTCATTCCATCTATCTCCTGAGAAACTAAGAGAGCAAGAGGCAACACTAAGTGTAAGGATTCTTCATGTCTTCCCTTCATTTTCTAGACTCTCCATCATCTCTCATCCTCTCTATAGCTAAGGTAGACATAGTAGTGAATATTTCTTGTACATGCGAATGATACATTGTATGTATTTCTATGGTTTGCTTTGTTATAGGGGTCTAGGAGGAGGAGGAGGCAACCATCCTTGAGGCTTAGAGAGAGATTCGTGCTTTTGGAGCATCAAGCTTGAGGTATAATCCATGGACATCCAAAATGTATCATTTTTTCTCTATGTGTCTAATAAATGTATGTTTGATGTTGTTGATGGTGTGTGAGCTTTAGAAGTGATTTTCATCTTGTGTTTGATGTGTGAAATGTGTTATAAAATGTTGTATTGTTGGTATTTTGCTATGCTGGTGTGATTTGGAAGTTATATCAGGTCTGGATGTGGGCAAATATGCCCAGAGGCAAAGCAGAGGAGAAAGACGAGGCTATTGCTTCGTCTCTCCCCGAAGGCGTGCAGGACTAGCCGCGAGCCTGGGGAGGCCCGCCGGACAGCCCCGCATGCCCAGTGGCAGGGCCGGGCGGCAGACCTTTGCGGCCTGCCACCCTCCGCCAAGGGTGCGCGGTTGGCGCAGCGGAGCTTGAGTGTCCCGCTGCCCAGCCCGCGCGGCCAAGGGCCATGCAGCAAAATATGTTCTGCCGCAAGTCCGATCATTTGTGTTTTACGGGTCTATGTGGCTAGTGGGACTCGGAGATTGGATCAAAATGCTATTGTATGCTACGTGCTTCGTGTACAGAATTATTTTCCCAACAAAAATATGATTTGTATACCTATTTGAAGTTTGAACCAACCTTGGAATTATTATAAGTGTTGAGCATGATTCTTAGCTTGTATATGGATTTAGTATGTTTTAAATGAGTTGTAAGTATATCCCAAGCATGTATATATTGTTGAAGTACGAGGATAATAGCATGGAGTGATTTGCATCTACATGTTGTATTTTGTATTATTTTTGTTGTTGTTGTTGTTGTTTTTGTTGTTATTGTTGTAATCATGACTATGTGGCTATTTAAACCTAATCTATGAGTTTATGTATAGGAAACCGCAACATTTTTAAATAAACTTTACATCCCGAATATTTATCTCTTATTCCCTATTTTCTTAAAACTAAAATTACTATCTATACTTAGTATACTGTTTAGATGAAACCCGTTTTGAAATATCGTGCCACTTGTGTGCTACCCAAAAAATATCATTTTGCCCTCAACCAATCATTGGCCTTCTACCTAGGGTTTTGGACCCTATATAAACCCCATTATTCCATCTTGATTCCCTGATCTCTTTCTTTGCCTCTCCACACAAATTGTCTGCCAAAGAGAAAGGGAGAAAACAACATCACAGTAAGCTCATTTCCCTCTACAATCCTAGCCTTCATTTCTCTTCTAGTTCCTTTTAATCTTTGAGGTTCTAGGCTAAGGTTGTATGGTTTTTGGGAAGTATAGGTGGTGAAGGAGGCTCAAGCTAGATAGAGAGGAAGAAGAGATCCAAGCTAGAAGAAAGACTACAAGATGTATAACCCCATGGATTCCTCTTTAAAATTGGCTCTGTGAAGCTTTAGTTTTGAGTAGAAATGAGTAAAAACTATGAGTTTTTGATGTGTTCATGCTTAGACGTGATTTAGTATTTGTTTGTGAGTTGTTGAGTTTGTTTTGGACTTGTTTGGATTGGATTTTTGAAGATGAAAAACCTTCTGGTGCACAACACAGTGTGCACCAGATCATATGAATGGCCCTAGCCGCGGCCCATCAGGAGGGCCGCCGGCTAGAGCCGTGCTTGCACAGGACTAGGGCACGGCCCTAGAGGAGGGTCGCTGCCTAGTCCCGGTGAAGTAACGGGGTGTAAGGGGCGGACCATGAGGGGTCCCGCCCCAGGCCCCTGACTTTGACTCTGAGAAGAATCTGTGCAGTGGCCGGGCCCTTGTGGCTCAGCTACGTGTCGTTTCGGACCAAGTGTTACGGGCCCTTGTGGCTCAGCTCTTCGGGACCGTCTCGACGCACGTTTTGGCTTTGATTTCGTTGATTTTGGATTTAAAATGAGTATGTTATGAAGGAAATTGTGAAGAAATACTACACAGAGTATATATTTTGCTATGCACTGTATATGAGAAGTTGATATCTTTGTGATCTGTTTGATGTTTTATTAAGTATAGAAGCATGATCATTTGAGAATGTGATTCACTATTATAGCATGTTTAATTGCGATTATTTGATAAATGAGAATGGAAGCATATTTGTGCCTATTTGCAAATCGAGCATGACATTATATTTTGAATTCTTCATGTTACTTTATACATGACTTATAATCATGTTATAGAGCATTTTGGCATTTCACATGTGTCATATTTCAAAAATGCATAAGGGGCTAACGTGAGCCCAAGAATACTTTCAAAAACCATAAACATGTGGTATATCATTCTTTGATGCATTGAGAAGTAGTAGAGTTGTTTGCATGCATGAGATTGATGCATGAGAGATATATTTATGTATTATCTATATCGATGAGGTTTTGGAAGATACCGTTTGGACTATGTCCTCTTGGGAGATATTTTTGGACATTGCGGTCCCAGTATATGTAACGCGGCGTATTCCCACGTTACGAGGTTGGAAACTGCCCGCCAGGCTTGGAATCCTTGTTAGGGGGTGTGCACACTAATAGTTCGATACCTGATTCCACAGAGTTTGAACCACAAGATTGGTTCCGTAGACGGTAGGAGATATTGGGTCGGATTTATGTCGTTCCCGATGGGGTAATTCACGCTTCGGTGAAACCCTAAGCCGTCTACGAGTATAGAGAAAGAAAGAGAGTCAATAGAGACTCAAGAAAGAAAGTAAATAGAGACTCAAGAAAGAGAGTCAATAAAAACTCAAGAGAAAGAAAAAGAGTCAAGAGATACTAAAAAAAGTAAGAAAGAGACCTCCACAGAAAGTACTCTATTTTATAAAAGAGTGTATGAGTATTTATATATATATATATATATATATATATATATATATATATTGTTGCACGAGATTGCATATGAGTATGAGTATATTATTGCACTAGATCGCATAAGAGTATGATTACATTGTTGCACGAGATTGCATATGAGTATGATTATATTATTGCACTAGATTGCATAAGAGTATGATTATATTGTTGTACGAGATTGCATATGAGTATGAGTATATTATGGCACTAGATTGCATATGAGTATGATTATATTATTGCACTATATTGCATAAATTGCACGAGCTTGCATATGAGTATGAGTATATAGTTGCACGAGATTGCATATGAGTATGAGTATATAGTTGCACGAAATTGCATATGAGTATGTATATAGTATTGCATGAGTTTGCATAAGAAGTATGATTATAGCATTGCATGAGATTGCATATGAGAGTGATGTATAGTATTACACGAGATTGCATGTGAATAGAGTATCGTATGAGATTTTATAATGAGAAGTTTGACTTAAGATTTTCCATCGAGCATGATTATCTTGTTGTATTAGAAGCTCTATTTATCTAGTTATGTGATAAGAATGTGAAAGCATAAGAACACTTGTTACATGGTCTATTAGCATGATCCTATCTATAAGCCTGAATTGCTTGATAAGTTATTTGAGAAGCTTATATGTTGATGGAGCTATGTGAACAGTCTTATACATATATGAGCATGCCATCTGATATTATAGGGTGCAAGCATCTAGAAAGAATGTGATAAATCTAAAGATGATTTGAGACTAGCTTTTTGTTATAAAGGAATCAAATGTTTTCTAAGTAAATGCTAGAATGCTTTACAGGGTTGAGTGTGGTTATACTTAGCTTTGTGCTAACGGGTGTTTTCCTATTTGTCTATGTGTTGCTTGCAAAACCCCTTTCAGGTGGGCCCAACAGTATGAAGAAGTCGAGTTAGAGATATCTAAACTCTAGTTTGATTGATGTTTATGTTATGGATTTAGACTTATCGACTTTATGTTTTGAGGATGATGTAGACTATTTTGGGGTGATGTATTTCCCCCTTATGCTTTTAGTTTTCATGATGGATGTCATGACTTTTACTTTATTTCTAGTTTTACCCTTTAGCTTGTGCAATCACACGGAGTGGTGGTTGTGGCGGTGACACTCCCACTATTTATCTTTTAGTTTTTCCGCTGCTTAGTGACGTTAATGATTGTTTAGAGTTGTAATTAAGAGTTAAAAAAGTAGGGTGTTACAGATGAGATGATTATGATTTATGGGAAGTATGACGACCCCTCCATTACTATTATCTCTATACATATAAAAAATACTACTTTTCTTAAGAGAGAGTATATTATTAATTCCATGCCTAGTGCTAGTTTTACCATGTTGTTCCATTGTCTCATGATTATTGTCGAATTGTTTATGTCACTTGATTTCCAAGGCTATGCATGTTATAATGTTATACTTTCTTTCCCTAAATTTGATTACTCACCTGATTGCATGACATCTAAAACTTTCATTGATCTATTAAATTGAGCTTGATTCATATTGGGTTAGTGAGTAGTAAATGTATATGTTTGAGTATGAATTGCATAAGTGTTTGTATATGAATTACACTTACCACCTTAATGCCTATACTTATATGCATGTGAACCTAGTTGTTTTCTATCTATAATCTTGATTGACTTTACATGTTATAAGTGTAAAAACCATCTATTTTCCAAATCTATATTTATATGTATTTTTACAGGATAGAGTGGCTTATACTTAGTATTCGTGCTAACGTATTATTTTTGTATGTATTTACTTAACCCCTTTCAGGATTGACTGATGATTGTTGAGTGCGCTTAGACGGAGCTAGATATAGTATAGCATTTTATTCTAGTTCCTAGCCCCTTGTCAATCCTCTCTTTCAATTCCTTGATGCTAGACTCGTGTAGCTTTGACTACCTTCCTTATGTTTTGTTAGTGCATTAACACTTCGGCCCGTGAGCCTTATTTCCTAGTTTTGAGTTTGGGCTCCAGATATTTGGGTCTGTGTATCCCTTGCTTATGTATTTTGATGATTATCATTTAGTTAGCTTTCCGGGTAGTTGCTCTGTTGAGAGTGGCTACGGAGTAGCATCCCCTTAATTACTATTCTTGTTGGGTATTTAGAATCTACTTTACCCTTACTCTTATTCCGCATTTCTACCTTTAAATATATGATTTATACTAGGCTCAAGTGTATGAAAATTGGGGGTGTTTGTAATGACCCAAAATTTCATTTTATAAATCCAGTATTAAGAAATTCCAAAAGAGCTTTTTCACTCCATTAAAAATTTTTGTGATCAATCGGTGTTTAAATAAAAAAAAAAAATTGAAATCCATAAGTCACAATATATGCTTTAATAGTTTAACATTCAAATATTCACAGTACATTCAACATTCAAATATTCACAATACACAGTAGTATTATTGTTGTTATTCACAGTACATAGTATTATTGTTGTTATACACAATATTCCACAGATTCACACTACACAGTAATACAGTATATGCTTTAATACAAATTAACATTCAATACAAATCAAGTTAATCAACATTTAAATTGCAGCACAGTATATGCTTTAATACTTTAATACAAACCAACAACTCAACATTCAATATTCAATAATATATTCGAATATATACACAGTATATGCTTTATGCTTAAATGAAAATTTTAAAAGTCTCTTAGACACTTATGGCTTGTTTAGTTGGGCGTAATTTGGCTGTAGTTGAATTGCAATTCAGTGGAAGCCACAATTACACCGTTTGGTTGGAGGGAATTGCAATTCCACGGAATTGCAATTCCCTCCTTTTGCTGAATTGCAATTCATGGGCACCCCCTATGAATTGCAATTCGGTGGTTGTGGGAAAAGGAAAAGGGATGAAATGACAAAAGTACCCTTAATTATTACTACTATTATTATTACACAAGAATATTTTAGTTTTTATATCACTTCTTTCCTTCCCTAGCCAATAACTCTATTCATCCCTACCAAACAATGTAATTTGAATTCTTACTTTATTCCCACTTTATTCTTTTCCCACCAAATTGCAATTCCTTTCCACCCTAATTCCTTACTCCCAACCAAACGCCCTGTTACTTTTGAAGGCTGTGACAAAGACGTATGACTGCCACTGGGATGCTTGGAGTGGCGATCGATGAAGACCAACTACGACGGACTAAGCCTGCTGCCTGCGACTGCAACTGGAAACCGAAAAAGGAGGCGGCTGGAGTAGTGGAGCCTAGTTTCCTTCACTTGGGATCGGCGATGGAGGATTGGAGGCGGCTGAGCGGGCTGGAGCAGTCGACCAGGGAAAGGGCAATGGTCAATGGAAGAGGCTGGACGCTTGGAGTGTGGCCGGCGATGGTGATGGAGGCGGCTACCGACTGGAGCGTGACAGGCGAGGCGGCGATGGATGATTGGAGGGAATATAGGGCGGAGAGACGAGAGTCAAATTATTAGGGATTTAGGGTTGAGTGACTGAAAACTGAGCGACAAGCCTTCTAAATTCTAATATACTAATAAGCTAACGGGACGTTTGGTTAGAGGGAAGGAATTATGTTGGAAAGGAATTGCAATTTCAGATGAATTATGGGAAATAAAGTGAGAATTTAAATTACAGTGTTTGATTTACCAGAATATAAATAGAATAAGTAGTATAAAGTCCAAAATGCTTATTGTTGTTGTGGGCATCAATTTTAAGTTAAAAAAATGAAGAAGTAATTTTGTCTCATGATTATCTTTTTTTCTTCCTAACATCATCTATGGAATTAAAATCCCAAGGGAGATGATCAGATGTGACTACTCACATCACACAAAAACGCTCTCTAGTCCTAAGTCCTTTTTCTCCCCCTAGCTCTTTCCTTTTCATTTTTTGGTAAATTTCCGATAGATCCACCGGTTGTGGACCTTCCTTTCATGGGTTCAACGGCTAGTGAGCTGTTGTTGAACCCCTCTCCCGCGGCAGAAGAAGAGTTCAACGCCACGGGTTTCCCCTCCAATTTTTCAAAAAAATTTCTTCTTTTACTCTTAATTTTAATTTTTTTATGTACTTAGATGGTTTCAACAATATTTTGAACAATTTTATAACCACTCACGTAAATAGTTTGTAAGAAAAAACTAGAGGAACCTTTTGTTTTATTAGTAAATTTTTACAACTCTTAGTTAAAAATTTTATTTTAGATTAAAAATAAATAAATAAATCATTGTAAAGAAAAGTGCGTGTAAGTTTTAGAGTCTTGCTTGATTTTGAGATAGCAAATAGAGCATTTAAAGCTTCCTTCCTTGTGCGGTCATCTTTAGCAGCCACCAACATTTTCAGAAGTTCTTGAGCTCCACCCATCTCAATAATTTTCATCAGTCTTTCATCTGGAAAGCCGAAGAACATACTAGAAATGAGAGTTTAACTAGAGCATCATCAAGTTCACTTCAATTAATGATCCAAAATTGAACATAAACAAATCCATGGTCAGCACATTTCCAAATTTTATTATTAATTACCTAAACGAATAAACTTCATCGTCTTAACATCATAGCTAAGCAAACACAAATATTTATGCTTGCCAATTTTCTAGCTTTGGCAAGCCTACCAATGGTAATAGCCAATGGGAGAAGTCAAACTCCATAGAATTCTTCAAAAATTATAATTTAGAAGTCCATCAGGTTGTAGGTTCAACTGCATACAAAAAGCCTAATGACGGGGTGATTGAGATACACAACAAAAATATTACTATTGTTGAGATTAATAAGAACAAGAAACAATAATAATGGCAAAAAGTATAAAGAAGATAAGATTTACGTGGTATGACAATGTGCCTACGTTCACTCCGGAGTGAAAGTATTCTTTTATTCATAGTGATGGTGATAGTGATGGTGATGGTGATGACTACAACACCTAGGGATACAACCAATGTATTTATAGACATCTAATTCCTATACAATGAGTTTAACCCAAACCTCGCTCCCTAGTATAAGACAAACTTATATTCATAATCCCTATATGAGATAAACTCAACAACTATAATAAGGTTCTCCTATGAAAACAGCCTCATTTTGATCTCTTGTTCATGTATCATGTTCATATACAGTAACCACCTCAGCAAATTCAAAACTCATTCTTTTAGGGAATACAAGATGTAGCCACTTGGCACCATCTAAGGCCATCTTGGTTTGTTATGACTGTTATGCAGATTAGTTTTTCCTTCCATTCCTTTCAGTTGGTGTATCTCTGTATATAAAGCTCCCCTCTTGACTTTTCAGTTGAATAATGAAAAAGTTAGTTACTTGCTCCTCTACTCTCTTTCATACATTTCAGTTCGTTTTCTTCATCCGCAACATGGTATCAGAGCGGGAAGATTAGAAGACCTACTACTCTACATCAATGGCTTCCACATCGATGAATGCATGGCCTCCGATCGGGAATCACAACAGTCCGGCGGACAATCCAACAGGAAATCCGATCGGAAATCCGGCGACTGGAAACACAGCGCCGCCCTCCTCCACACCGGCGACTGGATCGAACACTTCTGAGGTAACATTCGATCCACAAACTCAGTCGAATCCCTATTTCCTGCATATCAATGAAAATCCGGCCTTGGAGCTGGTTTCTGTTCCATTAGACGGTACAAACTACCATCCATGGGCCCGAGCTATGACTATGGCGCTCTCATGTAAGAACAAGGTAGCTTTTGTCGATGGAACTATCACCAAGCCCACTAGAGATAACCTGGAAAGGTATCTCGCCTAGGAGAGATGCAATAATATAGTAGTTTTCTGGATTGTGCGAACTTTGACTCCAACTGTTGGACAAAGTGTCTTGTGGATTGACACTGCTTATGGTATATGGAGTGATTTGAAAAGAAGATTTAGCCAACAAGATTTGTTCAGAATTGCTGAAATCAACTGTGAGATATATCAAACCAAACAGGGAGATAACTCATTAAATGAGTATTTTACCAGACAGAAACTTTTGTGGGATGAATTGACCATCCTCAGACCCTTTATGAACTGTGTTTGTAATGTCAAGTGTGAATGTGGAAAGAAGATTGATGAGATGAATGAACACTTTGAGAATGATAAGTTTTCCATTTTTTTGATTGGGTTTCATGAGAAGTACTCAGGGGCTAGAAACCAAATTATGTTAATGAGGCCCCTACCTAATGTGAATGAGGCATACTCGATGATTGCTCAACAAGAGAGACAGTTCAAAATGGCCAGCACTGGTTTTGGAAGTCAGTTGTACCAAACAGGTGAAAGTAATACAGCAAATGTGATGATGGCCAGAACAGATGGACATTTTCAGTGAGGTTTCAAGAAGAATTCTCCTGCTAATAAGAAACCAGTGTGCACTTATTGTGGTTACACATGTCATACTCATGACAAATGCTTTAAGAAGCATGGTTATCCACCAGGATGGAAACCAAGATCAAGGAACCAGGGCTTTGCTAATCAGACACAAGGTCCATCTGCAACTCAGACCATTTCTAACAATGATAGTGGGATGTCTTTTACTCAGGATGATGTTAAGAAATTCATGGAGTTTATGCAGACAAACAGAGCAGCTAGTGGGAGCTTGAGTTCACCTCTTGATCAGGCTTCACAAGTTAATGCCATCATATCCACTGATTTCCAGAATGAAGGTATGATCCCTTCAACTAACTCAGTAAAAATTGATAAGAGTGAATGGATAGTGGTAGTGGTGCCACACATCATATTGTATGTGATCTAGGACTGTTGAGTAACCATAGGAAGGTCCACAATCTGCATGTTAGCTTACCTAATGGACAACAAGCTGATATTGCCTTTGTTGGTTCAGTCCATCTATATGATGAATTTATGCTGCATAATGTCCTTCATGTTCCTGGTTTTTGCTACAACTTAATCTTAGTGGGTGCTTTTATTAAAGACTCCAGTTATGAAATGAAAATACATTCTGATCAGTGTGTGATACAGGATGTTATCCTTGGCAAGGTGATTGGAAGGGCTGAGCTGATAAATGGGTTGTATCATTTAGTTTTTCCTGCCAAAACTCCATCTGTATGCAATTCTGTTTCAACTTTCAATAAATGTAGTTTGTGGCATGCAAAACTGGGACATGCCTCACATTCCAAAATTCAGTTTCTAAAGGTGTTGGAACCTACAATTCAAATAAATAAAGATTTGATTTGTGACAGCTGTCATTTTGCCAAACAAAAAAGGTTTCCCTTTCAACCTAGTGCCTCTTTATCTGCAAATTGTTTTGACTTGTTGCATATGGATATATGGGGGCCTTATAAAGTTGCTACAACACAGGGTCACCATTATTTCTTAACTATATTGGATGATCACAGCAGGGCAGTTTGGATTTATCTGATGAGAATGAAATCTGAGGTTAGAGACCTAATTAGAGGTTTTTGCAGTATGGTTGAAACTTAATTTGAATCTAAAGTCAAGTGTATCAGGTCAGACAATGGGGTGGAATTCAATATGGTTGAATTCTTCTCTCAGAAGGGAATCATGCACCAAACTTCATGTGTTCATACACCTCAACAAAATAGCAGAGTTGAGAGAAAACATGGCCATCTATTGGCAACTGCAAGAGCCATCAGGTTTCAAGCCAACCTTCCAGAGCAATTTGGGGGTGAATGTGTACTACATGCTGCTTACATAATAAATAGGTTGCCTTCTGCTGCAATCAATAATCAAGTTCCTTATCATGTTCTACTCAAAAAGGCACCACAGTATCAACATTTGAAGGTTTTTGGTTGCTTAGCTTATGCCACAACAGTTGGTCCCAAGACAAAGTTAGATGCAAGGGCCAAGAAGTGCATATTTCTTGGATATGTCAGTGGTACAAAGGGTTTTAAAGTCTATGATCTTATGACTAAGGAACTTTATATAACTAGAGATGTGATATTTTATGAGCACATCTTCCCTTTCCAATAGATTAGAAAGACAGAAAAGGACAATGCTCAACTTATATTACCCACAATGTGGTCTCTTCCTGTTGAGATTTCAGAAAGAATCCAGGAGCAAGATCAAGTAAATGATGAGCAGACACCTCAATGCCCTGAGAATGTAGTTCCAGAATCTGATGAAGAACATATTCATGATCCAGCCAGCAGTAACAGTGATGAGCAGGTTGAACCCTCCTTCCCAGATGAAATTGCTAGTCACTCACCTAATCTGGTTCAGTCCCACCAACAGAATACCAGAAGATCAACCAGACAAAGAAGCACTCCAAATTATCTACATGATTATATCTGTCATAATGCAACTTTAAAAACATCTCCCCACTCCATCTGCAAGGTCATGAACTATAGCAGACTTACAGCACCTTTCCAGTCCTTTGTCTTTAATATTACATGTCAATCTGAGCCCAAGAATTATCAAGAAGCAGCTGGGCATGAATGTTAGAGACAAGCCATGCAGGAGGAAATCAAGGCCTTACAGAAAAATGATACATGGACCTTGGTGAGGCTGCCTCCCTTAAAGAAACCAATTGGTTGCAAATGGGTATATAGGATTAAATACAAAGCTGATGGCAGTATAGAAAGATACAAGGCAAGACTTGTGGCAAAAGGCTATAATCAAACATTTGGCATTGACTACCTAGACACATTCAGTCCAGTGGCCAAAATGACCACTATTAGAACCCTATTGGCTATAGCAGCAGCAAAGGACTGGCATATTCATCAAATGGATGTCAATAATGCCTTCTTGCATGGGGATTTAAAAGAAGAAGTGTATATGCAGCTACCACTTGGTGTTACAGAAACAGAAACTGGACAAGTTTGCAAATTAAATAAGTCCCTCTATGGCTTGAAGCAGGCTAGTAGGCAATGGAATACAAAGTTGAGCATTGCTTTACAGAATATGGGATTCAAGCAGTCCTTGTCTGATAGTTCCTTGTTCACCAGAGGAGATGAGCAATCTTATGTTGCAATGTTGGTCTATGTTGATGACATAGTTGTTGCAAGTCCAGATTTGAGTATCATTCAAGAGGTAAAACTGATGATCAATAAAAGCTTTCAGACTAAGGACTTAGGTCCATTAAAGTACTTTCTTGGTTTGGAAGTGGCTAGACAGAAAAAAGGCATTGTGGTTAACCAAAGAAAGTATGCAAGTGAATTACTTCAAGACACAGGCTTTACAGATTCAAGACCTGCTTATAGTCCCACAGTGCCATCTCAGAAGTTGAGCAAAGATGAAGGAGAGATCATTCAGGACAATACACAGTACAGAAGGATAGTTGGAAAGTTATTATACTTGACAATTACCAAACCTGACATAAGCTTTGCCACACGACAACTATCCCAATTTCTTGACAAGCCTACTCACCTACATCTACAGGCTGCACATAGGGTACTCAGGTACATAAAGGCTGCCCCTGGACAAAGATTGTTTTTCCCTTCATCATCCAATTTACAGCTGAGAGTTTTTTCTGACTCTGATTGGGGGGCTTGCATTGATACAAGGAAGTCTGTCACAGGATTTTGCACCTTCCTTGGGGATGCTTTGATATCTTGGAAATCCAAGAAACAAGCCACTATTTCAAAGTCCTCATCCAAAGCTGAATATAGAGCATTGGCAGCCACAACATGTGAAGTCCAGTGGATATCATACTTGCTAGCAGATTTTGGAGTGAAGCTCACTGAACCTGCAGCAGTGTATTGTGATAGCAAGTCTGCAATTGCCATTGCAGAGAATCCCATTTTCCACGAACGCACCAAGCACATAGAACTGGATTGTCATTTAGTCCGGGAGAAGCTACACACTGGTCTCATTAAACTGTTTCATGTTTCCTCTGAAAACCAACTGGCAGATACTTTTACCAAGATTCACTGTCCAAACTCCTTCAATGCTTACATTTCCAAGCTTGGATTGATGAACTTGTACAATCCAGCTTTGGGTGGGGGGGGGGGGGGGGGGGGTTAGGGAATACAAGATGTAGCCACTTGGCACCATCTAAGGCCATCTTGGTTTGTTATGACTGTTATGTAGATTAGTTTTTCCTTCCATTCCTTTCAGTTGGTGTATCTCTGTATATAAAGCTTCCCTCTTGACTTTTCAATTGAATAATGAAAAAGTTAGTTACTTGCTCCTCTACTCTCTTTCATACATTTCAGTTCGTTTTCTTCATCCGCAACACATTCCTTTTGACAATACCTTAATCTAGATTCTCTAATTACTAGGAATATTCTAGACACATAATTTCAACACCTCTTGAAGCTTGATTCTATCCACCAGTTAGCGATTACCCAATTTGATGGAGATAATAATTAGTAACTAACAAATGTTTAACTTTGAAAATTATCTAAAAACATAATAAGTCTCCATCAAAGTTATACCCCTCATTTATGTCCATGTTTTTAATGCTAAACATTTTGTACATTGTGCTTTTAGAGTTATATTATATAATTTTTTGGACAAAAATATCCTTACCCCGTTATAACTTCCGTTATCTTTTACATTACTTTTACCATACACTTGCATCTACCACATCTTTTCTTATATTCTTTAATTATAACAATATTTGTAAAACATTATTCATTATATATTAAATTAATATAATAAATAAATTTTATTTCACTTAGATTATAATTAGTAAAAATTTGTTAGCTATTTTTAAAAATATAAATATTGGGCATATATTTTTGCGCATCGCGCATAGAAAAGACTAGTTCCTTTATAAGGGTATTAAAAAGTGATTAAAAATTTTGCCTCTGTATAAACCAAATGCTGATTAAAGTTATTTAAGTAGAATGAAACAAGAATCCATATTGTAAAGAATATAGGCCCAAGCACCATGCAATTTCCATATCACCAATTTTGCTCACAGAAAAAGTTTCAAAACACACACAATATTAACCGCAGGATATTCTAGCCCGGTCCAAAGCCCCAAAACACAATCATTATTGTGTTGACCATGGTCCATACAAATTGTGTGAACCATATTTTATATACTATAAATTAATGTACATTCAGTACAAAAATAATGTACACTCAGCACAAAAATAATATATATTGTATTTAGGGGATGTACATTATTTTTGTACTGAGTATACATTATATTATATAATGTACATTCAGTACAAAAATAATGTACTTTTAATATATTAAAAATGTACTTTTTATTATGATCCACATAACACTGTGGACCATGATTCATACAATAATTTGCCCCCAAAACATGGCAAATTTATATATATATATATCCTTAACATATTTTCATATATTCTATTAAATTTAAAAATTAAAATAAATAAATAAAATAACAATATCATATATAATTACATGATTTTTAAGTATTAATTAAAATCTTGAATTTGAGAAACAAAATTATTTTATATGCTAACACAACGTAATACAAATAAAAAAAATATATAATTACAAAAATAATTATATATATATATATATATATATATATATATATATATATATATATATATATATATATATATAAAACTTTTTTTTTAAACATATAAAGGATAACCTTAAACAAACATGGGAATGATTACTAATAATAGTGCTTGAGAATGAATAAGGGAATGAAACCCTTATTTTATTTGGGTATGAGTTTTTTAATTGATGGGGTATTCGAAACCATAGTAGTGTTCTAAAAACCTATCAACCAAACAATAACAATCACTTTTATACCCATTCCTATAGGCAAAACCCACCAACCAAACACACCCTAACATTTTTTAAGGTAATCTAAGAGGGGTGTATTCAATCATGACTTTCATAGAGTTTTAAAGACTTTTATGAACTTTAAAAGTTTGGAGGTATTCAATTCAAACTTTTAGAAAGTCTTTAAAAGTCATGCGGTATTCAATCAAAATTTTTAAAGAGTCTTTAAAAGTCGTGTGGTATTCGATTAAGACTTTTAAAGAGTCTTTAAAAGTCATGTGGTATTCAAAAAGTTATGAACTTTTGTAGACTTTTTAATTTTAAGACTTTTGTAGACTTTTTCTTCTCAAATATAAATAGTTGAAATCCAACCATTAACCCCAATATTTCAAATTTCTTTCTAACAACTTTGAATGTTTTCTCTCTCTATTTAAACTCTATTTTTTCTCCATATTTAAACTCTGTAAACCTATCTAAATTCAATAAAATTATTTTTTTCTTTATTATCCTATATTTTCCTCATACCTAAATTCTACCAATTTTTCTCTCTCTAATAAACTTTAGAATCTTCATCTAAAAATTCGTAATAATATTATTTTTACTTCATTATTGCTTGTTTATATTGGTTTTTAATTTTTTCTATGAATTTTTTTATCCTTAACTTTCTCTAATTCTCCATAAATACAGGAATAAAGCAAATTTTTTATCGTCAAATTTTAGAACGACTCTATAAAAGTTAATCAAAATTTATTAAAATGTATCCTTTTAAAAGTCTTTATAAAACTATACAAAAGTCATGATTGAATACACCTCTAACCATTCCGTGAATTAAACTGCCTTAAAGTTCAATTACTTTTTTTTTTTTTTTTTTTTTGAAAAAAGTTATGATTTGCCGAAGAATTCCAGACCTAAATCATTGTCCCGACTTGCCTCACATTCTAGTGATACTACATTTTACACCCGAACCGGAAGAGCGAACCACGGAATCATGGCGCGCAAAAAGCCGCAAGCCAGAAATGCGCCGGCGGCGATGAAACAGTCGAAGAAGAGTCCGGGGACTGAAACTCTGGCCGGGAAACGGCTAACCAATGCCGAGCGGTCAGCTTATTTCTCGCGGAGAGAAGCCGCTAAGGTGTTGCACACCATACTACAAGGAGACGACCGGCGCCAGGCAGTGGGCTCCATCAAGTCGCTGGTTTACGGCCCCTCTGTCAGGAACAAGAGAGCTACTTATGCTCTTGTGTGCCAGACGCTCAAGTGTATGTTAGCGATGCCACCCCTAGACCTACGCCCTGTTCTTTGAGCGCATGAGGATTTGCTCTGGAATGATATGTGTTAAATATATTTTTGAATAAAAATGAAAATTTTGTTCCTAAGCTCACTCCGGAATGAACTTAAGTGATATTGTTGTTTTCAGAATTTTATGACTTAGTTACCTGATTTTTCTGTTGCAGAATTTTACTTTGTAAATTACCTTGAATTTTAGGACTAGGGTCAATTTCTACTCATGTCTTAGTTTGTATGCGCTATTCCTTGTATTATCATTGTTCATTCAGTTATTACATTTATGGAGTATTTTGCACTAATTATATTGGCAAGTGTCCCAATGTAAGCCTTGCACTCTAATTAAATTAAATAAATATAAACAATGTGAATTTTAATCTCCTTAGAAGAATGCTAAAAAGTCAAAGCATTTAGAAAAGGTAATAATCTTAGTGATTTTAAGTAATTAAAAGGGTAATAATGCCTTGATATGCTGACTTGAGTTATCTATATATTGATAAGTATAGTCTGCATTGATAGGAGATATAATTTCATCGGGAAAAGGTCTTGAGGGTATAAATCACTGGCAGTAGTGAATTCTACTTCTTGGCTATCAGATTTGTAGCAACTGAAATATCCATTTAGAGTTGGGGGTAATGGACTGGAAACTTAAATCATGTTTGACCCCATGGAGGGATGATTTTGTTTGCACCGGAGCTACTTTAACAACTTGGACAAACTTCAATCTGTAAGATAGGCACATGCTGTTCCGATTTGAGTTTAAATGCAGCTATCTTCATTACTAGCCTTACTAATTGCAGAAGGTTTATTTTTCTCTTTATAATTGCTGGTTAATTTCCTTATTTTTGTGGTCGCAGATCTTTCAATAATCAAGGACATCTTAGGGGCATCTAATGTGTTGAACAGCAAATGGAAGGTTAGGCAGCAATTTTATGGTTTTGAATTTGATTTCTAAGGAGTTTCTGTTACCTTTCTCTCCTACCTCCTTGGAAGAGGGAAAAGGAGAATAAAAAAATAGATGGGACTGTGTTCATAGTCTTTTTTGCTTGCATTTTTTGAAGACTTGGAAGATGTTTCTCCTTCAGTAAATTTTTTATCTTGCTTCTTATTTCTCATTTTGCTTGAAATTATATATTGTTTAGAAATGTTCAACGTAGCCAATACATTGCTGCATCAAATTATAATCTAACAAAAAAAGCTTTGTTTACTTGCTCAAGTGTCTGTCAGTGACTACTCAAATGAATTCATTCCATTGTTTAATACCAAGGTCATGATTATCATAAATTCCTTCTGTTACACAATACTGGTGTATTGATAATTGATTACTTAGTTTTTCCAGTTTTTGTTATCTCATGGTTCATGCCTTCATGGTTTCATTCATTTATCTATTAATCAGATGTTCCATTCATTTAGTGACTTCACCCCTATTGATTATGCAGAGACGAGAAGAGTTAATATACATAGTGACATATGACATTCTGTTTGGACAGGTAACTTCTTCATCTATATTTCATATGAGGTACTTGCCTGCTAGTTTTGAAAATTTTGGGTTTACTTTGTTGCCAGCAAAACAGGATTTGCAATATTGACTGTTGAATATTAACTGAAATGGTTTTACTTTCAATGTGATAGTATCACAAATTCACAATTCACAAATCACAGTAGCTGCAGTATCAAAAATTATATTTGCTACAGTTATTTCCTCTATTTGGCAGGTGAAGAATACCAACATTTCAACACATATGAGAAACTAAATATGCAGTTGGGCACTGCCTGTGCGTCAAAGAATCTATAGTGCAAGTAGTCTACATATGAACTAATGTATGCACTCTGAAATACCAAACAATATCACAATAAGTGGTGAAGGATGAGGTTTAGACTTCTAACTTGAAAGAGTTTCATGGTCATCATTTCAAAATAACCTCTTTAGTCAATTGATTTGAATTCAGTAGCCTTAAATAAATGTTTCTTTCAGTCACTTGAGATGTCTGCCCTCTATTTGTTTTCAAAACTGAAATGTGGATTGCTGTCCTCTCCTTAGAGTTTTGTTTCCCAAACCTGCCTGATACATCTGTAAATTTTGGAATCAATCTGCTTCCATATTTTTACATGTCATTTCACTTCTCAATAGGAAGACTCATTAGTTGGTGATGCTGAAAAGTTTCTCCTGCTCAGAAAGGATGCATTGCAGTTGGCTCTTGCTCAGCTCTTAATAAGAAGGGGAGTCAAAAAAGTGAATGAGCTGATAACTCCTTATAAATCTGGTGAGCATTCTGATCTCCAATGCTGGCATAGTATGAATGATTAGTACTTAGTTGAATCTTTGGATGCACATGGGAAGAACTGAGAATTGAATTGAGAAAAGCTTCTCTCACTTGGGAACAACTTTAGTTCCTGATACTATCCACTCATTTTTTATCATAAGAGAATGAATCCATATCTTACTAATTCTCACTCTTAATGCTGTTAATCCTTTGCCTTTTCATCTTAAATTTTAGCCTCGAATACTAGTCGTGTCCTACATATTAAATTGACTTCACTTGGTGTGTACACACACACGCATGTCTGTGGGTGTATGTATAAGTTTTGAATAGAGTGTAGGTATATATCAGCCGATGTAGAGATTGTTATTGACAAATATCATGGGGCGCCGTTGCTTTGTTTTGTTTTGCTGCAGATGCTCAAAAACCTCGTTATGTCCGTGTAAATACCCTGAAAATGGATGTTGAGTCTGCCTTACTTGAGTTGAGGAAACAATATGTGGTATGCTATAGTCTCTATTCTAAATCTAGTACAATTTCATTTGAATATCTTGATACATTTGGGGGGGGGGGGGGGGGGGGGGGTTATTTAGGAAGTTGTTTTGGAGAAGTCTTTATTTTATTACGATTACATAATTTAGTTATTTGGGAACTACTAAATAGTTATTTAACTTATTACTTAGTTTAGTTATTTAGAAACTAGTAAATAGTTTTTTATCTTATTACATTTAGTCTTTGAATTAATTTAGATAATTTAGTTGTTTGGAAACTATCAAATAATTGACCATTCTTAGTAGGAATTCGTTGTATTGCCCTATTATAAAAAGGGACAATTATTTACAATTAATGGGAGGCTGGAGGCCTATATTAAATCCTAGTCTAGGAGACAAGGGAGTGTTAGGATCTCAAGCAAATCCAGCTGTTCCTATTGTGCAATATCTGACTATTTGTTCTCTTCTTGTTTCTAGAACCCATAACATTGGTTCTGTTACTACTTACTAGCGTCATAGGAGTGTCATTTCTAGAGATTTGGAATTCAAAGCTCTCAAAGAATCAGTGAATGAGTTGAAGGCTTGAAGCAATTAATAAAACTATAAAAGAGTGTGCATACAACACTTTGGAGAAGGAAAATGCTATTTTCCCCTCTTGAATTTCCTTTCCAGTCTTTTCCTCTTGATGTGACTTCCATTCATTGGGTGTCCATGAATTGGCTAACACCATCACTGATTAAAAAAAGAAGAAGTTAATAATTAAATATTGAAAAGTCCAATTAGATGATGCCACATTTGGAGAGAGTTTTTAGGGGAAATATAGGAGGGGTATGTAGCATTGCTCTTTGAAGAATTGGATGAAGCAGACAATGAACTAAAGTAGTTGATAACTAAATTGCTCAAAGACTGGCAAAACAACAGAGGGTGGTGTTACTTCACTCAATGCGGATGATTCATCGTAAACAATCATTATTAATCACCCATATTTTGAGATATTGTCAATGGAAGGCAATGTCTCGGCTGATCAACCGCATGTTGGTGATAATTTAACATGGAGGGCTGCTAGTTTTCCAGAAATTGAGGATTTATCCTTTATAGAATGAGAATCTATCTAACGCATGAGAGGTTTATTTCGCCACTCTACAATCCATCTCATTTTGTGATTGTGACATGTAATACTAGTTAATCTTCATCTACAAGATTCCCCTCATCCTTTGACTATGTGGTTCCAAAATAACTTACCCAAAGGATGGCCAGGATTGGCGTCCGTCTCCTCACCATTATTGGCTCATTAGATGATCCTTTGAAACTCAATTGTGGCTCATTATATGATCCTTTTGGTGATGCTATTTGATTGTAGGAAGTGTTAGTTACATAATGCACGAGGTTACGTGCCTTCAAGTTTGTGGACAAGCTTGATGTCCTGGAGGGGAGTAATGATTCATTCTGGGGGCATGGTTATTTAAGAAGTTGTGATTGGAGAAGTCTTGTTTTATTACAATTATTACATAGTTTAATTATTTGAAGCTACTAAATAATTTTTTAGCTTATTACTTAGTTTGGTTATTGGAAATTACTAAGTAGTTATTTAGCTTACTACTCATAGTCTTCGAATTAGTTTAGATAGTTTAGTTATCTTGAAACTACAAAATAATTAAATATTCTTAGTCAGGGATTGTACATTTGTACTGCCCTATGCCCCTATTATAAAAGTGCCAATTATTTATAATTTATGGGAGGAAGAAATTAAATGCGAATCGAATGGACAAGGGTGTTTTGGGATCTCAAGCATATCCAACTGTTCCTATCATGCAATATCCATTCTTTTCTTGTTCTCGGCAATGGAACCAATGTGATTGGTTCTTCGTCACAAACAATAGGATTTTATTTAAATCCTAGTTTTTTTTTTTTTTTTTTTTTTTTTTTTTTTTTTTATGTGTTCGTCTGGTAAATGCCTCAATGGTGCACACCGGGGCATGCACCCATGGGAGGAAGATAATAGAATTGGTTGGGCTAGATTGATGACAGAAATTACCAGTACGATGCACCATTTTGCTGTTTGCTAGTGTTTATTAGGAATGAGAGAGCTTGCTAGTTGCTGAATAGATCTGAGAAGTACATTTATCTTGTAATTTAAACTAGGAAAATATTGATGTCGTAGTTAAATTGCAATATACATCATCTTTTTGAAAATTTTCCATTTGCTAATTGTTACGAAAGTGAAGAGAGAGAGAGTTTCTAATGTGATAGGAATAGAAAATACAAAGCCCTATAAATAGGTACTAGAAAACTACGAATAGGAAACAAGTTTTCATATGTCCTACCTACCTAAAACCCTAAACTGCCTAATATATAGAGATTCTATATATCAAATATATATTCCTTAACACTCCCCCTCAAGTTGGAGCATATATTTTAATAATGCCCAACTTGTTACACAAATGAGTGATAACCCAAAATAACTAAATAACAAATAACTCAAGTCCATTTAGGACACTCCTTTGACCGAACAAGCTTGAGATTGGATGCTCATACTCCCCCTCCAACGAAAGCTTCGAACACCACGAATCCCACGAACAATGGGTGAACACAAAGTGACCGAACAAGCTTGAAATTGGATACTCCCCCTGAAACGAAAGTTTGAACGCCACCAATGCCTACGGACAATTGGGTGAACTCAACGTGGTGGACCGAACAAGCTTGGGATTGGACCCTCCCCTGAACCGGAAGCTTGGACTCCACCAATACCGCAACTCCGGGTGAACACAAAGTGGACCGAACAAGCTTGAACACACAAGGTAAAGAAGACAAACTCCAAACTGGAGGACACAAATTCTTTACTTGCAAAAGGGAGTATCTTGACTAACAAAAGGGAAGTATGCTCCAAACAACGAGCATCAAAAAAGGAGAGACAACACCAAAACAAGACAGAACCAAAACAAGATAGCACCAAAATAGAAAACGAGACAAAACACAAAACGAGACAGTACTAAAACACGAAACGAGACAACACTAAAGCACGAAACGAGACTCCATCCTTCTAGAGGTCAAGAACATAAAGACCCCTAGACGCAAGCCCTTCACTAATAACCCTCTCCGTCACAAGATTCCAAGGCGGCAGCAGCAGCACAACTATACTCAGCCATACCCACAAAAAACTAAGCCCAAACAGTTCAGAAAACACACAAAAAAGGAAGCCCGAAGGGGTACGAAACAACCTGACCGTAGAACAAAAATCACGGAAGCCAAATGGTCCAAACTAAGTCCAGAACTGAGAAGAGGGGACTTAGGCGACCCAGGAACAAGTGACGGAAAAATTTTCCGGTGGCCGGAAAGCCCTCACGCGCCAGCGCGTGGGGCACGTGGTGGAAGATTGCGGCGGCGTGTGAGGCTCACGCGCCGCCCAGAAGGGCGCCGAAAGTTGCAGTCAAGGTCACTGGTCGCCGGCGAACCTTTCTGTGTGGGTGGTGAGGGCAGCGGAGCGAAAAAAAAAAAATCCCTTTATCGTAAAGGCTCTGATACCATGTTACGAAAGTGAAGAGAGAGAGTTTCTAATGTGCTGTCGTATATTATCTCAAACTGTCATAGGAATAGAAAATACAAAGCCCTATAAATAGGTACTAGAAAACTACGAATAGGAAACAAGTTTCCATATGTCCTACCTACCTAAAACCCTAAACTGCCTAATATATAGAGATTCTATATATCAAATATATATTCCTTAACACTAATATTTATGAGGAAGGAATGAGGTTGCCAGGTGTTGAATACTTGAATAGATCTCAGAAGTAAATTGGTTTTGCTTGTAATTTAAACTATGGTTTTACCACATTGTTTCCCCTTCTTTCACTGCTGTGATGGCCAAATCCCTTTATTTTTGGCCACCTTTAGTCCCTTGAGTTTACTGAAGTAACCACTGTTTATCCTTTCTGTAAAGATTTGACAGAAACTTATCTTTTTGGGTCCTTTGCAACTAAAGTCTTCAATGGCAAGTACATCCTTTTGAATGTGTTTATTCAACAAATCTACAGTCTGTTTACTAAATTCACACACACACAAATTTAAGAGCTAGTATATGCTACAAAAACTTGCACCACAGAGAAATGGGCAAGATATGCATAGTTAGGGATGAGAATTTACATCTGCCCATTTTACCTGTGTGGTTTGGGTATTTTTGTGCAACATTGAATGGTGGGTCGAGAGTGGATGCTAAGAATAGCACCTGCAACAGGTATGAGTCGGGGGTGGGCTTTAAGAACACTATCTGCCTATCACCTGACTCGCCCCACTATTAGTAACTAAATTTTGTATTTGTAAAATATTATATTTTGGGAAAATGGTCAAATATGACATGTTAAAGGGTGTTGTTAGTAGGTTGTTAGAGGAAGTCTCCTAACTACCCATTTGAATTTTGAAATAAGTGGTTAGGAGTTCCCCTTTAGCTTGTATATAAGCATAGGCTTCCTGTACTCTGTTCATTTGAGTTTTACGATTGCAATACATATATACACTTCCTTCTTTAGAGTTCAACATGGTATCAGAGCAGTAGATGTGGGTGGTGGGCTTTGGTCGGAACGAGGAGGCGCCGCCGCCGGGAGGATCGGAGCAGTCATCGGAAGGTCCACGCGCCGCCGCACTCCCGGAGCTCCGACGCCACGCGCCGGCGCGTGCGGTGTTCTCCGACCTCGCCTCCGGTCGCCGCCGACGCGGCTGGGATCGTCTCCGTGTGCCCGACACTCCTATATGAATATCTCCGTCCGGTGTTAAGGGGATTTTGAGTGGACTGGTTTCCAGACCTGCGTTGCTGCCAGAGAGTTGAAGCTGTTTTTTCCAGATCTGCTTTGCTGCGTGAGAAGTGAAGCTGGGTTGTGTTTTGTCATCTGCATAGACGTAAAAGCTGCGTTTCCAGGTTGGTCTTTTGTGTGTTTATTATGGCAGAAAATAGGACTATTACAGTGGTGTCAACACAATCTAAATTGGTTGATTTGGTGTTGGCACCTGATGGGTCCAATTTTGGGGAATGGAAGTTCCTAGTTGAAGTGAACTTGAAGGGTATGGGTAAAGCTGGACATTTAGTTGAGACATGTCCGGATGACCCTACCGAAGCCCAAGCGTGGCAGAAAGATGATGACGCATTGTTTTCGCGTATAATAAATTGTATTGATAGGAAGATAATCCTATCTTTACAGCACTGTAAGAGTGCGAAGGAAGTGTGGGAGTTAGTGAATCAGTCGTTTAGCGGGGCAAATAATTTAAGGAAGTTATATCAGTTATCCCAGGATGTTCATCGACCGTCTCAAAAAGGGCGGGACATCAGGGATTACTATTATGACTTCAAGAATGTGAGTGAGGCATTATGTGCTGCTATGCCAATTACTGATAAAGTGGATAAAATGAAGAAACAACGTGATCAATTGCATATTTTTAGTTGGATTTCTGGATTGGATAAGGAGTATGATGTTTTGAAATCACAATTATTGGGGAATAAGGAGTTATACTCGCTCGGCCAAGTTTTTTCTATGGTTCAAAATGCGTCAGTGAATCTTGGTACTGAGAGCACGTTGGAGAAACAAGTCTTTTTCTCACAGGGAGATAGTGGGACTGATAGTCGAGGAGGTCGGTCCAGGGGACGAGGTAGAGGGCGCGGAGGAGGTCGGGGGCAAAGGGCTTGTTATAATTGTGGTGATCCCGGTTATCTGCGTAACCAATGCCCATAACTCTCCGACCATAGGAGGTTTGCTAATTCTGCCTCTAAACCAGAAGGGACGGTTATGATAACTGAGGAAGAGATGGCTTTGTTTAATCAGTTAAAGTTGTTTTCCTCGCAGTCTCCCGCTAGTCCAGGGTCATTGCCGTCTCCGTCAGCTACCTTTGTTCAAACAGGTAATCCTATTGCTTGTGTTTCCTCCTCGTCTCGACAGTGGATCATTGATTTTGGAGCCAGTGACCACATGTCAGGTAATCTAAGTATGTTTTCCGAATATTGTTCCCTTAAATATGGTCCTACCGTTACCTTAGCAGATGGTTCATCTACCTCTGTTTTAGGTAAAGGTAGTGTGAGTGTTAGTTCGTCGTTACCTCTCAATTCTGTGTTATATCTCCCAAAATTCCCGTTCAATTTATTGTCAATTAGTCAAATTACCCGGGACCTAAATTGTTGTGTCATGTTCTTCCCTGGATATTGTCTGTTTCAGGATCTGTTGACGAAGACGATTATTGGTAAAGGGAAGGAGGTCGGTGGGCTGTACGTGTTAGAGCGGCTGTCCAAAGATTCTGGAGGTGTTCCGGTTGGTTTGTTGGGAAATATGTCCCCGTTGCAGTTGCACTCCCGGTATGGTCATCCGCCTTTGTCTGTCTTAAAGAAGTTGTGTCCGGGGTTAGAATCTCTATCTAGCTTGCAATGTGAGTCATGCGAGCTTGCTAAGCATTGTCGGGTGCCATACCCTCCTAGAGTCAATAATAGAGTCGAGTCTTTATTTCAGTTGGTTCACTCAGATATATGGGGGCCATGTCGAGTAGTATCAAAATCTGGGTTTAAATATTTTGTAACTTTTGTAGACGATTTCTCTAGACACACTTGGCTATACCTCATGAAATCTAGAGATGAGTTGTTTGGGATCTTTTGTAATTTCTGTGCGATGGTCAAAACTCAGTTCAATAAAATGATACAGGTGTTGCGGAGTGATAATGGGACTGAGTATTTTTCTCGTTCCTTCTCAAGTTATATGAGTCAGAATGGGATGGTACATCAGTCGTCTTGTGTCAGCACTCCCCAACAGAATGGTGTGGCAGAACGCAAGAACCGCCATCTGTTGGAGGTTGCTAGGGCGTTGTTGTTTCAAATGAAAGTCCCTAGGGTTTACTGGGCAGATGCAGTTCATACAGCGTGTTTCTTAATAAACCGCCTACCTACAAGGGTCCTTGGGGGTCAGAGTCCTTGTCATTTCGTCTATCCATCCAAACCGTTGTTCTGCCTCCCTCCTAAAGTGTTTGGGTGTACGTGTTTTGTCCAGGATGTTCGTCCTCAAAGAGGGAAACTCGACCCTAAGTCATTAAAATGTATTTTCTTGGGATATTCAAGTACTCAAAAAGGGTACCGGTGTTACTCCCCGGATTTGGGGCGATACTTGGTTTCTGCAGATGTCTCATTCTTCGAGAATACTCTATTCAGAGAGGAGTTCTCCAGTTCGTCTGATTGTAGTTCCGAGACAGATGATTTTCTAACATATATTGTTACTATTCCTGACTCCGTAGGAGTGGATTCTAGGCCTCCTGTTACGCAGGTCTATCACAGGCGGCCCAGAGAAGGTGATACGCGTGCAGCCCCACCGGTTCCACCAGTAAATCCTCCCTTACCAGAATCTTCGTCGACAGACCAGGATGTTCCTATCGCTGTTCGGAAAGGTACGCGTCGTTGTGTTCGTCCCGTTCCGTCCTTTATGTCATATACCAATTTATCGGCGTCTTCACGTGCTTTTGTGTCCCAGTTAGAGTCTGTTCCTGTTCCGAAATCTTTGAGTCAGGCAATGTCCCATGATGGTTGGAGGCGTGCGATGGTAGAGGAGGTAGACGCCCTTGAGGAGAACCAGACCTGGGATCTGGTACAACTTCCCCCTGGTAAGGTTGCTATTGGGTGTAAATGGGTGTATGTGGTGAAAATGAACCCGGATGGTTCTGTGGCTAGACTCAAAGCGCGCTTGGTGGCAAAGGGGTACGCCTAGACGTATGGTATAGATTATACCGAGACGTTCTCTCCAGTGGCCAAGTTAACTTTTGTGCGGATATTTATCTCTTTGGCAGCTTCGAGTCATTGGCCCTTGCATCAGCTTGATGTGAAGAACGCTTTCCTACATGACTACTTGCGTGAGGAGGTTTATATGGAGCAACCACCGGGGTTTGTTGCTCAGGGGGAGTCTGGGAAAGTGTGCAAGCTGAAGAGGTCCTTGTATGGGCTGAAGCAGTCTCCGCGTGCGTGGTTTGGGCGGTTTAGCAATGCAGTTGTTGAGTTTGAAATGCAGAGAAGTGCATATGATCATACTGTCTTTTACAAACATACTAACTATGGGTGTGTTTTGTTGATAGTATATGTAGATGATATTGTTATTACAGGCAGTGATGCAAGTGGGATTGAGGCGCTCAAGTCCTTTCTCGGATCTGAGTTCCATACTAAGGATCTGGGAGTGTTGGAGTACTTTCTGGGAATTGAAGTTGCACGCTCTAAGAAAGGCATATTTCTCTCACAGAGGAAATATGTGTTGGACTTGCTCGGGGACACGGGGCTGCTTGGGTCAAAACCGTGTGATACGCCCATGGATCAAGGCGTGAAGTTACTGGCAGGAGAAGGGGAGCCGTTTGAAGATCCGGAGAGGTACAGGAGGTTAGTGGGAAAACTAAATTATCTCACAATTACCCGTCCAGATATTGCATTTCCAGTGAGTGTGGTTAGTCAATTCATGAGTGCACCGACCCAGACTCACTGGGAAGTGGCGGTTCGGATTGTGAAATATTTGAAAGGTGCTCCTGGAAAAGGGATCCTTTATGCTGACCACGGGTATATGCGTGTTGAGGCGTTCTCCGATGCAGACTGGGCTGGTTCACTAGGTGACAGGAAGTCTATGACAGGTTATTGTGTGTTTGTAGGAGGCAATTTGGTCTCGTGGAAGAGTAAGAAGCAGAATATGGTGTCACGCTCGAGTGCTGAATCGGAATACCGAGCTATGGCTCATGTGGCGAGCGAAATAGTCTGGGTGCGTAACATTCTAAAAGAAGTGGGTGTTGAAGTGAAGTTACCGGTAGATTTGTGGTGTGATAACTGTGCTGCCATACACATCGCGAATAATCCGGTCTTTCACGAGCGGACGAAGCATATTGAAGTTGACTGCCATTTTGTACGGGAAAAAGTGGAGCAAGGACTCATATCACTTACACATGTTCGGAGCGGTGATCAACTGGCTGACATATTTACGAAAGGATTGTGTAAAAGTCGGGTTTCATATATATGTAACAAGTTGGGCATGTTTGATATCTATGCTCCAACTTGAGGGGAAGTGTTAGTAGGTTGTTAGAGGAAGTCTCCTAACTACCCATTTGAATTTTGAAATAAGTGGTTAGGAGTTCCCCTTTAGCTTGTATATAAGCATAGGCTTCCTGTACTCTGTTCATTTGAGTTTTACGATTGCAATACATATATACACTTCCTTCTTTAGAGTTCAACAGGTGTAATTGCACTTTTTTAAAGTTTAGGGACCTAATTGACTTTTCAGGTAATGTTTAGGGGCTTATTTGACCCTTTTCCCTTATATTTTTAAAATATTAACTTAAGATTTTAAAATAGTTAACCTTTGTACTTGCATTATAAAATACCAAGTCTCATCTTATATAGAGGAGTTAGGACTGCCAATTTACATCTCCATCCAATGCAGGACAAAGGCACATCTAAAGGCTTTTTTGCATCTTGTGTGACTTGTGAGAAAAAAAACAGTAGAATTTTGAAGCCAAGTCGCTAAGGATTAAGGCACATAATCTGGTGTCCTTTTTTTATCTTATTTTATTTTTAATTTAAATAGAATTCATGTTTTGATATGCTAAAGTAGAATATTTAGCTACTGAATAATATACAACAGACTAGTACATGGTTAATTTTAGTCTGTGATGCAGGAGAATTAGTTGTCCTCTCTTATTCCCATAGCTACTTCTTTACTGTTGACTTAAGAGGCATACATATGTCAATACTGTTTTTTTCTTATTTTTGGGTGGTCGTCTCTACATACAAGATGTATAAATAGAATATTCCATTAAAATACATCCTAATTTAATAGAAGGGACAAAAAACAGTTACTTTTGAAACTGAAATATCTCTGGGTGGTAAAAGATAAATGTAAGGGGTTTGAGTGTTTGACTGACTGGGTTATGAAGGAAGGGGGATCAGTACTTTTAAACCCTTTAAACTAGTTAAATACCAATCTTGCAGTTAAAATACAGAATATACATCATATTTCGAAAAAACTTTTTGAAGCTATTTCATATTGCTGGTTTTGTCCTACAGGGGGTAAACAATGATAGTGTAATGAAATTGGAATTTGATTTTTACTGGACAGACACATGAACTTGTTTGTGGATTATGATGGCATTTTGCCCACCTTTCAATACTGAAACATGAATAGGATATGCTATTTCTCTTTGAACTGAATGCTTCTGTATTGTAGAAGTTAGTGAAATTCTGTAATTATTTTGATTTCATTCCCCAATGCATTGTATTATCAGCTATCAAACTTTATTTCCTCTTAAGTCTCTTTCTCATGCTTACATCAAACAGGTTCAAAAGGATGACATGATCCCTGAATTGTTGGTATGCCCACCTGGTACTGACTTGCATAATCATCCTTTTGTACAAACTGGAAGTATCCTTTTGCAGGTACCAAATCCCATTTCTGTTTCAGTTTTCATAGTTCTGAAGTTTCTTTAGGACAGACAATTATAATGAAAAAGGGTTCATAGTATATTAACTTATAAATAACAAATGATTTTCGTAATGTATTCATGAAAGAGGATACAAGTTTTTTTATGCAGACAGCTGATATTACATGTCTGTCTGTCCTAGGGAAAGGCAAGTTCCATGGTGGCTGCATCACTGGGACCTAAACCAGGATGGGAGGTAATTAGATAAAGAGAAAAGAAAGCTGTGATACATATTGCAGTCACTGTCTCACTTACATTCTAAACCTGATTAACCCACAAGTTTGGTCATTCTTGTGAAGGTCATTGATGCGTGTGCTGCACCTGGTAACAAAACTGTCCACCTTGCTGCTCTTATGAAGGGACAGGGAAAGGTTATTGCTTGTGAACTTGATGAAGAAAGGTTTAAACGTTTAAAAAACACTGTTAAATTGGCTGGGGCAGCTAGTATCCTTTTATATTGTTACATTCTTTACCTTCATAGACTTCCTTTGTTTACTTTTGCGCAAATTACTTTTATCTTGAAATCTCTCTGCCTTGTTGATTAGAGATAACAATTGGCCATACATTTTACTGATGTGCAATTGTATATTTATAGGTCGCTCTTTGTTCTTTGTTACTTCACCCATAACAAATTCATTATGATATGTAAACTTAACTCGCTCTAGATGTGCAAGTTATGCATGAGGACTTCCTTAACTTGAATCCGGAAGATCCATCATATTCAAAGGTAATTCAATTGGCAAGTAATTTTTCTACGTATTATTATTATTATTTTTTTTTTTTTGTGTTTATTACTTTATTAAGTAGAGAGATATAATTAATTATTTCTTTAAACTAACTATTTAGATGGCATGTAAAGTAGCTTGTTAGATGGGGTGGTGGTTTCTATGCATACGTCATGCATTACAACCTATTAAGGACTGGAAAAGCTAAGCCTTTGCAACCAATTACAATTTTAGCCAATTCTCAAATTTGGTCAAAATTGACCTGAACTAGCTTTGTGGTCATCTTATTTTTTATCCTTATATTTCTAAAATCTTCCTTCTCTTTGAAAAAATTTCTTCAATTGCTACCACCTAGACAACCATAGGTTGGGCCATGATGGGTTGCCTTTTGCTGATTCTTTCTATGATGAATGTAATTGGCAATTGTTATATCGTGGACCCCGGTCGTCTTGCAAAATGGACCCTGATACAGGTTCATTTTTAGTATACAGTGGGTTTATTTTTAGTGTACTACAAGTTCATTTTTAATATACTATGGGTTCATTAGGTTCATGAACTTTGTTGCAGGTTCACTTTTAGTGTACCACAAGTTCATTTATAGTAAACTGTAAGTTCAGTTTTTGGACTGGGGTCCACGATATATTTTGCATGTAATTGAGGTATGGTTAGGGATGTTGAATTGCTTGCCTGTGGTTAATCTGTTCCATTAAGTAATCTTTACTTTTCTTCCTACCACTACCACAGTTGTGCTGCCTAACCACTTTGCTGCCTTCCCTACCCAGAGCTTCTGAAGTCTTTTTCAACTGTACTAATAGCAAGCCTGTCAATGAAAATTTCTCTCCACTGATGTCTAAGAATTGATTAGTAGCATCTCTTTCAGAAGAGAAAGGGTTTTCACTGAGCCGCTATTTGAAATGAATCTTGAAATCATCTTGTTATTTAATATCAAAGTTTGCATCTACGGTGGCAGATGAAAGAATAAAATAAGCCTTAAGGTCAGAGCTGTGGTGGCAGCAAAGCATGGTTATGCTCCACACCTGAACAAATTTACTGTTCTGTTTATTATAACAAAATTCCATTAGGTTCTTATTGTTTGGGTTAAGGGGCCCAGAAAACTACTTCTAGTGTTCCAGGGTTAAAAAAAAAGTTATGTCAATGTATAGTGGAGGTGTGAACATTTGTTGAAATCTCAAGTGAAGTGTATATATGTATTGCGATAATGAAACACTCAATGAATGTTGAGAACAGGCAGCCTACGCTTAAATACAAGCTAAAGGGAACTCCTAACCAGTTATTTCAAAATTCAAATGAGTGGTTAGGAGATTTCCTCTAACAACCTACTAACACTCCCCCTCAAGTTGGAGCATAGATATCAAACATGCCCAACTTGTTACATATATATGAAACCCGATTTTTACACAATCCTTTCGTGAATATGTCAGCCAGTTGATCACCGCTCCGAACGTGTGTAAGTGATATGAGTCCTTGCTCCACTTTTTCCCGTATAAAATGGCAGTCCACTTCAATATGCTTCGTCCGCTCGTGAAAGACCGGATTATTCGCGATGTGTATGGCAGCACAGTTATCACACCACAAATCTATCGGTAACTTCACTTCAACACCCACTTCTTTTAGAATGTTACGCACCCAGACTATTTCGCTTGCCACATGAGCCATGGCTCGGTATTCTGATTCAGCACTTGAGCGTGACACCACATTCTGCTTCTTACTCTTCAAGGAGACCAAGTTGCCTCCTACAAACACACAATAACCTGTCATAGACTTCCTGTCGCCTGGTGAACCAGCCCAGTCTGCATCGGAGAAAGTCTCAACACGCATATACCCGTGGTCAGCATAAAGAATCCCTTTTCCAGGAGCACCTTTCAAATATTTCACAATCCGAACCGCCGCTTCCCAGTGAGTTTGGGTCGGTGCACTCATGAATTGACTAACCACACTCACTGGAAATGCAATATCTGGACGGGTAATTGTGAGATAATTTAGTTTTCCCACTAACCTCCTGTACCTCTCCGGATCTTCAAACGGCTCCCCTTCTCCTGCCAATAACTTCACACCTTGATCCATGGGTGTATCACACGGTTTTGACCCAAGCAGCCCCGTGTCCCCGAGCAAGTCCAACTCATATTTCCTCTGTGAGAGGAATATGCCTTTCTTAGAGCGTGCAACTTCAATTCCCAGAAAGTACTTCAACACTCCCAGATCCTTAGTATGGAACTCAGATCCGAGAAAGGACTTGAGCGCCTCAATCCCACTTGCATCACTGCCTGTAATAACAATATCATCTACATATACTATCAACAAAACACACCCATAGTTAGTATGTTTGTAAAAGACAGTATGATCATATGCACTTCTCTGCATTCCAAACTCAACAACTGCATTGCTAAACCGCCCAAACCACGCACGCGGAGACTGCTTCAGCCCATATAAGGACCTCTTCAGCTTGCACACTTTCCCAGACTCCCCCTGATCAACAAACCCCGGTGGTTGCTCCATATAAACCTCCTCACGCAAGTAGCCATGTAGGAAAGCATTCTTCACATCAAGCTGATGCAAGGGCCAATGTCTCGAAGCTGCCAAAGAAATAAATATCCGCACAGAAGTTAACTTGGCCACTGGGGAGAACGTCTCGGTATAATCTATACCATACGTCTGGGCGTACCCCTTTGCCACCAAGCGCGCTTTGAGTCTAGCCATAGACCCATCCGGGTTCATTTTCACCACATACACCCACTTACAGCCAATAGCAACCTTACCAGGGGGAAGTTGTACCAGATCCCAGGTCTGGTTCTCCTCAAGGGCGTCTACCTCCTCTACCATCGCACGCCTCCAACCATCATGGGACATTGCCTGACTCAAAGATTTCGGAACAGGAATAGACTCTAACTGGGACACAAAAGCACGCGAAGACGCCGATAAATTGGTATATGACACAAAAGACGGAATGGGACGAACACAACGACGCGTACCTTTCCGAACAGCGATAGGAACATCCTGGTCTGTCGACGAAGATTCTGGTAAGGGAGGATTTACTGGTGGAACCGGTGGGGCTGCACGCGTATCACCTTCTCTGGGCCGCCTGTGATAAACCTGCGTAACAGGAGGCCTAGACTCTACTCCTACGGAGTCAGGAATAGTAACAATATATGTCAGAAAATCATCTGTCTCGGAACTACAACCAGACGAACCAGGGAACTCTTCACTGAATAGAGTATTCTCGAAGAACGAGACATCTGCAGAAACCAAGTATCGCCCCAAATCCGGGGAGTAACACCGATACCCTTTTTGAGTACTTGAATATCCTAGGAAAATACATTTTAATGACTTAGGATCAAGTTTCCCTCTTTGAGGACGAACATCCTGGATAAAACACGTACACCCAAACACTTTAGGAGGAAGGCAGAACAACGGTTTGGACGGATAGACGAAATGACAAGGACTCTGACCCCCAAGGACCCTTGTAGGTAGGCGGTTTATTAAGAAACACGCTGTATGAACTGCATCTGCCCAGTAAACCCTAGGGACTTTCATTTGAAACAACAACGCCCTAGCAACCTCCAACAGATGGCGGTTCTTGCGTTCTGCCACACCATTCTGTTGGGGAGTGCTGACACAAGACGACTGATGTACCATCCCATTCTGACTCATATAACTCGAGAAGGAACGAGAAAAATACTCAGTCCCATTATCACTCCGCAAAACCTGTATCATTTTATTGAACTGAGTTTTGACCATCGCACAGAAATTACAAAAGATCCCAAACAACTCATCTCTAGACTTCATGAGGTATAGCCAAGTGTGTCTAGAGAAATCATCTACAAAAGTTACAAAATATTTAAACCCAGACTTTGATACTACTCGACATGGCCCCCATATATCTGAGTGAACTAACTGAAATAAAGACTCAACTCTATTATTGACTCTAGGAGGGTATGGCACCCGACAATGCTTAGCAAGCTCGCATGACTTACATTGCAAGCCAGATAGAGATTCTAACCCCGGACACAACTTCTTTAAGACAGACAAAGGCGGATGACCATACCGGGAGTGCAACTGCAACGGGGACATATTTCCCAATAAACCAACCGGAACACCTCCAGAATCTTTGGACAGCCGTTCTAACACGTACAGCCCACCGACCTCCTTCCCTTTACCAATAATCGTCTTCGTCAACAGATCCTGAAACAGACAATATCCAGGGAAGAACATAACACAACAATTTAGGTCCCGGGTAATTTGACTAATTGACAATAAATTGAACGGGAATTTTGGGAGATATAACACAGACGTGAGAGGCAACGACGAACTAGCATTCACACTACCTTTACCTAAAACAGAGGTGGATGAACCATCTGCCAAGGTAACCGTAGGACCATATTTAAGGGAACAATATTCGGAAAACATACTTAGATTACCTGACATGTGGTCACTGGCTCCAGAATCAATGACCCACTGTCGAGACGAGGAGGAAACACAAGCAATAGGATTACCTGTTTGAACAAAGGTAGCTGACGGAGACGGCAATGACCCTGGACCAGCGGGAGGCTGCGAGGATGACAACTTTAACTGATTAAACAAAGCCATCTCTTCTTCAGTTATCATAACCGTCCCTTCTGGTTTAGAAGCAGAATTAGCAAATCTCCTATGGTCGGAGAGTTGTGGGCATTGGTTACGCAGATGACCGGGATCACCACAATTATAGCAAGCCCTTTGCCCCCGACCTCCTCCGCGCCCTCTACCTCGTCCCCTGGACCGACCTCCTCGACTATCAGTCCCACTATCTCCTTGTGAGAAAAACACTTGTTTCTCCAACGTACTATCAGTACCAAGATTCACTGACGCATTTTGAACCATAGAGAAAACTTGGTCGAGCGAGTCTAACTCCTTATTCCCCAATAATTGTGATTTCAAAACATCATACTCTTTATCTAACCCAGAAATCCAACTAAAAATATGCAACTGATCACGTTGTTTTTTTCATTTTATCCACTTTATCAGTAATTGGCATAGCAACACACAACGCCTCACTTACATTCTTGAAGTCATAATAGTAATCCCTGATGTCCCGCCCTTTTTGAGACGGTCGATGAACATCCTGGGATAACTGATATAACTTCCTTAAATTACTCGCCCCGCTAAACCACTGATTCACTAACTCCCACACTTCCTTCGCACTCTTACAGTGCTGTAAAGATAGGATTATCTTCCTATCAATACAATTTATTATACGCGAAAACAAGGCGTCATCATCTTTCTGCCACGCTTGGGCTTCGGTAGGGTCATCCGGACATGTCTCAACTAAATGTCCAGCTTTACCCATACCCTTCAAATTTACTTCAACTAAAAATTTCCATTCCCCAAAATTGGACCCATCCGGTGCCAACACCAAATCAACCAATTTGGATTGGGTTGACACCACAGTAATAGTCCTATTTTCTACCATAATAAACACACAAAACCAACCTGGAGATGTAGACTTCAATTTTATGCCAAAACCCAGTCCACGCAGCACCCTGGCAGCACACCCACACGCAGAACCAGTTCTGGAAACACAGCCCACGCAGAACCCCTCAACACCGGACGGAGGTATTGACACAGACGCGTCGGGCAGACTGAGGCGGAGCTAGCCGCGTCGGCGGCGACCGGAGCGGAGGTCGGGAAACACCGCACGCGCCGGCGCGTGGCGTCGGAGCTCCGAGAGTGCGGCGGCGCGTGGCGGCGCGTGGACCCTCCGATGACTGCTCCGTTCCTCCCGGCGGCGGCGCCTCCTCGTTCCGATCAAAGCCCACCACCCACATCTACCGCTCTGATACCATGTTGAACTCTCAAGTGAAGTGTATATATGTATTGCGATAATGAAACACTCAATGAATGTTGAGAACAGGCAGCCTACGCTTAAATACAAGCTAAAGGGAACTCCTAACCAGTTATTTCAAAATTCAAATGAGTGGTTAGGAGATTTCCTCTAACAACCTACTAACAACATTTAAGCTAAAAGTTTCGGCTAAAATTACAACTGGGTTGCAGAGGTTTTTCTTTTTTTGGTAAATAGATCTTAGGTTAATATTCCAAGGTTTGATTTTTAAATTGATTTAGAATCACAGAAATTTCTATATTTTGAGAAGGAGATTTCTGTAATATGTCAGATTTTTAAAATTAGACCCAGAGCTTAAAAGGTTAAGTGCCTCAAAATTTATCATCTTTATATCAATAGAAAATTAGCGAACTATCAGTATTAATTTGCACTGAAGTACTAGTTTATACCCTTTTTAAGTAAGCTGTCTCTTTCAGATTAATGATCATTCATTTTCTTTTGCCTGTGGTCATATTATGCTTGTATGCTTCTCCCATGATGCTCTTATATACTTCTCTTTTCTTTGAAACTAACTTGTTACAGGTTCGTGCTATACTTTTGGATCCATCTTGCTCTGGTTCTGGGACTGCTTTTGATAGGTTGGACCACCTTCTCCCATCAGCCAATGCAGGTAACAAAGAAAGTGATGAAATACAAAATAAAAATATAGCATGAATATGATCCATCGAGAATTACAAATGTACAAATAGCTCATAAAGTTGCTGCATCAATTTATGAATTTGACCTTAAACTTGATAAAAATTAAATATAGTGTCTATTGTCTGAATAAGAGTATAACATTACTTGAACTGCTCACACTTTTACCACAAAAGTTAACGCTAACAAACTAGGACATGAAATTTGGAGTGTATGAGAGGTGTTGTAAACACTTGTGGCCTTAAAATTTGGTTTCTAGTTTGTAAACCATGCTCCCAACATTTTTGTCGTCATGGAAATACATAATATTAATATCTCAGTTTCATCAACAATTAACATAAATGGATATGGCATGATTTGTATGCCAGATTTCAAAGGAATGATCATGAGTTATGTCTTTTTGGAGATAAGTTGATAGCGGTTTGCATTAGTTGTTGGGCTAGTGCATATATGTTTTTTAAAAGGAAAATGCTTCTTACGTCTCCTAAATTTCCCCTCCCATATTTCCCCTCCTGATGTGGCTCATAATCATTGGGTGCCCATGAATAGGCTAACCAACCACTAATTAGAAAAAGAAATTTAAACCAATCAAATGATACCAAGTCAGGAAGGAAAAAATGGGTAGGGAAAATAAATTAGGGGTGTATAGCATTGCTCTTTTTAAAATTAGCTAACATTTTTTAGCTGTTAGCTATTTGACTCCTTAAAATGACATATAAGGAAATCATTGTTATTAAGGCATCGTCTAGGCAATGCCTAGGCGTCCGGTCGGTGGAGACCGGACGCCTAAAACACTCCCAAGCCCTAGACAAATGCTTTTGCCTTGTTCGACTTCAAAGCTCCAACGATTTGCTTGCCCTCACAAACTCACAAAATAAAATGCAATTGGTGTTGACATGGACTCACAAAAGAAAGTCACTTGTTAAAACATATGGAGTATCTACCAAACACCTATATAACTATATTAGCTTTTTGGTGGTAAATATTTTGATCATATAATTTTCTTATCCTTTGGTGATTTTCTTAAAACTTCTATTTATCCAAATTATTCTTTTCCCCTCAAAGGTGCTCATGATGGTTTTGACATGGATAGACTACAAAAGCTTGCAAATTTCCAAAAGAGAGTTTTGGAACATGCACTGCGTTGTGAGTTTCTAATTTGTTTGTAATAATCTTCATTCCTACTTATTCGTTTATTATCATTGGGGAATGACTTGTATCCTTGCTTTTCTGCAGCATAATTTCTAGAATGATTATGCTAAATTTATTCCCACGATAGGATAGACAAGTGAAGTGTTTTTGTTCTTGTTGCAGTTCCAGCAGTCGAGAGAATTGTTTACAGTACCTGCTCTATTCACCAAATTGAGAATGAAGATGTTATCAATTCTCTCCTACCCTTTGCCACGTCTCATGGATTTCAACTGGAAACAGTTTTTCCCCAATGGCCTCGTCGTGGTTTTCCAGTTATGGTTGGATGTAAGTGTTCTAATCTAATATTATCATGGAACTTGAAAGCAAAAAGGTTTGGTTTTTTTTTTTTTGTTTTTTTGTTTTTTGTTTTGTTTTGTTTTGTTTTGTTTTTTTTTTTTTTAAAAAATTCACATCTATTAGTAGAGATTATTAGAAAATGAATAAGGGTCAAATAGGCCATCGAACCGCACACAATAATGCAATTAGGCCACTGAACTCAAAAAAGCTACAATTGAGTCCATAAACTAACCTATTTCAAGCAAATTTGTCCAATTTGCAAGTTTCCCCCCTTTTTAACGGGTCACCCAATTTAAAATATAATTTTAAAAAAAAATTAATTAAAATAAACTAAAATTATTCTTTTTAAAAAAAACCTTGTCTCCCGCCGGAGACGAAGAACGTAGGCCGGAGACGAGAAAACCTTCTTCGTCTGGCCGGAGACGAAGAAGGTATCTTCGTCTCCGACCATGGTCCGGCCAGAGACGAAGAAGGGATCTTCGTCTCTGGCGGAGACGAAGTTTTTTGTTTTATTTATTTTTTATTTCTTTTTTTTTTTTTATAAATAGTTTATTTTAAATATTTTTTTTTAAAATTATTTTTAAAAAATATTTTAAATTGGGTGACCTGTTAGAAAGGGGAAAAACCTGCAAATTGGACAAATTGTTTGAAATGGGTTAGTTTAGGGACTCAATTGTAGCTTTTTTGAGTTCAATGACCTAATTGCATTATCGTGTGTGGTTTGATGGCCTATTTGACCCTTATTCCATTAGAAAATTACTTGTGTTTTTGCCTAGTTACAGTATGCATTGAAGCAGGTGCTGCAGTTTGGTGCTTTATCTTTCTGTTAATTGTTGTATTTACACTTGGGCAAAAAGTCCCTTTCGCTGCATCTGATAATCAACTTGACCTAATGTGGTGCTCCCTTCTGCAAATATATTCCATGTAGGCAGGGTCTATCTTTAGGGTGAATTTGTTGCACGTTGATACAAACTAATGAGTTACCATATCCCTATAATGCTGCCATATTTAAGTGACTTCAGAGACCGGAGCTGAAAAGGGATAATAATTAGCATCACTTCTTTTTTGCGAAATAGATGCTTAACTCTGTTTCTCTCATGCACAGACTCCAATATATTAATGTTTTTCTCATCTTACAAAATTCTTTATATCAGGATACTCTGCATAACAAACACGGCCTTTTTTGTTTTGTTTTGTTTTTAATTTAATCTACTACGTTGAAAGTGCACTTGCAATCTACTGAAACCTTGTCTATTTTCAGCTGAAAATTTGCTGCGAACTGACCTGGTCACGGACAAAGAAGGCTTCTTCATTGCTTTATTTTCAAGGGAGGGAAAATATCATTCTGTAAAGTCCATGCAGATGGAACGAAATGCTTCTCTTCGGAATAGACCGAGGGCACGGAGACATTTGAATTTGTTCTTCCTCAAAATGTTTAGAACGATGTGGTATGCAACTTAACAGTACTAGTACTAACAGCTAATTGCATGTTGTTGAAGTTATAGCGTTGTATGCAGAGTAATTGTTTCACATTTACTTGTTTAGTACTCTTTTAGTACTTTCAAAAGTAAACTTTCTAGGAATCAAATTTTGTTGGTCAAGCTTTAGTTCTTAGGTGAATTTGTTGCACGATTTTCTTTATTTTTCTACTTCTAACTACTAAACATAGATTGACCACCCTGACTGTTGAAGCATGAGAATTTAATTGCCAGGTATAGCTATTTCATTTATGATGAACATTTAGTTTGCTATGATAGCCAGTTTGAAACAGGTTCTATCCAGATTTGTTTTCACGTTAAAATGTGTTTAGTACTGTTCTTGTTTCCGAGTTCTGATTGAGCTATGATTGTATGTTTTCCAAGGTCTTTGTTGTTATGTCGTGAATTTTTGTATTCAAAATTAAAAATAAAAATAAAAATAAAAATTGTTAATTGAACTGTGTTCTCGATGGTTGTGGAAACAAGGTTACCAAAAAAAAAAAAAAAATTGTAATCTTGCAATCAAATTGATTATTGTTGTCAGCATTGTCACCAACGTATGAATGTGCAAGAATTTTGTTGATCGATTTATCTCATTCACCAATTTTATAAGGGAAAATAACACTTTTTCTTCCGAATTATATATTTATAGCACTTTTTCTCTTGAATTATTTAAGTGACAGTTTTTTCCATTGAAATGTTAAATAGATATATTTACCCTTAAATCTTTCATTTATTTTTCTTCTCTAACAAATATTGACCACGATCCGATTCAAACCGAACAGACACTATAGCAACCAAATGGAAATATTCAGATTACAATTTAGAATTGAAACTCAATATTTAGAGTTTTTTAAAATCGTGAATCGGAACGGCCGGTTCATGTTTCGAACTGAAAAAAAAAAGTACATTTATTTTTGAATTTAGACTATTTTAAAAATAAAAAATAAAATTTTAAAATAAAGTTTGAATCAACAGTTCAAACTGGATGTGGAACCGTGAACCGGCGGTTCAAAGTCAAAACCAAATCGCGGTCATATATACTTGTATGTGAGAATAAGAATAAATGTAAAAAAAAAGAACGTACACTATTTGTAAGTATTATAATTCTAATTTTAAACTAATGCTAGTAGTTGTTCCAATTCGAACCGTCGCTTCACGGTTCAGGATCTAATTTTTTCAATTCATGATTTTAATAAACTGAAATCCAAATATTGTGTTCTGGATCTGAATCATAACCTGAAACTTTCAATTCGATTGCTATAGTGTCCTGTTCAGTTCGAATCGAACCTTGGTCATCCCTACGCATAAGTAATAATTTGTTGGAGAAGAAAGATAAATAACATGTTTACTTTTAAGGATAGAGATGTTAATTTAATATATCATAGGAGAAAACCACCACTTTTAGAATAATTGAAGGGGTTAATATACTTACATGAATAATTCAGAAAAAAAAAATGTTATAAACATATAATTCAGGGAGAAAAAGTACTATTTTAGCATCTTATAAAAATGGATGTACTTTTGATATTGTGGGACCTTTGGAATAATGGATTTCACATTGTGTGGACCTTTTGATATTTTGATATGGTGAGTTATTCTAAAGTGATGTATTTTATTTTATTTTTTTATTTGCATGTTTGATGCGTGTATGCCGTATGGAGGCAATTTATATCATGGATTAGAGTTCACATAGAATTATGAATCATGGATTGAAACGAGATACATAATTTATACTCGTAAGGTGCAAAATTTCATAACATAACAAAAAAATCATAGCCAAGTCATATAATATAGCATTATCGATCCAACTGTTGGATTGAGAAGACGAGATACAAAATTGATACTCGTAAGTTACAGAATTTCGTAACACAAGACACAAAACATCATAACACAAGATACATACATATGTTATATATTTACTTATTTTCCAAATCTGATTTAAATATATAATTTGTGTTCGTAGGCACAAAATTTCATAATACAAGACACAATTACTAATTTTCAGGTACATGATTCATATTCATAAGGTACAAAATTTCATAACGCAAGACACAAAAAGTCATAACACAAAACACAAACACATGACCCAAGATTCATAGTGCAGTGTGAACCCCGATCTATGGCATATCGATTGACGTATGGATGCGTAGGAAATTGACAAAAATAAAATAAAATTGTCTTAAACAGTTTTCAAGTGTAAGACTATTTTGGTTGCTTAATTATTAACGTGAATGTTTTTGAGCAGTTGAGCATAGCTAACAGGGAATCTCAATCTATATTTAGAGTCTGTTTGGCAGAGCTTATACCTTATTTTAAACTACTAATAAACTATAAATTCTTTTTGATAATGTTTTCAAAATAAGCTCGTAGCTTAAAATAAGAGCTTATTTGGTCTAAGATAATAGATCGAATGCTGATGATCAAACACCAACCGGGGATAGAGCTGGACTTGGCTATAACCTAGCTCTCAACCACATGTCCTTCTGACTAAACTATTGGGCCCTTTAACTAGTGGAGAATTAAAGTCTGTATTTGTTCAAGGTCAGACCCTGCAACCCGAGCCCATGAAAGTTGTTGAGAAGGGAAAGGAACCACAACTAACGAGCCAACCGAAAGGAAAGGTTGTACAACGAGTTGTGGAACCTTTGAAAAGTAATTCCTCGCTAGGTAACCCGAGGAGTGTTCAATACACGAATCGGCATAGACCCAGTGGTGATAGGCTGAGCCTTCATCCCACGAATGGTCAATCAAGAAGGAATAACCAACCGAAGGGTAAACCCAACAACATATTGAGGCGAAACCATTCATAGAGACGACGTAATGGTCACTCTAAGAATAAGCTAAGACATTACCCGAATGGTCAATTAAATAACCGGTATGCCAAACCTCAAAGACCATCTAGAAGGTCAATGAGAAGTGCCGGAAGACTTTTTCCTTCCGATGAAGATTGGCTTATGATCCATGAACTTATGCCGAAGCGCAATTCTAGAGGTATCATCGACATAAGCTAGCATTATATTCTAGGGTGTATTACAACTTGCCAAGACCCCAATTTCAAAAACAGTATACACCGAAAAGGCCCCGAACCTTTCAAAGCATCCCCTATGATTATCGTGTCTTTAATGGCTATAGAGGAACGAGGATGGGCGTAACGAGCTCTAGGTTCATGTGGATGCCTAAGTTCATCGTTAACCCAGAAGGACCCAAGAAGGTACGGGTACTTAAGACAAACTAATCTTTGATTTCAAGTGAGCAGGACCATTTGGTATGCAGATGGTGGTTACTCGAGGCATATGACTGGAGATAAATCAAATTTGAGCAACTTCCATGAGGTCAATGGTCCAAAGGTGATTTTTGGTGGCGAATAAAGTGGACAAACCAAAGGTGTTGGTGATATTTAGAGGAATGGACTGACGATTCGTGATGTATCATTCGTAGAAGGACTAAAGTTAAATTTGCGCTCAGTACAAGTTAGTTCTGCGACAAAGATTATAAAGTCAAATTCTCCAAGGATAAATGCAACATAATCAGTGAAAACGATTCTTTCAGCAATGAGGCGAAAGAATATGTACGTGGTAGCACGGCCAAGCCGAATGTGTGACTAGTAGCTAAAGGTAATAATGACTTGAGTTGTGAATGACACAACAAACTTAACCATTTCAACTTCAAGGCCATTAACAAGCTAGCTAGACGAGAATTTGTAGAGGGACTACAAAATATGACTTTTAACATGGATAAGATTTGTGAAACCTGTCAAAAGGGCTAACAAATCAAGTCCTTGTTTAAGTCCAAATCTGTAACACCCCGTGTTACGCTCTTTAAACTCGGATTAATTATTTAATTAATTCCGTTAAAGAATAGCTGGAAAGGATTTAATTTAGTCAGAGTCTGTGATACCCCGGAAAATTCAATCCTTAAATAGAACTAATTATGAAATTAATTCTAAGCCTTCTCATGAATTTCCCCTTCCAATTCTTCAATTAAAAGTCGAAAGACCTAGATTGACCAATTCCTTGGTCAATTGGTTTAGTCAATAAAAAGGACTTTGAGCTTTATAAGTTGTACATGGCCTTTTTGTCTTCCTAGCCTTTTAGTAAGAGCATGCTTGTCTTTTCACACTTGCTTGGCATTCAAGCCTTTCCCTAGCAAGATCACATTTCATTTCCCTCATTTGGCAAGACACTCTAAACTCTTCATCCTCTCACTAGAATAGTAGCTTTCTTCCCAAACTAAGAAAAGACCACCTTCTTCCTTGTAAGGGATCTCTCCAAGATTTCACCTTTCCAACATTAAAGCACTAGGAAGGGTAAGATCTTAGCTTAGTTGGTGTTTTTGAATAGTTTTGCATAGTCTTTATCTAAGTTGTGGTTCTTCTTTGTGTGGTTTTGGTTTTGTTGAGAAGATTTGGGTGAGGAGGAACCTCAAGAAGGAGTCTAGGAGTCTAAGGAAGAGATTTGTGGTCTACAAAGGTAACCCATACTTTACAAAAACTATTTTACACTTGTTAAGATGATTTCTTGACATTCTATGATTGTTCTTGATGTTGTGAGTGATTTGATGCACAATCTTGTGTTTATGCATGTTAGAGCTTGTATCTATGATTCTTTAATGCTATCGCTGTTTGGACGCTAGCACTAACAAGGTTTTTATCTGTCGCCACGTGCGATTCGATGAGACTGTGTTTCCCTTTGTTTCTCTTGTTGCCTCGTTCGCAGGTTGCTAGACCATGTTCCGAACCTTGGGCTACTGCACCGATTGTGACGTACCGAGGTGGTGGTGTCTCGGCCACGGATTTTGATGACGCTCGACAGTCTGATGAGCCCGTCTCGGCTCCTGGCGATGGTGACGATAATGGTCCCGAGCAGTCCGCATCGAGTGAGCGGACTGTCTCGGAGCAGCAGGTTGAGCAGCGCAGCAGGCCGCGCGGACGTCCTTGGCGAGTCACTCCTCCTCCTCGGTCGCATGTTATGAACACTCGTAGCTCGGGTCCGCATCAACATGTCGCCTTAACCACTATTTCTACCATAGTGCCTGAGCTCACCTGTTACACTCAGGCGGTCAAATTTCCTGAGTGGCATGATGCGATGGACGCAGATTTCAATGCCTTGGTCCATAATCATATGTGGCGTCTTGTTCCGTTTCAACCAGGTATGAATGTTGTTGGTTGCAAGTGGGTTTTTAGAACCAAACGGAAGGTCGATGGTTCAATAGAACGTCATAAAGCTAGGTTGGTGGCCAAGGGTTTTAATCAGGTTGCTGGAGAAGACTTTTTTTAGACCTTTAGTCCTGTGGTTAAGTCCACTACGGTACGCATTCTCTTATCTTTAGCCGTATCGCGTGGGTGGACTATTCACCAGTTGGATATTCAGAACGCCTTTTTAAAGGGCGAGCTAGCTGAGACTGTTTATATGCGACAGCCGTGTGGTTATGAGGACAAGTCATTAACTGATCACGTGTGATTGCTTAAAAAAATCTCTATACAGGCTCAAACAGGCTCCTCGTGCTTGTTCACAATATTGCATGATTTTCTTGTCTCTGTGGGCTTCTCGCCTTCAAAGACAGATGTGTCTCTTTTTATCTATTATCGTAACAATATTTGTCTTTATTTCTTGGTGTATGTTGATGACATTTTGATTATAGGTTCTGACTCACACCGTGTTATTGCTCTAGCTTATTGATAAATTAGCACTTGAGTTTAAGGTTCGTGATATGGGTGTGCCTTCTTTCTTTTTGGGTATTGAAATTGTCCCGTTATCTGGCAGTATGCTTTTATCATAAGAATGGTACATGAAGGATATTCTCAAACGTGTTGGCATGGTGGACTGCAAACCAGTAGTCACGCCCGTCTCTTCGGCGAAAATCACTTACGAAGTCGTTGTTTCCTATGCCGATCCTACACAGTACAGGAGTCTTGCAGGTGCTCTTCAGTATCTTACGGTAACTCGCCCTGATTTATCTTATGCTGTTAATCTCTTGTGTCAACACATGCATGCGCCCACTGCTACGGACTGGGCCTCTTTGAAAAGAGTCCTGCGGTATGTCAAGGGCACCCTGAATCTTGGTCTGCGGATTTCTCGGTCTACATCTATGGATATTCACGCCTATTCTGACTCAGATTGGGCTGGCGATCCGAATGATCGCAAGTCTACTAGTGGCTTTGCTGTGCTCTTGGGCAATAATCTTATATCTTGGGTATGTCGGAAGCAACAGACTATGACACGTTCTTCAACTGAAGCAGAAAACAAGGGACTAGCTGATGTATCTGCAGAGGTTACATGGCTTGTTTCCCTGTTAAATGAAATCGGCATCCCTCCTGCGTCTCCTCCTCGACTATGGTGTGATAATTTGGGAGCTACTTACTTATGTGCCAATCCAATGTTTCATGCCCGCACGAAGCACATTGAGATTGACTACCATTTTGTTTGCGATAAAGTAGCTAAAAAAGAGTTAGAAGTGCACTTTATTTCAACCAAGGATCAACTAGCGGATATCTTTACAAAGTCTCTTTCGTCTCTTCATTTTAATTCTCTCCGTGACAAGCTCAATGTTTTGGCTAGCCAACCTTGTGCTTGAGGGGGAGTATTAGGACTATATTATTCGTGTTAAACTAGGACTCTATCTAGTATCTATATATTCGCTCTCTGTACTCTCGACACCATTACTGAATACAACACTTTTACATACACTCTCATGAATATTATAAATTATCAAACTATTACTATATAAATTACATGAATATTATTATAAATTATCAAACTATTACTATATAAAATCTAATAACTATTATCCTTATTAAGCTAATAATCACATGAATATTAGTATAATTACAATTAAACATGGTATAAAAGTATAATTACACAATATTAGTATAATTACCTAATAATTATTATGGTAATTAAGAAATTAATTACACATATATTAGTATAATTGATTAATAATTATTATGTTAATTAAACTAATAATTACACGGATATTAGTGTAATTACAATTAAACATGGATTGTTGGATTTTTATAATAATTACAATTAATTATTCAGGTATGGTGGACGAGGAAAAAACTAAATGTGATATGGTGAAAATGAAGATGTACTTAATGTATAAAAGTATAATTGCACATATCTACAAATCTAATAAGAGCCAATAATGTTAGGCCCTTAACTGGAATAAAAAAAGATGTCGGTAGTAGTTATTTCTTAAAATGAATGGTTCATATTATTTTAATTTCAGTATCTTTTAATGATTTTCCTTATTTACCCCTCTATTATATTCTTTTCTTCCCTTAAATAACCATAAATTCCGTTAGTATAAACTTTCATAACGGAATATTCCGTTAACTATTTATTATTCTTAACATACTAATTAATTTATATAAGAAAGGTCTTAGGTTCGAACATCATCCCAATTATAGTTGGCATAATTGTTAAACATATATTATGAATATGTTAAAATGTATTAAATATATATATATATATATATATATATATATATATATATATATATATATATATATATATATATATATATATATATATATATATATATATATATATATAATATAAAATTTAAACATAAACTTTGGTCAAATAATTACTACGACTAAATACATAGCATTCAAAGTTGAGCACCAAAGATTATAAATCAGGAACTACTTTTAAATCATTTGATTTTCTTGAATTTTTTATTTTTTTATTTTTTAAAAAAACCAAATTTATGTTAAGTTTTTTTTTTTTTTTTTTTAGATGTTTAATTAATCTTCTTTTGATTATTTAGAACAAAACTTAATATTTCAATTATGTTTTTGCATTATTAGAATGATTTAGGTCATTATGGTATTAATTTTTTTTGTATTTTTTTATAATGGTACAATTGTACATTACTTTACAAATATTATACTATTATTTTTATCAGACAAAATTGTTCTTACATCATTGTCAAACCTACGCGGCCTAACTACAAAGTTGTTGATCATAAATACGATTACACGTGAACTCTAAAACGGTAGGATCATTTTCCAAATAATTGACAATGTTAACATCATACTAGCTCCAATTGAACAAGTTTACACATCAAAATTTTATCAATGTATGAAAACTTTTAAAGAAATTTGTAAGTTAATTTTTACTATGTCATTATATTAATATCTATTATAACCATGTATTTTGAATTATTTATTATCATCCTCTATTGACAGCAATTGTAGCAATTGTCATGGACAAACTCTCAAAACAATTTGTCTCAACAAGGAATGGAAATTAAAAAAAAAATTATTGATTTCATTATTGTTGATGAAAAGTATGTACGACACTTTATTACTCTAATTAAATTAAATAAATTAGTAGCTACAACAAAAAATAATACATATGCATTTAATTAATTTAGAATTAGATGTCTATAATGCTTTATTTTAAAAAAATTATTCATTATAAAACAATTTAAAAGAAGAAATTAGTTATATTATCTTTATTTTCTACAATTCAAAGATTCCTTACCTTCAAATTTATTAATTTATTATATTCACTACATTGTTCATTGTTTTCTTTTTACATTATCTTGTAATTAAATATCAAAGTTATAATACAAAACATGTTATATATATTTATTTACCAAGTATTTTATACAAGTATAATAAATATTAATATTTTGTTCAATACTTTCACATGATAACCTACTACACACATCTCACAACACATGAAACATGTAGGGAAAAACTACCACTACTAAATATCAATAGGTGTCTGTAAGATAAAGAGTTCATATTACAACTAAAATCTTAATCATATACACAGCAAAGGCAAATCTAAAGCTTCCTACACCATAATCTCATTGCAGGATGAGTCCCTCTATGCTGCCACCAGTAACCTAATTGCATATGACACACTACCAATAAAAAAATTAAAAAAAAAAAAAAAAAGAGAAGACATGTACTGAAGATGAAAACAATGACAATGCTACCCAAAAGAAAATTTAGAAGAATTATATTAGAGAAATTTAAACCAAAAGTAGTATTTATTTGGACTATCGCTTTAAGACTAAGTATTTAGACTAGCGTTATTACAAAGTTGCAAACATATATTTATTTTAGTGACAATTATAATCAATCTCTCATATATTATCTTGCATTTATATACTTTAAATTACCGATTTAAATAAACAAATTCAACATTTATTTACCTATGCATGAACATCTCCTATATAATATTGCATTGATATACTATGAAATACTTATTTAAAAATAATTATTAGGCATTATCACATTCGCGCAAAGCGCGTAAACAAACTAGTATTAGTATAATTGTAGACAAACGAGTCATATATTATTCAATTAATTGAGTGATATTTGACACTAATCTTATATAATCAATAAATGTACACGATTGATATTAGATTTTTTATAATTTGATTTTTAATTTTATTATCTAAGTATATAATTAAAAAAAATTATCCGTACATCGCATGGGTATTAGGTAATTATTTGCTAGGATTCAAGTAAAGATAACATCGAAAAACATAATCGATCGTCCAACCAATTTCATCAATTGCATTATATATAATATTTGATGTTATAATTTACATAATTATATTATAATAAAATTATATTCTGTGCAACATACGTGCGAAAATACTAGTTGCCTTGATACAAAGTTTTCAAGTGTAAGACTATTTTGGTTACTTAATTATTAACGTTAAAGTTTTTGAGCGGTTAAGCTTAGCTAGCAGGTGATTGTTGTGTTGATTTGTCGGTTGTGATAAACACACAGAATTGAAGGAAGAAAGTTGGAATTGACAGCTAAAAAAGTACATCTCCGAATTAAAGGACTAGAAAGCATGAAATTAGTTGAAAGAAACTAAAGGATCGGACATGCAGCTTCTTGAAAACTTGAGCAGCTGGGATGGTGGCTTCCTGGTAATACTCTCTCGCTCTAAGACTCGGTAACAGAACTGGAGCGAGAGGACGATGAGGAAACCGGAGCCAGATTCAAATCGGCTCTCTCTGCGCCGAAGAAATCACGGAATGCTGGTATTAGACTTGTAGCTCGGCTCCTCTCGCGGCCTCTCTTCTTCAGGAAGATTCGGCACAGCACCAAATTTGCCTGAGATGAAAGGAAGGTTTCATTTGGGGGAAACTAACTAATTTAACGGAGTAGAATTGAAAAGATGGCGTCAAATTAAACCTGGGGCTGAGGGGCATCGCCCAGGCGATAATCATGCATAATCCAATCAGTTTTGGAATCATTGGAAGGCTTCCCTTCATAAAACACTAGAGTTTTTTTCATTCCAACAACGCCGCCTTGCGCCTCACCGGAAACCGTGATTTTCTTGTCCTTACCGGTGGCTTTCCAATACCCAGACAAGGTAGCTCTGCTGCACCGATTCCCGCTCCCATTCTTCACCTCTCTTGTGCTGAAGAAGTACATCTCTCCATCTAAACCACCTGAATACAATAAACACGTACCCAAATTAAATTATTACTATACGTTTTTGTTTACATCAGAAACCAAACATCGAGTGTATATATAGTACCAGGCAAATCCCAAGGATCAACTTTGCAGACATTATCAATCTCAAGGATGACATCAGCGGGCAAAGGCAAGTTAAGAACTTTGGGGTTTAGGTAATGCAGGATCAGTTCTTCGCCAGTGGGACGGAAGCGAAATCCAGGAAGCAACAGACTCAAATTATCCATCTCAGAAATAGGGAGAGAGACTTGAGAAGGAGTAAGAGAAGAGGTGCTGAGTGAATAGTCTCACCCTCAGCTCTCTATTTATAGAGCTTTAACAGCTTTCAAAAAATGCTTCTCACCCTTAAAACAATTCACGCAATTATTTATAAACTCCATCATGTGCCTTACTAAAACACTATCAACTTTTCAAAACGAGTGTGTGCGTTACTAATTGATTATGCTTGTGCCTTACTAAAAAAGTATATATGCGTTACAAAACGAGTGTGTGCGTTACTAATTGACTACGTGTCTTACTAAAAAACTATGTGCTTTTCAAAACGAGTGTGTGCGTTACTAATTGACTATATGCCTTACTAAAAAACTATGTGCTTTTCAAAACAAGTGTGTGCTTGAAAGTTAGGGATGACAATGGGTCGGGTGTGGGTCGGGGAGAGCTACATCCATCACCCAACCCACCTTATATTTTCTCCACCCACCCCCCACCTCCAACCCGCATCGGATGGACTTTTTCAAAACCCACCCCACCTCCACCGGGTGCGGATGCCCACTACGAGTACCTACCAATTATCATCTTATTATTTTTTCAAAAAATAATATTTTAATTACTTACACATAATAAAATAATAAAATTCATTAGTGATAATAAAATATAAAATAATAGAAATATTTAAATATAATAACTAAATTGTTAATTTTTAAAAATAAACTTAGTAGTTTAGATATAAAAATAGTAAAAAGATACACGAAGTTATATAAACTTTTATAGATAACTACATACTAGTACTTATTTTACTATTATACATACATACATATATATATATATATACATACATATATATATATATATATATATATATATATATATATATATATATATATATATATATATATATATATATATATATATATACACACACACACACACATGGTGGGTCGGGTGGGATTCTAGGCGGGTTTTGTACATAGAACCTGAATCCAACCCGACCCACCGCGGATTTATTTTTTAAAGACCCACCCCGACCCACTGTGACAACCCAAAATTTAATTTTATAAATCCAATTTTAAGAAATTTCAAAATAGTCATTTTCACTCCATTAAAAATTTTTGCGATCAATTGGTGTTTGAATAAATTATTTTGAACACATTTTAAATTAATTCAACACCAAAACTTATTCTAAATCCAAAATCCTAAATTTTCGGATACTTCGCATACCAAGTTTTAAATTAAGAAACCAATCTGAGTGAGACCGGGAGAATTCTGAACCAAGTGTTTGTTTAGAAATCATCTTTGAAAAAATCTATTTTGACCCCAAGTTATTCAAAAATAATCTTTCTAGCCTTGGTTCATGATATAAGGTGAACCTTGACTATTCTTACAAGACAAAGCATTTGATGAGATATTTTAAAGCAAGCAATTACATTTTTACCCCTCAACCCTAGCAACAAAAGAACACAATTCTACCCTAACTCTTGTTCATTTTCTTCATCTCCCTTGGCAGCCATTTTCCCCTCTCACGTGAATCTCTCTCTCTCATTTATCCTCCTTCATCTTTGAAGCTTCATTTTCCAAAAACCTAGGTCCAAAACTTCGTAAGATTGCATCTCTTCCTCTCCATTTTCCTTTGATTAGCTTGTCTTTGAGATAGATTATCTAAGCTAGATGTGTTTTTGGGTATTGTGTTGGTGGTTGCTTGAGAAATGGAGATGGTGAAGATGAAGACCTAGCTTGAGGTTGGAGATGGAGGGATTCTTGAAGTTGAATCTTGAGGTATAACCCATGGATTCCCAAATCTAGTATTTTTCCTTAATTTACATGATTAGTTGTTCAAGTGTGTTTATATATGTATTTTAGGTGTTTAGAATGATGAAATGTAAGCTATTTGTTGTTGATATGCTGTGTAATTTTGTGGGGTTTGAGTATCTGATCTGTGTTGTTTAAGCGAAGAGAAGTAGAGAGTAGCAGAAACCAGCCAGGAGAAGTAGAGAGTAGCAGAAACCAGCCAGGAGAAGTAGAGAGTAGCAGAAACCAGCCAGCCCACGGGGCTTAGTAACGGATATTTGTTGCTGATATGCTGTGTAACGGATATTTGTTGCTGATATGCTGTGTAATTTTGTGGGGTTTGAGTATCCGATCTGTGTTGTTTAAGCGAAGAGAAGTAGAGAGTAGCAGAAACCAGCTTAGTAACGGATCTCGTGGACATCTATTACTAAGGGTCGCCATATATAGCACACTACATTTTATGCTATGTTATACTTTGGAAAATTATTTAAAGTGGGATTTGAACCCCTAACATAATGATTATTAATTAGAATCCCTTCCACTTAAGCTACTTCAACATTTTAGAAATTATCTTGGAGTATATATTATATTATTTGTTCTTGAAGGGTTATTTATATATAAAAGTATTTTTTATAAAAATCATAAATATGTTTGAGAAGGGTTTAAACTACCAAAAGCTATGATTTGCCAAGAAAACTCTATTTCTAGAATTATATACTTATGAGCATATATGTTTTGATAAATGTTAAACTAAATTTTGAGAATATGTACATATATAATTATGTATGAGGCATAAATGTATATATTTGATCATGTAGATACTTGAAGCTTATTCTATCTTTTCCCTAAAATTACTTAGCTATTAATATCGTATATTTTGGAAAATACTATGTATCCATAGAAAGATTTTATTAAGAACTTTTGATCTATAAAGTGTATAACCCCATGATCCGTGAGTTCCTCCTGTGTTGTGGCCGGCCCTTGTGACTCAGCTACGTGTCGTTTCGGACCGGGTGTCACGGGCCCTTGGGGCCGTCATGACGCACGTTTTGGTTTTGATTTCGTTGAATTTGGATTAAATTTGAGCATGTTATGATAGAAATTGTATTGAAATTGTTTACAGTAATGTGCAAGTGAGTTGTGTCAGACTTATACTGCCTATTTGATCTTCCTGATGTTATTTGAGTGTTAAATAGAGAAGCTTGATCATTAAGTGATTAAGTTTGTTAGAAAAGCATGATTCAAGTGCGTTTTATGTCTCAAAGAGATTATAGTCTGTAAATTGTGGAAGTATGCAAAGTATGTTGTTTTGCAACCCAAGTATGAATGTGTGATCATTGAGAGTTCACATGATATATAGAATTGAAGCATGTTGTACAGTAAATTGCATTACAAGTAAATCATGTTTTAAAAGTGCATAAGTGGCCAACGTGAGCCTAAGTATTATTTTCCAAAAGTCTCATTTCACGTAGAGCATCTTTATCTTGTCTTTGAGAATGAATTGAGAAGTATGTGCATGTATTTTCATAAGTTAAGTGTTGCATATAAGTTAACTTTTCTTTATCAGTTTTTTAAGGGAGATTAAGGGAGTGTTTGAGTTGGTGGAAATTATTTAAAAAAAAAATACTTACTAATAAAAAATAATTTTAAAATATTTTTTTAACGCCTCATAACATGTGTAAATACAATTTGATAAATATCACAAATTAATTAGTACAATATTATTTCTGTTTATAAATTATAATAATTAAAAACAAATTGAAATATGTGAACCAATGATTTCAAAATGAAATTAATATACAGTTACAAATAAATATAGCATGATTAGATCTACTTTAATTAGTTTTAATTTCCTTAATGAAATGCCTTTTCTTTATCAATTTTTTATGGGAGGCTAAGGAAGTGTTTGGATTAGTGCAAAATATTTTAAAATAAAATGCATACTAATAAAAATAATTTAAAATATTTTTTAACCCTCATAACATGTGTAAATGTTATATTAAAAAAAAAATACACTTTGATAAATATCATAATTTTTGTTTATAATAGTTAAAGAAAAAAAATAAATAATTCAAATATGTGAACCAATTATTTCAAAATAAAATTAATATAGAGTTACAAATAAATATAGCATGATTAGATTTATTTTAATTAGTTTTAATTTTTTTAAGAAATGACTTTTCTTTATCCGTTTTTTATGGGAGGCTAAGGAAGTATTTGGATTGCTGGAAAATATTTCAAAATAAAAACGCATACTAATAAAAAATAATTTAAAATATTTTTTAATCCCTCATAACATGTGTAAATGTTATATTTTTTTTTTAAAATACAATTTGATAAATATCATAATTTTTTTTTTATAATAGTTGAAGAAAAAAATAAATAATTCAAAGATGTGAACCACTGATTTCAAAATGAAATTAATATACAGTTACAAATAAATATAGCATGATTAGATTTACTTTAATTAGTTTCAATTTTCTTAATGATTTTTCATTTTTTTTATTATAGACTAATGGAGTGTTTGGGTTGCTGAAAAATATTTTAAAAATAAAATTACTTACTAATAAAAAATAATTCTAAAATATTTTTTAATCCCTAAACATGAGAAAATTTTATATTTAAAAAATACAATTTGATAAATATCATAAATTAATTATTGCATTATCATTTATGTTTACAACGAGAATAATTAAAGAAAAAAATAAATAAATCAAGTATGTGAACCAATGATCATAAATAAATTAATTATTGCAATATCATTTATGCTTTGACCCGGAGATTTAAAGTTGCTCACCTTTGGTTAATAAGGATGGATGAGTTCCTTCCACTCAACCACAAGCTCCAGGTTCTTAGTGAAATGACTTTAATAAAAGTAAAATCCTCATTTACAACATTTCAGCCCAAATTAACATGAATATTAATTAAGTAGTAAAAAAATAATAAAGCTTAATTGGTAACAAAATTTTATATGAAAATTAACTAATATCTAATGAATTGTTATCACAAATTAAAGTCAATATGTACATAAAAATAGAAAATGGTTACCAAATTCTGAGAATAATCAAATTATTATAATTGTGAAAATAATGGATACAAATTCTGCGTAACAAATGAGAAAATTCGTTAGAAATTTTGCGTAATTTTATAAAGAAATAATAATTTATTAATTTTTATTTACTTTATACTATTAATAAAAGTAAAATTATCATCTTCAACATTCCCGTCCAAATTAATATGAATATTAATTAATTGATAAAAAAAATTTAATAAAGTTTAATTGGTAACAAAATTTTATATGAAAATTGACCAATATCTAATGAATTTTTATCACAAATTAAAGTCAACTTAAAAATAAAAAATGATTATCAAATTCTGAGAATAATTAAACCATTATAATTGTAAGAATAACGGAAACAAATTCTGCGTAATAAATGAGAAAATCCATTTGAAATTTTATGTAATTTTATAAGGAAATAATAATTTATTAATTATTATTGACACCAATCTATATTTATACTATTAATAAAAGTAAAATCTTCAATTAAAATGTCTTTCACCCTTCTGATACGAGATTGTCCTTCAAGTTCTAACGAAAACAACTCATGTTTGATGCTCGCATATGCCACGACTATCAACAAAAGTCAGGGTCAAACACTAACTCACGTTGAGTTATTACTGAAAAAACCAGTCTTTAATCACGGTTAATTGTATGTGACTTTTTCCCGAGTCACCCATCCTGATGGTTTGGTGATTTTAACTCTAGACGAGGATGGATAAAATTGTGTTACTACTACCAATGTTCTCTACAAAGAGATTTTCAATAATGTATAATTCAAGCCATTGATATTATGGTTTATATATATAAAGATGACAAAATTGTTATATATCTACATAGAAAATATATCTTTCGTATAAATAATTTCTTTAACTGAATTGCTAGATAACGAGTTAATTAGCCCAATTAATACAAGTTCTAAACACTGATATATAAAATCTCTAAAGTTGCAGCGCCGAATGCGTATATCTACACGTTATCTATTAATTGGACAATTATTTACTCAAATTCAAGCATTGATAACATCATAAAACATAATCGGTGCAACTCAATTCTTCAATTATATTATATAATATTTGATGTTATAATTTATACAATTGTATATCGATCTAAATATTTATAAAATATTATAACAAATTCATTCCGTGCAACGCACGGGCGCAAATACTATTAAATCAAAATGAGAATTAAAAAATAGTAAAAAATTGAGGGAAAGGGTAAGATTATATACGGAAGGAAAAAAAAAAGTATTTGATTGGATTATAAAAAGGCTAGTGTAGTCCGACTTAAGTGGGACACAACATACAAATCTTTTCAAAATCTACCCATCTAATAAGAGTTAATAATGTTGACTCTTAACTCGAACAAAAAAAAAAAAATAGTGGTGTAATTGTTTCTTAAAATGAATGGTTCATATTATTTTAATTTTAGTATTTTATCCATGATTTTCATTATTTACCCTCTATTATATTATTGTCTTTCCTTAAATAACTGATACGACACTACCACATCCAGAGGACATGGGAAAAGAGGCCATGCATCCAGACCACATGGGAAAAGAGGCCATGCAGGCAAGAACAGATCATAGAAGAATTGGTATTGACAGGCCGAGAAGAATGCGCAAGTTACTGAGTCGCTATGCGGATTATAGGATGGACTAAGCATCATTAGTGATCCTATAAATAAGCTTAGTTTGTTATTTCCTTTTTCTTATTTAAAGCTATGTAATATTCAGTACTAGCAGACAAGAATTACAGTACTCATCTTTCTTCTTAATTTTCCTAGAGCTTTGTTCTTTGCTCGAAAAAGAACTCTCGATACATTCGCAGGCGAACGTATCAATTTGGTGCTCTCGTTGAGAGACAATCAAAACAAAAAAAAAAAAAAAAACAAACAAAAAAACAACAAAAAAAAAACCCACAGCAGCAAGCTACCATCCATGGCCGATTCTCCCGATACACCATTAACCATGCAGAACCTTAAGCAACTGCTAGACGGAGTAATGACCACCCAAGAGGCCTGGCTGCAAAGTTAGTGGAAAGACCAATTCCAAACTTTCATGGCTTCCATGGAAGCAAAATGGCAAACCAATGAGAAGGCTAAGACGATACAACAGTCAGAGATGGCAACCACAACACCCCCCACCAATCAGCAAGCTCTATTCCAAGCTAATCCTGGCCTCACCATAGCTACGGATGAAGGTTAATCTGAAGGAGCACCCATGGTGCAGAAACACAGTAGTATGAGATTAGACATTCCAAAATTTGGAGGAGCAGATCCGCAGCAATGGATTTTCAACATCCAAGAATATTTTGACTTCCAACAAACCCCCGAACCGCAACGCTTGCAAACTACTGGTTTTTGCTTGGAGGGAGACGCGTCTGAATGGTTCCGTTTGATGAAACGGAACCGCCTAATTTTTGGGTGGCATGATTTCTTGGAAAAGGTTGAACAACGGTTTGGCACTACACACTTTGAGGATCCCTTGGCGGAGTTGGCTAAGCTTACACAAGTCGGGACCGTAGCTGACTTCCAAGCAGCATTTGAGAAATTGCTTAATCGGGTGACCGGAGTAAACGAGACTCAGCTATTTTCCTATGTCATAGGTGGGTTGAAATCCCACATACGCCGTGAATTGCTTATGGTCAGGCCCCGAACGATTTTGGCAGCCTTTGAGATGGCCAAAGCTCATGAAGCTCGTTATAATGAGCTTATGCTAGAGTGTCGTACTGCATACAACGAAAAACCACGTCCTCTGGTGATACATGAAGACAATAGGTGGCAGCCTAGAAGTTCAAATTTTTCACAGCTTTCGATACGGTCGAGTCCTAATTTACAGCCCAATATCTTACCTTCAGGGAAAACTAATGCCAGAGGATTATTGCCAGCACCAATGGCGCATCCCACCCAAGCACTGCCCATACTGAGATACACCTCCGCTGAAATACGTGAAAAGCGTGACAAGGGCCTGTGTTTTCGTTGTGACGAGAAATACACCCCGGGTCACCGTTGCAAGGGGCGGTTCCTCGTGCTTATTGGCGATGAGGATGACGAGCCGTTAGAAGATGAACCTATGGTAGTCAATCAATATCATACTGACGAGGAAGTAATATCTGGTGATGTCTCTGTGCTTAATACAATGACAGGACCTGGCAGCCCCCGGTCCCTACGACTCATCGGCAACATAAAAGGATCCTCATGCATGGTGCTGATTGATAGCAGAAGCACCCACAATTTTATAACTTCGGCTATCGCAGAGAGATTACACCTGCCCACCAAAGCTATCAAGCCATTCCAGGTCTATATTGAGAACGGCGATACATTGGGGTGCCAGCATGTTTGTTCGGCTGTGGAGGTTTGCATGCAGGGGGTTACTTTTGCTATGGATTTACATGTGTTAATAATCGTTGGCCCGGACGTAGTCTTAGGCGTCCAGTGGCTCCAGAGCTTAGGCAGTGTTACACATGATTATTCTAAAATGACTATGGAGTTCCAGATGGGCTCAACAAATGTCAAACTTAAAGGTGACTCTGGCCTACATAATCAACCTATTTCCTTCAACCAGTTACAGGCAATGGTGACCAATGGTGCCATACAGACACTTCATGAGATTCACCACATCAATACTACCGACGTTGCAGAGCCTACTCAAATGCAACCCACTCCTCCAACCTTACCAGAACCTTTTCGGGACTTACTACTCGAATTTTCACTAATTTTTGAGCAACCTAAATCCTTACCTCCTCATAGAGTCTTTGATCACAATATTCATTTATTACCTAATTCTAAACCCGTAAATGTGCGCCCATACCATTACCCTTATTTTCAAAAATCTGAAATTGAGAAGTTAGTTCGGGAAATGTTGGAGCAGGGAATCGTACGTCCAAGCCGGAGTCCTTTTTCTTCACCTATTTTGTTAGTCCAAAAAGAAGATGGCACTTACCGATTTTGTGTGGATTACCGAACACTAAACGCCATTACATTCCGGGAAAAATTTCCGATCTCGACTGCTGATGAGTTATTTGATGAATTGGGAGGTGCAACCATTTTTTCTAAGTTGGATTTGCGAGCAGGATATCGTCAAATCCGTGTTGCAGATGAGGATATCTTTAAAACTGCTTTTCGGACCCATGAAGGGCATTACGAATTTTTGGTTATGTCATTCGGGCTAACAAATGCGCCCTCCACCTTTCAAGCTGCCATGAATACGATCTTAAGGCCATTTTTGCAAAGATATGTGATCGTTTTCTTTGACGACATATTGATCTACAGCTCCTCTATGGAGGAGCATTTAAAGCATGTGCGCGAGGTATTGCTCATCCTACAAACTAATCACTTCTATTTGAAATTCAATAAATGTGATTTTGGACGTCTCTCCATTGAATATCTTGGGCATATCGTCCATAATGGGCAGCTTGAAATGGATCCCAAAAAAATTGATGCGGTTCTCACTTGGCCTCTATCCATGAACACTAAGCAATTACGAGGCTTCCTGGGATTGGCGGGATACTACCGTCGATTTATTAAAGGATTTGCAGAAATAGCAGCACCTCTTACTGATTTTTAAAAAACAACGCTCCTAAATGGGGGGCCCGAGACTGATCGTGCTTTACATAGGCTGAAGGAAGCATTGGCTTCAGCCCATGTTCTTCGCTTACCGAATTTTTCGGAACCCTTTGAGGTTGAAGTTGATGCGTCAGGCACTGGGGTAGGAGCAGTTCTCATGCAACAGGGCCACCCAATTTCTTATTTCAGCAAGAAAATGGAAGGCAAATGGAGAACGACTTCCACATATTTGAAGGAATTACAGGCGCTAACGACTGCCGTCCAGAAATGGAGTCATTACTTGCTAGGGAGTTCCTTTACTATTAAAACAGATCATTTCAGCCTCAAAGAGCTTCTTTCCTAGACGATCCACACTCCAGAGCAGCAAAAATTTATTCACAAGCTAATGGGTTATGATTTTTCGTATTGAATATAAGCCAGGCAAGGCGAACGTTGCAGCAGATGCGTTATCACAACGGCATGAGGTCGCATGTACTATATTGGCGACGAGTTGGCCTGTGCCAGAGTTCTTGAATATTCTATGTCGTGAAAACTTGGAGTTGCAAGATTTACAGGTCCTTCACCAGTGCATGGAGGCAAATAAATTGCCAGTGGAATTCTCACGGCGGAACGGTATATTACTCTACCGGCAACGCTATTATATCAGCACATCCTCCTCTTTAAAAATAATGTTGCTTAGAGAGTTCCATGAGACTAAGATGGCGGGGCATTCTGGTGTGAAACAGACGTTAGTGCGGTTGTCCGCATTATTCTTTTGGCAAAACATGCGACGCGACGCTGAAAATTTTGTTGCCTCTTGTTCCACGTGTCAACAAACCAAATTTTTGACTAGCACTCCCGCAGGGTTACTACAGCCGCTTCCTATTCCTGATGCTGCTTGGGATAAGCTCACTATGGATTTTATTGTTGGACTACCACCCTCGCAAGGTTATACTGTTATTATGGTGGTGGTTGACCGGCTAACGAAGTATGCCCATTTTGGGGTTTTACCTTCCCATTTTACAGCCAGGAAAGCTGCACATTTGTTTGTTGATTTTTTCGTTGTCAAACACCATGGCTTCCCGACCTCAATTATTTCAGATCGTGATCCAGTTTTCACTAGTGCATTTTGGAAGTCTCTATTTGAATTTAGTGGCACGGGTCTCCGGCATAGTACTGCGTATCATCCTCAAACATATGGCCAAACAGAGGTAGTGAATCGGGGCATCGAATAGTATCTCCGTGCGTTTGTGAGTGATAGGCCGACAACATGGGTTTCGTTGATGAGTTGGTCTGAATTCTGTTAACACCAGCTACAACCAAAGCATTATAATGTGTCCATTTCAGGCCCTATATGGTCGACTGCCACCAGTTATTCCACATTATGTTCCAAATGCTACTACTATATGTGTTTTGGATGACCTTTTGAAGGATCGTAATGTGCTCCTATCACAGGATTCACAGCTCAAAGAAAATTTATCTGCCGCTCAACATTGAATGGTGCAAATGGCTAATCGTAAACGACGTGATGTCAAATACGACGTTGGAGCTAATGTTTGGGTGAAACTCCAACCTTTTCGTCAAGTCTCGGTGGTGCGCCATCCGTTTCGCAAACTAAGCGCACGATACTTTGGGCCATTTGAAATTGTGGAACGTGTTGGCCCTGTCGCATATCGTCTACAACTTCCGGCCACGTCCAAAATTCACCCCGTCTTTCATGTTTTCCTGCTCAAACCGTACCGGGGCGATGCAAGTGAATCACCACAACCTACTCTTCCATTGGATTTCATGGGGCATTTGTCGTCTGCTCCAATGACCGTTCTGGCCACTCGTTCTATTTTGCATGAAGGGTTGTTAGAGCGGCAGGCTCTTGTTCATTGGGTTGATTTACCACCAGAGGATGCTATTTGGGTTCCTGTGGATACACTTGCTGAATTTTTTCCGAGCCTTCACCTTGAGGACAAGGTGTTTTCTGAAACGGGGGGTACTGATATGACACTACCACATCCAGAGGACATGGGAAAAGAGGCCATGCATCCAGACCACATGGGAAAAGAGGCCATGCAAGCAAGAACAGATCATAGAGGAATTGGTATTGACAGGCCGAGAAGAATGCGCAAGTTACCGAGTCGCTATGCGGATTATAGGATGGACTAAGCATCACTAGTGATCCTAAAAATAAGCTTAGTTTGTTATTTCCTTTTTCTTATTTAAAGCTATGTATTATTCAGTACTAGCAGACAAGAATTACAGTACTCATCTTTCTTCTTAATCTTCCTGGAGCTTTGTTCTTTGCTCGAAAAAGAAGTCTCGATACATTCGCAGGAGAACGTATCAATAACCCTAGATTTCGATAGTATAAACTTTAGTAACGGAATATTCCGTTAACTATTTATTATTCTTAACTTACTCATTAGTTTCTATAAGAAATGTCTTAGGTCCGAACTCCATCCCAATCAAAATTGGCATAATTGTTAAACATATACTACGAATTTGTTAAAATATACAGAGTATTAAAAAAATAAATACAATATAAAATTTAACATAAACTTTGGTCGAATAATTAGCCCGATTAAATACAAAGCATTCAAAGTTGAGCGTCAATGATTAAAAATCATGAATTTTGAAAATCATTTTCTTGCATTTAAAAAAAAAATTAGGTTAAGGTTTTTTTTTTCTTTTAATTAATACTATTTTGATTATTTAGAACAAAACCCAATATTTCAATTATGTTTTGACATTATTGGAATGATTTAGTCCATTATGATATTAATATTTTTTGTATGTATTTTTATAACGGTACAATTGTAAACTACATTACAAATATTATACTATTATTTTTTTTATCGGACAAAATTGTCTTACATCATTGTCAGGTCTGCGCAACCTAATTACAAAGTTGCTGATCAGATATACAATTACACCTGGACTCTAATACGATAAGACCATTTTCTAAAGAATTGACAATGTTTCATCACACTGGCTCAAATTGAACAAGTTTAGACATCATTCTCAGAATTAAATCAATGTATGGAAACTTCTAAAGAAATTTGTAAGTTAATTTTTACTATATCATTATAACAATATCTATTGTAAACATATATTTCAAATTATTTATAATCATCCTCTATTGACAATTGTCATTGAGAAACTCCCAAAATAATTTGTCTCAACAACGGGAAATTAAAAAAATCAATGACTTCAATGTTGTGGATGAAAAGTATGTACGCCACTTTAATTTAATACTCTTATTAAATTAAATAAATTAGTAGCTACAACAAAAAATAGTACATATGCATTTAATTAATTTAGAATTAGATGTCTATAATGTTTTTATTCAAAAAATAATAAATTTTATTCATTATAAAAAATTAAAAAGAGGGTATAATTTTATTAGTTATGTTATCTTTATTTTCTACCATTCAAATATTCCTTACCCTCAAATTCATTAATTAATTATATTCACTACATTGTCCATTGTCTTCTTTTATATTATATTGCAATTAAATATCAAAGAATATGTTACGTAGTACTTATATATTTATTTACCAAGTATTTTATAGAAATATAATAAATATTAATATTTTGTTCAAAACTTTCACAGGATAATCTATGATACACATCTCGCAACACATGAAACATGTAGGGGAAAAACTATCACTATTAAATATCAATATGCGCTTGTAAGATAAAGAGTTCATAGTACAACTAAGATCTCAGTCATATACACAACAATACCAATTTAAAACTTCCTACATCGTAATCTCATTGCATGATGATGCCCTCTATGCTATGTTGAAATTTTTAGCATAAAATGACATTTTGAGTGATTATTTTGTGGTACAAATATATGTGGGGTCCACTTCCGGTTTGGGTCGGGTCGAAGTGGATTCGGGTTCTTCGTAGAATTTAATATAATGTACGCTCAAAATGGATAATAGGTGAATGAGAAATTGATTCTCAAAGTGGACCTATTTGAGAAAAGTCAAAATTCTTAAGCTAGTTGCTAATTAAAATTAGCAAAATGGTTTTAAGCTTTCGTTGCGTTACAAAACGAGTGTGTGTGTTACTAATTGTCTATGTGTCTTACTAAAAACTATATATGCGTTTTAAAACGAGTGTGTGTGTTACTAATTGACCATGTGCTTTTCAAAACGAGTGTGTGTGTTACTAATTGACTATGTGCTTTACAAAACGAGTGTGTGTGTTACTAATTGACTATGTGTTTTTCAAAACGAGTGTGTGCGTTACTAATTGTCTATGTGCCTAACTAAAAACTATATATGCGTTTTGAAACGAGTGTGTGCGTTACTAATTGACTATATGCCGTACTAAAACACTATGTGTTTTTCAAAACGAGTGTGTGCATTACTAATTGTCTATGTGCCTTACTAAAAACTATATATGGGTTTTAAAATGAGTGTGCGTTACTAATTGACTACGTGACTTACTAAAAAACTATGTGCTTTTCAAAATGAGTATGTGCATTACTAATTGACTATATGCCTTACTAAAAAACTGTGTGCATTACTAATTAATTTGAAATTTTGAATTTCTAACAAAAATTTGTGAAAAACGATGAACAACATTAAATGCTCAATCGTAAGATAAAAATTTCTAGAAGACAAAATTTTAAGACCATGTACTAGGTGCATTACTCAAATAAGTTAAAAGGTTTGATTTTCTTAATCAAGCTTTCTAAATTATATTAAACTTTCAACAACATTGAAGACTCAATTATAGGATAAATATTTCTAGACTAGAAAATTAAACTCCTATGTGTATTACTAAATGACTATGGTGGCTACTAATTAAATTAATTGATGAAAAAGTAATATTTCATTAAGTAATCCATTAATTATTATTGAAAATTTTAATAACTAATACGTTTTGTATTTGTACTTGTATAAAATCTAGTTAAAATTAAAATATTGTATCGAATCTTTATTTATTTTTAAAATGGGCCTATAAAAAACGGAAAAAAATGTTAAGGAACTGTTAGGTGGCATGGAGAGCACTCTCATACGAACGGTCGCCCGGAGAAAACTGAGAACCATCCAGCGCGCGTCGCGTGTCCTTTGATGCATGTAAATGTGTTATATGTGCAAGTAGTTGATGCACCTTTGCAGGTAAAAAGTGCTGGTAAAATTACTTACAAGTGCACTTACTTTCACCTACAATTGCATGTAATTTTGTCTTGTTAAAATTCATTGATCTGAGTTCGTTCTATTTCGCATCGCTTTTGTTCTTGTGGAGGAGTTCAGTGCGTAGTTAGTACCCGTGAAAACTACCCACAAACATTAATGCACCTAGGTGCACCTAGTTATAACGTCAGGTGCACTTAGATCTGTACACGTGACGCGCGCTGGATGATTCTCAGTTCTCTCTTGAGCGAGCAGTTCGCATCTGAACGTGATCCTAGGCAGCATATGTATGCTTTGCATATATACATCAGAACAACTTATAACTTTAACACCAAGGACCTTATATTCTAATGGTACCACGTTGCTTCCTTATGTGGGAGATGATAGGTTCAAGCCTGCATTTGATGTAATAGCGTATTCCCTTCCTATAAATAAAAAATAAAATAAAAAAAATAAAAACTTATAACTTTAACGGTAGTGTAATAATCATCCAAAAAGAAATGAAAATCCCAAGGAAAATATATTTACTTCAATCTACGAAAGGCGTGTCCTATGTACTCCGTATTAGCCAACAACTCATTGATTGGGTCTCCAATTTGGCAATGGGAGAATGCGACACCTCCAACTTGCTTAGCTCATCACATATCAATACTTTACTTCTAAATTTATCATACAAATTATTAGTTATTTTTACCACATTACATTAGCATGATATATTTAGCATGCATAGGAAATCGATGACCTTTGGATATTAAATTAATGAAACGTTCAAACTTTTTACTATAAAGGAAAGGGAATACCCAACCTTAAACCTTCCACATAAGAGAGCAATCGAATATCAATGAACCACAAGTCACTTGGTTGAAACGTTCAAACTTGCTAAAATAACTTTGGATACGAAATTGGCTACCTTTTATGCGTGTCTCTCTTATTATTTAATATATTAAATTTGAGTTAAATTAATGTTTATACTTTCTAAAATAAGCTAAGTTTGCATTCGAAATTGATGAGCTTTAGTTTTATGCTTATCTCTAGTATTTAAAATTAAAATTAAGTTAAAGTTAATACTTTCTAATACAAATTAAAATTATCTATCTCAGAAATAGGGAGAGATAAACATAAGAATGAGTAAGAGAAGAGGTGCTGAGTCAATAGTCTCAGCCTCTCTATTTATAGAGCTTTAACAGCTTACAAAAAATGCTTCTCACCCTTAAAAAAATTCACACAATTACTTATAAACTCCCTCATGTGAAAATTTTTGTTTTGTTAGTTGCATGTTTTTTTTTTTTTAATTATTTTTTATATCAATTCACTGTAAAATGTCACATCAAGGAGTGAGTTTGTGTTAGTGGTAAATGTAGATGGTGTAACAACACTTCAAAAATTATATAAAAATAGATAACTTAATTTATTAATTAAAAATATTATTAAATTAAACTATATTAATAGAAACTACATATATTTGTATTTTACATAATGAGGGTAGAACTAACAATAGAAAAAAATATATGGTTACAATAGATATTGTTATAATGATATAGTAAAAATTAACTTACAAATTTCTTTAGAAGCTTTGATAAAATTATGATGTGCAAAGTTGTTCAATTAGAGCCAGTGAGATATCAACATTGTCAATTCTTTGAAAAATGGTCCTACCGTTTTAGAATTCAAGTGTGTAATTGTATTTATGATCAACAACTTTGTAGTTAGGTCGCACGGGTCAGACAATGATGTAAGAACAATTTTGTTTCGATAAAAAAATAATAGTATAATATTTGTAAAGTAATGTACAATTGTATAATTATAAAAATACATACAAAAAATATTAATATCATAATGACCTAAATCATTCCAATAATGTAAAAGCATAATTGAAATATTATGTTTTGTTCTAAATAATCAAAAGAAGATTAATTAAATGAAAAAAAAAATTAACCTAAATTTGTTTTTTTTTTTAAAGCAAGAAATCAAATAATTTTTGAAGTTCCTGATTTATAATCTTTGATGTCAAGTTTGAATGCTATGTATTTAGTCGGGCTAAGTATTTAACCAAAGTTTATGTTTTGTTCTAAATAATCAAAAGAAGATTAATTAAATGAAAAAAAAAATTAACCTAAATTTGTTTTTTTTTTTAAAAAAAAAAAACAAGAAAATCAAATGATTTTTAAAGTTCCTGATTTGTAATCTTTGATGCTCAACTTTGAGTGCTATGTATTTAGTCGGGCTAAGTATTTAACCAAAAGTTTATTATATATATATATATATATATATATATATATATATATATATATATATATATATATATATATATATATATATATATATATATATATATATATATATATATATATATATATATATATATATATATATATATATATATATATAAATACATTTTGACATATTCGTAGTATATGTTTAACAATTAGGCCAACTCTAATTGCGATGAGGTTCGAACCTAAGATTTTTCTTATATAAATTAATAAGTAAGTTAAGAATGATAAACAGTTAACGGAATATTCCGTTACTAAAGTTTATACTAACGGAATTTAGGGTTATTTAAGGGAAGAAAATGATATAATAGAGGGTAAATAAGAAAAATCATTAAAAAAAAACTAAAATTAAAATAATATGAACCACATAAGGCAAATAACACATAAGGCAAATAACACTTTGGTAATTTCAACTCTAAGTAACAAGCATCAACAAGATAAACAACTTAGAGTGTGCAGCGGAATAGGTAGCGGTAAAGTGTTATGCTTAATAGTACGGTGCTCAAAGAGAGATTCTAAACATGCAACACGTTAGAAACACTTGATATGGTTCAAGGATGATGTACGCAAAGTTTGACTTGCATGCAAACGTGGGAACTATCAAACCCAGACAGATAAAGATATGCGATAAATCGTAATCGGGTTTGTTCACAGTTAGAGTAAGCATGCATAAAATATATGAGCAGTAAGTAAATCGAGAGAGAGATTTATAGTGGTTCAGAGGTGGTGTAATCCTCCTAGTCCACTCTTCTCCTTTCACTTCAAGGAGGAAATTCACTATTCTTCGATCACCTAGATACAATCACTACAAGAAAAATGCACATAGACAACACTAGAAAGACAACAGTTTTTAAGAAAAGTGTTGTCTTTTGTATAAAAGACAACAGTTTGGTCCAAAACCGTTGTCTTTGATGCAACACTTTTGTCAAAGACAACGGTTTTTACTTAACCGTTGTTATAAGTGTGTTGTCTTTGTGCATTTTGTGAAAAGACAACACCACAACGACAACGGTTTTTTAAAACCGTTGTCTATGTGCGTTTTTTTAAAAAAAAAGACAACGGTTTTTTTAACCGTTGTCGTTGGTGTGTTGTCTTTAAGAGCATTAGAATACACAACACTAGAAAGACAACGGTTGTTTAAAACCGTTGTCTTTGTGCGCTCTTTTTTTTTTTTTTTAAAGACAACGGTTTTATTTAACCGTTGTCGTTGGTGTGTTGTCTTTAAGCGCACTAGAATACACAACACTACAATGACAACGGTTTTATATAACCGTTGTCGTTGCGCGTTCTTTATTTGTTTAAGACAATGGTTTTATTTAACCATTGTCTTTGGTATGTTGTCTTTAAGCGTATTTGAATACACAACACTACAAAGACAACGATTATAAAAACCGTTGTCTTTGCGCATCATTATTTAACAGTTGTATAAAACAAAAACAAGGATGTTAATAACAAGAGTTGAACCTTTGACCTCAAACTTAATAAATAAAGTCTAACCAACTAAGCAACATAAACTCTTGTGTTTGAATGTGCAACATTTCGTATATAAATTGGGTTGCTTCTGTGTTGTTTGTGAAAACCAAGAAAACAATTTTAGAAAATAGTTGAAAGATCACCTAGGAAGAATAGAACTTAAGACCTCTAAGATAATAAACTAAGCTAAACCCACTAAGCCAAACCAACACTTATGTATTCAAGTAAACTAGTATACTTGATATAACCAATTTGCTTATGTGTTGTCTTTGAAAACCAAGATAATCATTGTATAAAATAGGTTAAGGATGTCACCACAAAGAATAGAACCTAAGACCTTTAACATAACAAACAAAGCTAAATCCACCAAGCCACACCAACTCTTGTATACTAAATTGTTACACCTTATCTTTTAACTATTATACCCTGAGTGTTAACAAGAATAAAAATGTAATTAAAATTTTTTGTCCAAATATATTGCATAAAAATTTAACAAAGAAAGAATACAATTCAAAAGTTAATTTAATAATTCTATTTTCGTTCATATTTAAATATAAAATTATTCACCAAAATTTCAAAGTCAATTTATTAAAGTTTTATTTTCAATTATATTACAATTAAGACCAATCTATGAATTCAAAAAAAATAAAAATAAAAATATCAAGTATAAAAAACAATAGATTATATCTATAATATTTTTTTTAAAAAAATTGGGCACCCAAAATTGAGACACGTGGAGAATGAATATGAAAGAGTAGTTGATCGATGCCGTACAGTTAGCTATCGCAAATTATGTCGTACAGTGATCAAAGTCCACTAACGGTACCGTTACCGTGTCCACACTACATTGTGGACACGGGTCCATAGCATAACGATTGGTTAGCTATATCCCATTTCTTTTGCCATGATCTCTTTGTAATATAATTGGGCCGCGAGTTGTCGGTAATAAACCTCGGGGTACTAAAAGGCAAATTATGCTGTGCAACCATGTGCACCATGCATGGTACACACTCTTCTATGTTCATAATAGCTGAATTATATATTCATAAATTTTGAATTGAAATTCATATTCATAATGATTGAACTCTGATCTATATTCACAATTACAGAACTTTATGTTCATAATTTGCGTTGTTCATATTCCCAATTATGAATCTATACAATTGTATTTAAATTAGAAATATACTGTATAGAAATTATGAATCTACATTAAAGAAATCTATGAATCTCGTGTTATGTACCTATATACCCGGTATTATTTTAATCGCAAATTATGCCTCGGATCCGTGTCCACAATGTATTGTGGACACGAATCCAAAACGTACGACGTCGTTTTCAGGGAACTTTGATTTTGTCTCGCCGTTAACAGCGTTATTCGTTTGTGGGATTATGAATGTACAATTATGACTTTATGAATGTACAGTTATGGAATTATATATGAATGTACAAATATGGAATTATGAATGTACAGTTATGGAATTATGAACACAGAGCTCTGACATTATGAACTTACAATTATGAACATATAGTGATAAAATTATGAACATAGAGCTATAAAATTGTGAATATATAGAGCTTCGAAAATTATGACTTTACAGTTATTGAATTATGAATGTACAGTTACGGATTATGTATGCTCCTATAATAAGCGGTCTGAATTTTATTTTTTATTTTTTTTAAAAAAGTGAAAGATAACGGTGCCACTAACGGCACCGTTACGGTGTCCACACTGTTGGCTGGACACAGGTCCAGGACATAACAATTGTATTTTAATTGACCAGATCTAACGACCAGGATAATAAAACTAATATTTTCTTACCAAATTTTCCTCTAAAACAAAATTTCCCTCTAAGACAAAATTGGTAACCAAAATTTTCTCTTCCCTCTAAGACATCATTGGCAAGTTTGTGGACGAAATTCAATTTCATTGACTAAGACAAAATTCTGCTTTTAGACATCACCGAACCAACTCCGCTGACCCGCCATTGTCGTCGATCAGTGAGCTTCAATTCCCTCTCCGCGGACCGCCACTCTCGTTAGTTTAGGTTCCTCTCCACAGTCAGAGTGCTCTCCGCCGACCGCTACTAGCCATCTCCGCAGTCAGAGTGGTCGCCGCCCACCGCCGTTCTCCTCAGACGCCGCCGCCGCATCCGACCTCCAACGCCGTCGCCTCGTCCAACCTCTGCCGCCATCGCCGCCTCCATCCTCTGTCGCCGTCGGTCCAACCGCCGCCACCGTGGTTAGCTTTCAAATTCATCCAAAAACTTTAAGGTTAGCTTTCAAATTATCCAAAAATTAATAAGTTGTCAAATTCATCCAAAAATTATCTGATTGTATCAATGTGTGTGTTTATGCTAAACAATTTTGGATTTAAGCTAGGGTTAGGGAATTAGCGTTTGAATTTCTGCAAATTTTCTATGAAGAACAGATATGTAAAACAATTTGTTGGTTGTTGTAAGTAATGGGGGTGGCAACCTATATACATGTATGTGCAAGATTGTACGTAATTTTTTATTATTTATTTTTGTCTAAGGGAATTTAAGCATTACATATCTCCATGAATGCTGTGATTATTTCCAGTGACTTGAATAATTTAAACAGAGATACAGAGAGAAAAAAAATTTCCCTTTTTAGTATACTTTCTTTTATGCATTTTAGTTTTCTTGAGCTCTTAGTTAGGAATTTCACACATTGAACTCTGAAGTCTGAACTGAGCTGTTCTTTGTACTTAAAATTTCTTGAATTTTGTGGGTATATATTACTGAGAAGTGAGAATTTATTAAATGATTTCTTCTGATATATAAGCTATTATTGTATGAACAAGAGGTAAGGTATTCAGAGCTGCAAAAGTCAAAACCCTAGAGGAAATCTTAAATTACTTTGACTGTTTAAACTTTGGACTGTAAAAAATGTGGAATGTTGTAGAGAAAGAGAGAATCTTTTTTCATTGGTATTCTTCTATGCTCTTTTCAAAGCATTGGGTGTCTTTCTCATAAGTTCTTCTTTCTATGTTGAAACCGACTAATTGGCCACCAAGTTTCTCTCAAGATGTGGTACAGCTCATGTGCCTTCTTTTCTAATTATTGGTATATAAAATGCAGTCACAACATTGTTTAATAGGGGTGAGTGGACTCATGGAATCTGGGGCATGCACTTGCAGGGTAGTTCTGTCTTTTTCATAAAGTTAGAGGTTTACATTCTAACACATAAAGTAATTTAAGCTTAATTAATCTTATATATGCAGCACTAACAGCCATAATTTAGAGTAATAATGCTAAGTACAGTACTTGTCAATTGTTGCATTCATAGTTCCTTCATCTTCTTTTTTTTTTTTTTTTTAGAACCTCATAGTTTGGATAAATTAATGCTTTAGGAATGAGCAATTTGTTTAAAGAAAATTATGCATCACACAGGCCTTGATTATCTTTTCGATTCACATTATTTTTTGTGATCATGTTTCAATCTTGTATACATACACGTACCACCAAAAACTGTACTTTCACCTTCCAACCTTCCTAACTACCTCTTTCTTAGGATCCTTTACGTAGAATGCCATCCAAGCCAACTACACATATATATGTATATGTCTTTCCATTATTTTTGCCACATTATATTAATGATTTTGTAGTTGTAGTGTTTATATTATTTGTCTTGTTACTTGAATATTTTTAAGCAAATGGAAAATAGATGGTTTAATGGTCAACTAGGGATGCAACCTGACAATCAGCAGCATGACAATGAGGTATGTGTACACACTTCTCTTGGTTTGTCAAACTTTTTTTTATTTATTTGGCATTTTATTTTGAGAGATAACACTGTATTTCTGTTTGTTTTTCTGTACTTAACAAAATATTAGATAAATACGGAGTATAAAATTATTGTTTGTATGTTTTTTGGTGCTGGTGAAACTGTCTGCACTCTAAAATGTGTCATGCTTGAACTCAACAGATATATTATGGTTAGGCAACCTCATATATTAAACCTTTGCAGTGATCTGTGTATGTTTACGTTGCCTATACAGAGATCTGTTCTAGTTTTTGACTTTACATTGCATTACTCTTTGGCCTGATCTGTTTTTGAGTATTTCTTATTTTCATTTTCTGTTGAGTGTTTTTAGTACATGAAAACACTGCATACTCCCTCCCAACCTGACTTTGTTTCTGCAAGAATAAACTGTTTGCACTGAATTCTATCAATTCTGGAAGGCTAACCATGCAATGTTTCATCAGTGCGGACTGAAAAATATGAAATTCAGTTTTCTGCTAACCATTGTATCTATAATTGTTTCCCCCTCTTTCCTGACTTCTAATTGTTGGTCTAAAATTGAAATAAGGTTCCAACTTGGGATTTTGGAGTGAGATGCAGAAATTCCATTACCCAGTATAATTCCTACTAAATTGCACACAAAACTTGTGTGCATTGGTCCTTTTTTTTTTTTTTTTTTTTTTTGTGGTCTCATTTTGGTATATCAGTGGGCATGAGATTTGACCTGAGCCAAATGTCTAGAAAAGGAAGTTTCGCCAACAATGTTAAAACTCAAAGCTCTGTATTTGGATGCTATTGTTAACAACCTAATAGTTGAGCAAACTTTTACCAGAGGATAATATTTGTTTACAACTTAGCATTAGTTTCAAATTTCAAAATGCCATTTGTGCATGATTTTCTTGATTTCTTGTCCACTTTGCATCTAACTCTTATGGATGAGGAGAACCATATTTGGTAATGCTTTTGTCTCTTTCTTAATTCTTTACAATCTGTTTGTTTCAAGGCATCATCGAGCCAATAAAGTCCGGGATACGAGATGCAAAATTAGGGCTTGGAAAGCAAGATGAAGATGATTATTTTACATAAGAAGAAAACATCCAGCGAAAAAAGCTTGATATTGAGTTTGAGGAGACTGAAGAACTTGCAAAGAAACGGGAGGTATGGATTTACATCTTTAAGGGTAACTATGTTGCATGGTAGAAAATCCGAGTTTGATACTTTACTTTTTCTGATACATACATCTAATAACAGAAGGGAGCACATAGTATTTTCTATAATGTATTGGTCACTTGGTATTTCTCATGAGTGCTCAATTTTCTCTCCACCAACAGCTACAAGAACAATTTTGAACATTTGGAACTCCTTAAGCTTTTGGCAGATTGTTTTGAAGGCAACTGATTTTGGCCTCTCTGTGTTCATTGAGCAAGGTAAATTGCTCTCAATGATTATTGTTTGTTATTTCTTATAATAATATTTTGCATGTTTTTTAAGTATCTGTTAATTTTGTTGTTGTTGTCATGGTCTTGTCAAAAATCATATATTTATTTTACAAATTTATTATATCTATACTAATTTATTTACTCACTATTTACATGTAGTTCCAACAAGTTGATTATGACAAAGCGGTTATTGATCTGGTGCGTTCAGAATGGGCTGATATTCTATCAAGTTATATAGAGTAGGTATGATTTGACGTTGTGATCATTTAGACTTGGTGTGTGGATCGGAATTGTTTTTTGTAGTATTATGACTTGGATGATGATTTGATTAGAATTGGTCATGTTCAGTATTTTGACTTGTTATTATGAACCTTGCTTAGCTTGTGCAATGTAACTGCACTTGGCCATGGTGAATGGATAAATGCTTCTATATTTTTTATATGATTAAAATTTAAGCAGGTTAAAAACGAGTTGAGACAACGGTTAAACGTTGTCTATTTTACAATAGACAACAGTTTGAAACTGTTGTCTTTTCTACAAAAGACAACAGTTTATGGGTGCGACTTTTAACAACAGCGATTTCAACAACACACAATAGACAACATTTTATAACTGTTGTCTTTTAAAGAAAAAGACAACAGTTAAAAACCGTTGTCTATGTGCATCACTTTTAACAACACCAGTTTCAACAACATTGAATTAACAACGGGTCAAAAACCGTTGTCTTTGAAGGAAAAGACAACGGTTTAAAATCGTTGTCTATGTTCGTGACTTTTAACAACACCGGTTTCAACAACACTTAATAGACAACGGTTAAAAAACCGTTGTCGTTTCTAGAAAAGACAACGGTTATTAACCGTTGTCTATGTGCGTGACATACAACAACACCGGTTTCAACAACACTTAATAGACAACGGTTAAAAAACCGTTGTCGTTTCTAGAAAAGACAACGGTTATTAACCGTTGTCTATGTGCGTGACATACAACAACACCGGCTTCAACAACACTTAATAGACAACGGTTAAAAAACCGTTGTTGTTTCTAGAAAAGACAACGGTTATTAACCGTTGTCTATGTGCGTGACTTACAACAACACCGGCTTCAACAACACTTAATAGATAATGGTTAAAAAACTGTTGTTGTTTCTAGAAAAGACAACGGTTAAAAAACCGTTGTTTATGCGCGGGACTTACAACAACACCGGCTTCAACAACAGAAATTATACCCCTACGACAACGGTTATTAACCGTTGTCTATGTGCATTTTTCTTGTTGTGAATAGTGAATAAGTGTCCACCGACACTTCTCCGAGTGCTTCGCACAAAGCTACACTCCTCCAAGGTTTTTCGCAAGCTCCTCTTGTTACTTCGCCTTCCCGAGTACTTCGCACCAAGATGTACTCCTATACCATGAGAACTACGCACAAAGCTACGTCCTCACAGGGTTTTCACAAGCTCCTCTTGTTACTGTGCCCTTTACAACGAGTGCTAGGCACAAAGCTACACTCAACCAGGGTTTTTCACTCTCTCTAGTTACTCCGCCCTCTTTCTACACTCAGTAGAGAAATCTACAAAGAGATAAAATTTTTCTCTCACTCAGACTTGAATTCTTTCGTATATAGCTCAATATATCACTTGATGATTGATTGGATTTTCTTCGTATTCAGCTGTTGTTCAAGTGCTTATTCAAGTGTATCTTTTCTTTTTGTATTTATTCAAGTCTGCTTGGGCAATTTATAGCCAATGAAAGCTATTTGCCCGTTGATCAACTCTCGATCTCGATCGTCCATTTTGAATTGTAGTTGATCAAAAGATATTGTCAACTTGATCTGAAAATATTAGGTAGATGTCACTTCTCCTTTTGTCAGATGATTTGAATAATTTGCCCGTTGCCGTGTCTTGAATTTTGTAGCCTCCAAAATTTGAAAAGTTCGGCGCGGCAAGCTTGATATTTCTTGTCCTTCATAAATGCTCTGACATGTCAAGTTCATCAAATAATTTATCTGCTGATTCTTGCTTGAGTATAAAACAATTTCTCCACGAATCAGCCTTCTTCGAGCGTCTCCGGTTCCACCGTAAAAACTTGATGTTCAGATGAAAATATATCAGATATTTTCTCCTTCATGATCCTTGTAAAATAATATACTGGAACCTCTGTAAAAACTTCATAGTTGTTCATGGTGAGATGCTCTGTTTCGATTTTAAGCTTGGTCCACCATACTTGGTGTGTTTCTCCATCTGGTGCATGGCTCTTGAGAGACTTGTGCATTCATTTTGGTTAGTCTCCGCTAGTTTCCAATACACTTTAGCTAGTCTCCCAAGTCTCCAATACACTTTAGCTAGTCTCCCATACGGTGGAGGTTAGTCTCCCCATACGGTGGAGCTAGTCTCCCAAGCAAGGTAAAAATATTTCACTTGAGATTCAAACTTAGGATCATTTGACATAGCTCACATGCATTTCATCCAACTCCTCTAGCATGGTTCTTGGTGATTTATCCGCATCATAATTGTGTTAAACTATAATCCCGCTTAACTTCTTCAAATAAATTATGATTTTCCAGACTTGTACATGGGTTGCATGATATGGGTGCACCATACTCCGTAGACTTAAACTGACTCAAATAGAATAAAAAATGAGGACTACTTGATTTTTCAAAAATACATTCGGCTCATCAAAATTTACAATATATTCCTAACAATTTCCCCCTTTTTTATGATGTCGACACTTATACCCAAGTCATTTTGGCTTGGTCAATTTTAAAAAATAATTTCTTTTTAATTGCTTTTATTTCCACTAGCCAATTGACGGGTTTAACAAAAATTGTGACTTAGAGATTTTAAAATTTGGACATCCTAAACGTATATATGAGACTTTGATCGTGGGGTGTTCATTTTTCTTTTTAGCTTGAATTTTTCTTCCCCCTAAATTTTATATCCTCATTTTTATACGTGTTACATTAATTCTAAGTCCAAATTAAAATCTTATGACATACTAAATAAATAAAATAGCTAAGACACACTAGTTTGGTATGAAATGTTGTCATGCATTTTCAACCCATTTTAGCTTAGCATAGATATAATATCAAGGGATAATGTGCTAGCTAAAATAAATTATACACCAAAAAATTTGAATTTGTCAAACGAATTTTTTTACCTTTCTTTCAACTTGGCATTGATGTATTCTCTTAATTTCTTGAAATCCTTCTCGAGGCCCTTGTGTTGATAAGGTGCGGTTACTTGTCCGGTGACATAGTTGCCATAAGCTTCTCTTATATTGTTTCCTTTCAACACTCCAGCTTCGTGCCAAAAGATGCACTCATCAAATGTTCAGCCATCGCTCATTTGCTCACTTCGGTGTCCGAACTCCGTTTGAAGCTCTTGCAATTTTTGTATCCTTGTGGCAATTGGCTTCGGCATAGGTGCAATCAGCGTAGGTGGCAACACACCATGAGAGGTTGAACTCGAGCTAGGACATGTTCCTCTAAGATAGTCTATCATGCTCCCTCGGCGTTGTCCACTTTGACCTCTTGGTATTGATGTCGGTCGAACAAGTTCAACTAATGGTCATCTTGGAGCTCTCGGCTGTGCATATGCATAAGCTTGCGGTACAAAATGACGTGCTAATCCTTCCCCCTTTTCGGCAGCATTCATGAACTTTTGAAAACTTTCGGTGGAAGAATTTTGCTTGTCACGAACTCCTTCAAGTAGATCCAAGTTGATGCGTGATTGTTGTAGAAGACCATTCACTTGTTGCTCCAAAAGTTTGAGCCTTGAAGTTGTTTCGGACCCAAATCTTCCCATTTCATTAAACAACTTCAGCACATCATTCTTTAATTCGTTCTTTGCGTATCAATCTCATTCTTCAATAGGCCTTGCCTATTAAACAATTGTAGAGCACGGTCCACCATCTCCTTGTGATAGCCATCAAGTTTGTTATCCATTGCATCCATCTTAGTGTTCAATCCTCCCGTAGACTCTTGAAGAATTACCTTGACATCCCCAACAATTTCTTCCCTTAAGATTTGAACATTGAACAATGTTTCACTTTGTATTGGTGGTGTTGGATTCGGCAATGGATGAGCAAAATCATCTTGAGGAGTAGTGATCATTGTCTCGGCAAGATTGGGTTCGGCTTCCTCATTATTGTAACAAAGCAACAATGTAGAACGGTTTCTCGGGTGGTCTTGATCATAGATCTCACAAGTAGGTGGCAAGATAGGCAAGTTCCTTGCCTCATCCAAATTCAAAGAAATCTGTTGACTCGGTGCACTCTCATCATCATGAATAGACCCCGTAACCTCCGTTGCGGGATGTGGAAAACAAGACTCATAACTTAAATTCTCATCCCCAACAGTGGCAGGATACGGATCAATCTCCGGGAGCCCTACATCATCAATCCGTGCCAAAGATCCCTCTCCGGGTCCCCTTCGGCTATCCTCCAAAGATACAATGGCTGCTCGGCGAATTTCATTAGGATCAAATTCACCTATTGGCACTTCGGATGCGGCTTCAACCATGACACTTTTCTCGGTCCTCTTCTTCTTTGTAAGTTTAGTAAAAAAACATGAATTGATTACCGAAAGACGAGTAGCTCGGGCAAGGTCACGTGTGCCTAGCCAACTCAAGACTAGTTCCTCTCTTTCCAAGGTTTGTGGCCCAATTGTCTCGACCAACTTATTGTGATCTCCTAGCTTCCAAGCTCTCCAATCAAGTGCACGCTTATATTCCTCCAAAAGTACACTATCCGCCCCAATTGTTGGTATGTTTTCAACACTCCCAACTTCAACTTAGTCACTCACAACAACATCAACTTCCATTCTCTTTCCTCCTTCAACTAACCCGTGACTTTCTAGGACAAGTGGGTTTGGGTTTGGGAAGGGTAAGGGTCTTGTTATTGGGTGGCTTGATTGTTCTTCATTGGATCGAACGGCATGGGTGTTTGATCCTTCATTGCTTGGCTCTCGAATAAACTGTCTAAGGTCTTGGAAAGGGTTTGGTAATTTCCTATTTCGGGTTGGTTTTGGTAGGCTTGTGGATAAGGTGGGATTTTTTGGTTCGGTTGTGTTTGGTGGCCGAAAGAGGTAACTATGGTTTGTGATGTGTTTGGCTTTGGAAAGGGTAACATTCTTAGTCCTCAAAATTTCACCAATTGCAAACCCGTAACCGATTTCCTGTTGAAACCATCCATCTACCAAAGGCTTTGCTTTCTTCAGGGACTCACATAATCTCCCAAACATAAATGCACCCCAATCAACACAAACATTGTTCAAGATAATATCCATAATCAACAATTTATCCCCCGACAACTTGTCACGGCAATGATACCGGGACTCTACACATTTGTGTACAATATCCAACAAGAGTCCGTAGTCCTTCTTCAAATCTCTTTTGTTTCCGTTTATTCTAGGAGTTAGCGGTGCGTTTTCATCGCGTATCTCGGCCCAAATGGCATTAACATCATACACATGATTTTCTACCCTTAAGTTTGTTTCAACAAGATTGAAAATTCTCTGAAAATCATCGATTTTTATTTCTACATCAACTCCTTTGATCGTAGAAACAATTGAACCATTTTCAACTCTAGCATGCATGTATAATTTGGTCACCTCATCTTTATAAAATCCAACATATCTAAAGGTGCAAAAATTTAACAACCCACAAGATTCAAGAGAGTTGATAATTTTTACCCCTAAAGCTTTGTCCTCCACTTGTTTGTTGAAGTCGGTGACGTCAAGAATCATTCCACTAAGCACACGGCTAGACTTCCTTGTTCCTCCGGTAGTGATTGTCTCCATCTCCACTTGATCAACCTCCATTGAGTTGGGTTTGATTTTTGGAATTTTGGTGAATTATTTTGGGCTATTTCGGCGGTGATGTCCGAAAAAGGGTGATGGGAATGGGTATTTGGATTTAGAGGATATTTGGGTGAGATTTTGGGTTAAGGTGATGGATTTTTGTGTGTAGAAGAGTTTTATGTAGAAGGTTTAGGATGAGTATCTAAGCATTGGAGGATTTGTGGCTTCTTCTTGTTCGAAAATTCCGGCCGGCGAGAGGAAGAAGGAGAAGAATTTTATCTTCTTTGGGTCTCCACTTCTACCCATTAGGATTGAGGAGAAATATGTGCGAAATTACTCCTTTGCCCTCTAGTGGGTAGAGAGAGAGTATTGATCTCCTTGAGGATAAATTCGACCTTCCACATGATTTAAATTTGCCAGCTTAGATTTATATACTCCATTTGTGAGTACATGGCGCCAAAAATTGTGCTTCAAATAACTACCAACCTGGAGCAAATCAGATAAAAAAACTCAAAAATAATCTGTTAGATCAATAAATATATTCCAGATAAATACTATAATCTCAATTTCATATTTCAATAAAGCTGATATTTTACTAAAAAGAAACCTGATAAAAATAAATTGAACAGACAGATACCTAATATCTGAAAAGTGCTTCAAGTACCCAAAACATTAAAAACCTTTGACTTTCTAAATATGGGCTTTACCTTTTTGACATTTGATTCTCCAAAAATAAGGCTAGCTTGCATCAGAAAGTAACACAATATATGTAAACCCACCTAATCATGCAAAATTTCTAAATTCCCCCTAAATATATGCCTTTTCTACCAAACTAACCCAGCATAGATTTGTTCCCCCTAAAATGCATACTCAGCTCTAAATTGAACAAAGTAAACACATTTAGCAAACAAATTATTTAGAACAATTATACTAAAACGTGGCAAATAAATAGACATACGTATCATATAAATAAATTACAAACACAGGTACGCAAATTTCGTAAGATAAAATTATAACATATTTAGGCACATATAAATTTTACGAATACATGTACACAACTAAACACATATTTTACGTACATACAAAAATAAAATTAAAAGCACATAGGTCACATATATAACATGCACAGTGCGAACATATTAAAATAAATTAAGAGTTTAGAAATTGCTTAGCTCATTTCGATCATTCCCATTTCGTGCCTTAGAGTAGCAAAACGAGATTCACACAATGGCTTTGTGAGAATATCGGCAATTTGATTCTCCGTGGGAACATGATCGATTTTTAAATCTTTCTTTTCGACGTGGTCTCGGATAAAATGGTGTCGAACATCAATATGCTTGGTTCGCGAATGAAGCACCGGATTTTGGGTTATGGCGATTGCACTAGTATTATCGCATAAAATGCTAACATTTTCGCACTTAATCCCATAGTCCAATAATTGTTGCTTCATCCACAAGATTTGTGCACAACAACTCCCAACTGCAATATATTCGGCTTCGGCAGTGCTCGTAGCTATGGAGTTTTGCTTTTTGCTGAACCAAGAGACCAATTTTCCCCCTAAGAACTGGCATGTCCCTGAGGTACTTTTTTGGTCTATTTTACATCCTACAAAATCTGCATCTGAATAACCAGTTAGAGTAAAATCTCCTTCTTTGGGATACCATAATCCCACATTGATTGTTCCTTTGAGATATCGAATTATCTTCTTGGTTGCAATCAGATGACTTTCTTTGGGCTTTGATTGGAATCTTGCACATACGCCAACCGAGTAGGAAATGTCCGGTCTGCTTGCGGTTAAGTATAGTAACGATCCAATCATCCCTCGATACATCGTTTGATCGACGTCTTTTCCTTCATCATCTTTATCCAAATTTTGAGATGTACTCATAGGAATTTTGACTGAGGATTTTCCATCTATGCCAAATTTCTTGATAAGATCTCTTGTGTACTTGGCTTGGTTTATGAAAATTCATTCTTCAAGTTGCTTGACTTGCAGTCCCAAAAAGTAATTTAATTCTCCCATCATACTCATCTCAAACCTGTTCTGCATGAGCTTAGAAAATTTCTCACATAAAGATTTATCAGTACTTCCAAAGATAATATCATCAACATAAATTTGTACTAATAAAATGAGATTATTTTCTTGAATTCTAAAGAGGGTTTTATCGACTAGACCTTTGGTGAATCCACAACTAATTAAGAACATTGACAAGGTGTCGTACCAAGCTCGCGGAGCTTGTTTTAACCCATACAATACCTTCTTTAATTTGTAGACTTGATCACCAACGTCTTTTACCTCAAAACCGGGTGGTTGTTCGACGTAAACTTCTTCTTCAAGTAAGCCATTAAGAAATGCGCTCTTTACGTCCATTTGATATACGATGAAATTCTTGTGCGCTGCGTCTGCTAGGAATATCCGGATTGCTTCGAGTCGTGCGACAGGGGCGAATGTCTCATCAAAATCAATGCCTTCTTCTTGTGAATACCCCTTCGCAACTAATCTTGCTTTATTCCTAACAATGACGCCGTCTTTGTTTGCTTTGTTCCTAAAGACCCATTTAGTGCCAATTACATTTTGGTGCGTTGGTCTTGGAATAAGTTTCCATACGTCGTTGCGCTTGAATTGATCTAATTCCTCTTGCATGGCATCTATCCAACTTGGATCGGCTAAAGCTTCATCAATTTCTTTTGGCTCCAGTTGTGATAGAAAGCATGGGAACATTGCATCTTGTTGTAGGTTCCTAGTAGATGATCGCGTTTTCACTCCGTCCCTCGGATCTCCAATGACTAAGTCATGTGTGTGGCTTCTTAGACATTTTCGATTCGGTTGAAAGCTCATTGGATTCTCAGAGTTTCCTTCTTGTTGCAAAGTCACTTGGTGTGAATCCATTTGTTGCGAATTGTTGACGGGTACATCTTCTTGTTCATCTACTGGAATTTCTTTTTCTTGAATTCTAGGTGTAATTTCGGTTATAGGTGTACGTGATATTTCGGGTATCACATTGGATATTGCCTCAATTTGGTGAACACCCATATCACTTGATTCTTCTACTTCCTGCACCACATTATCTCCGAAATTGTCATTAGAAATAATTAAATCACGATTACCTTCACTATCTTTGTTATTTATGTCGTGATTTTCATCGAACACAACGTGAATCGATTCTTCTACCACCATGGTTGATTTGTTGAATATTCTATACGCCTTGCTGGTGGATGAATATCCCAAGAATATTCATTCGTTCGCTCGCTCGTCAAAAGTCTTTAATTGAGACTTTCCATTAACAAGTACAAAACATTTACAACCAAATGTATGAAAATAGGTGAGATTGGGTTTTCTCCCTTTCCATAATTCATATGGTGTTTTGTTATGAGACTTGTGGATTAGACTGCGATTTTGAGTATAGCACGCCGTATTGATTGCTTCGGCCCAAAATCTTTTTGGTAGACCGGCGGCTGATATCATGACTCGTGCGGCTTCCTTGAGTGTTCGATTTCTTCTTTCAGCTACACCATTTTGTTGCGGCGTTCGTGCGGCAGATAATTGATGTAAGCTTCCTTGTGAATTGCAATAAGATTGAATCACTCTGTTCACGAACTCTGTTCCTCGATCGGTTCGTATTGTTGCAATCTTCATGTCTTTTTCGACTTGCAGTAGCTTCAATAGCTCTGGCAACTTTGATAAGACTTCATCCTTTTTCTTGATGAATATTGTCCATGTGTACCTGGAAAAATCATCAACAACAACCAAAGTATATTTCTTACCACTTATACTTACTGGGTCTACTGGACCAAATAAATCCATGTGCAGTAGACTTAAGGGTCTTGATGTTGACTCTTGAGCTTTGGCTTTGAATGATGCTTTGATTTGTTTTCCTTTCTGGCATGCGTCACATATTTGATCTTTCTTGAACACAATATTGGGTAGTCCTTCGACTAACTTCTTTTTGGCAAGCTTGTTGATGGTTTTGAAATTCAAATGATTTAGCCTTCTGTGCCATTCCCAACTAGCTTCATTCGAATTATTTGCCATCAAGCATACAGAATCTTTTGTTGTGCTCCAATCTACAACATACATGTTTTTCTTTCTTGATCCGGCGAGTACGACGACTTCATTCGTGGATTCGTCTTTGACTTGACATTTGCCTTTGTAAAATTCTACAAGATATCCTTTGTCGCAAAATTGACTTGTACTAAACAAGTTAAATTTTAATCCTTCGACATAAGATACGTCATCAATTCGTAGACCATATTTCACAATTGCGCCGGTTCCTTTTGTCATTCCATATCGATCGTTTCCACCAAAAACTACTTTTGGTCCTTCGACACTTTTGAACTCAACTAGACTAGCTTTATTGCCGGTCATATGTCGAGAGCAACCGCTATCGAAATACCAAACTTCCTCTTCGTCGGTTTCACGCGCCATATAGCATTCCTCATGTTCGGATGTCTTGCTTACTAAACATAGTAGCACCGTATCTTCTTGTGATGAATCACTCTCGTCGCTAGATGATTCTTCGGATTCACTTGCTTCTAGCGGATCGCTTATTAGTGCCTTCCGTTTGCCCTTTTTGAATTTCTTCTCTTTGGATTTGTATTCCACCTGTGGAGAAGTATTCGAATTTTTGTCCGCCTTGGGGTGTGGACATTCGGCCATAAAATGTCCAGGCTTTCTACAATTGTAACACACATTTGTGTTATCTTCGACTGGTTCCCTTCTTGATCTTCTATTCTCTCGAAAAGAATTTCCTTGTGGTGATCCTTTGTTCTTTCGCATGAACTTCTTTAATTTCCTAACAAATAAGGAAAATTGTTCGTCAGATAAAAAATCATTATTACGACTGACCTTGATGAGGAAGGTTGTTCGGCCATCAGTGCGGATGTTCGTTCATCACGTTCTTCTTCGACTCGTGTCTTCATTTCGAACTCATATGCCTTAAGATCACTAAAGAGTTTATCCGTAGATAATGTCCTTAGATCTCTATGATCGCGCATTGCGGTCACCTTCATATCCCAATTTGTAGGTAGTCCGCGTAACACTTTGAGCGATATTTCCTTCTGGGTAATGGTCTTTCCCAGATCCGTGATTTCTCCAAGGATTTTGATCAATCGAGCTTCCATGTCGGTGATGCTTTCGTTCGGTAGCATTTTGAAATCTTCGAACCTCTTCATGGCAATGGTTAGTTTGTTGTCTTTTTCTTGCTCATCGCCTTCACCGATACCGATAAGTGTATCCCATATTTCTTTTGCTGTGGTGCACTTTCGAATCTTTGGGAATATGGTGTCATCTACGGCCTTGAACAAAATATCTTTGGCAATGTTGTCCAAATTATTTCGTCCTCTATCTTCACTTGTCCACTCCATTTTTGGCTTTGGAATATATTTTGGAGCATCTGGATTTAGTGCGGCGGAAGTGTTAACCTCCATGATTTGGATAGGACCGTTTGTGATGACTTTCCACATTTCATCATTTAGAGCAGATAAGTGCACCTGCATTCGAATTTTTCAATCATCAAATTTGTTAAGTGAGAAAAGCAGATTTTGAGCGAAAACCATATCTCTCTTCATCTTGAAGATTTTGAGATCTATCTAGCAGTCAAAATTGACTCAAATTGACAACCGCTCTGATACCACTTGTTGGTCCCGAAAGGGTGGCGAGAAGTCTAGAGGGGGGCGGGGGTGAATAGACTTCACTAACTTTTCAAACTTTCTTCGAAAACACATAAGGCAAATAACACTTTGGTAATTTCAACTCTAAGTAACAAGCATCAACAAGATAAACAACTTAGAGTGTGCAGCGGAATAGGTAGCGGTAAAGTGTTATGCTTAATAGTGTGGTGCTCAAAGAGAGATTCTAAACATGCAACACGTTAGAAACACTTGATATGGTTCAAGGATGATGTACGTAAAGTTTGACTTGCATGCAAACGTGGGAACTATCAAACCCAGACAGATAAAGATATGCGATAAATCGTAATCGGGTTTGTTCACAGTTAGAATAAGCATGCATAAAATATATGAGCAGTAAGTAAATAGAGAGAGAGATTTATAGTGGTTCAGAGGTGGTGTAATCCTCCTAGTCCACTCTTCTCCTTTCACTTCAAGGAGGAAATTCACTATTCTTCGATCACCCAGATACAATAGTGAATAAGTATCCACCGACACTTCTCCGAGTGCTTCGCACAAAGCTACACTCCTCCAAGGTTTTTCGCAAGCTCCTCTTGTTACTTCGCCTTCCTGAGTACTTCGCACCAAGCTGTACTCCTACACCATGAGAACTACGCACAAAGCTACGTCCTCACAGGGTTTTCACAAGCTCCTCTTGTTACTGTGCCCTTTACAACGAGTGCTAGGCACAAAGCTACACTCAACCAGGGTTTTTCACTCTCTCTAGTTACTCCGCCCTCTTTCTACACTCAGTAGAGAAATCTACAAAGAGATAAAATTTTTCTCTCACTCAGACTTGAATTCTTTCGTATATAGCTCAATATATCACTTGATGATTGATTGGATTTTCTTCGTATTCAGCTGTTGTTCAAGTGCTTATTCAAGTGTATCTTTTCTTTTTGTATTTATTCAAGTCTACTTGGGCAATTTATAGCCAATGAAAGCTATTTGCCCGTTGATCAACTATCGATCTCGATCGTCCATTTTGAATTGTAGTTGATCAAAAGATATTGTCAACTTGATCTGAAAATATTAGGTAGATGTCACTTCTCCTTTTGTCAGATGATTTGAATAATTTGCCCGTTGCCGTGTCTTGAATTTTGTAGCCTCCAAAATTTGAAAAGTTCGGCGCGGCAAGCTTGATATTTCTTGTCCTTCATAAATGCTCTGACATGTCAAGTTGATCAAATAATTTATCTACTGATTCTTGCTTGAGTATAAAACAATTTCTCCGCGAATCAGCCTTCTTCGAGCGACTCCGGTTCCACCGTAAAAACTTGATGTTCAGATGAAAATATATCAGATATTTTCTCCTTCATGATCCTTGTAAAATAATATACTGGAACCTCTGTAAAGACTTCATAGTTGTTCATGGTGAGATGCTCTGTTTCGATTTTAAGCTTGGTCCACCATACTTGGTGTGTTTCTCCATCTGGTGCATGGCTCTTGTGAGACTTGTGCATTCATTTTGGATAGTCTCCAATACACTTTAGCTAGTCTCCCAAGTCTCCCATACGACATTAGCTAGTCTCCCATACGGTGGAGGTTAGTCTCCCATACGGTGGAGCTAGTCTCCCAAGCAAGGTAAAAATGCTTCACTTGAGATTCAAACTTAGGATCATTTGACATAACTCACATGCATTTCTTCTAACTCCTCTAGCATGGTTCTTAGTGACTTATCCGCATCATAATTGTGTTAAACTATAATCCCGCTTAACTTCTTCAAATAAATTATGATCTTCTAGACTTGTACATGGGTTTCATGATATGGGTGCACCATACTCCGTAGACTTAAACTGACTCAAATAGAATAAAAAAATGGGGACTACTTGATTTTTCAAAAATACATTCGGCTCATCAAAATTTACAATATATTCCTAACACAAACTAAAGAGCATTAATATTCCAAAACAAGCAATTACCATACATTTATCATTTGCAAAAATAATATACAATATTAATTAAGATAATAAAAATATGGCAACTTAAACTAAATAATTACCATGTACCATAATTAATATGTAATATTAACTAAAAGAGTTAATACCTTCAATGGTCCTCTGAGTATTAGCGATTTACTAGTTGTGGTCATCTGAGTTTTAAATGACCTCCAATGGTCCTCCATATTTTAAAAAATAGCCACCCGTGCTCCTTTTAGGACGTCTTTGGTCATTTTAAACTTGAGATTCTTTAAGAATTAGGACCACGGGTGGTTATTTTTTAAAACATAGAGGACCATTGGAGGTCATTTAAAACTCGGATGACCACAGGTGGTAAATTGCTAATACTCGGAGTACCATTGGAGGTATTAACTGTTAACTAAAACAAATAAATATGGTAAAAATAATAAAGGTAAATTGCTCTTTAATAAGGAATGTACAAATCGACTTCCTCAAGGCATCGCCGGTGAGCAAGGTTGCAAAACTCGGCCGCCTAGCTGCCTAGGCGCTAGGCGGCCCCGAGCCTTGGAGTTTTGGCCAAAACTCGGCCGGCCGCCTAGGCGGCCTGGGCGGCCGCTAGGCGGCCTGGGCGGCTGCTAGGCGGCCTGGGCGGCCAAACTCGGCCAACTCGGCCGAGTCAGTCAACTCGGCCAACTCGGTCGAGTCGACCGATTTTGACCGTTTTTGGCCGATTTTGACCGATTTTGTTCGATTTTGACCGATGTCGTTTTTCATTAATTATTGATTTTAATATTATTATGACATTATGACTTATAAATTATCATTATTTCATTTATTTAGATGTGTTATTTGAGTGAACGTTGAAAACAACCTCATTAAAATTGTCGAACTACAAATCTGTTACTATTTTTTTAAATTTTTTTGGTGGCCGCCAAGCGCCGCCTAGAATCCGCCTAGGCGCCGCCTAGACCGCCTAGGCGCTAGGCGCTGCCCGGCCGCCCGACTAGCGCCTAGCGCCTACTGCAACCATGCCGGTGAGACTACCAGCCGTCCGTCTACGCACCATCGTCACCAGAAAACCAGCACAACTGCCGACAACCTTACGGAGAGGAGAACGCGAAGAAGGAGAGAGAGAAGACGCGGAGCCTGAAGAAGGAGAGGGAGCAGTGACGGTTCGTCGGAAAGCCCATCCGGTCTCCACCATCTCATCTCGCTGCAACGCCACTTCGCCGCCGTCGATCTCCACCCGCAACATCTCGCCGTCGTCTAAAACCAGACCTAGCGCTGCCCAAAGCTTGAGCGGCAGCAACTGGCGCCGGCGTCGCCTGAAGTAGAAGACGAAGCAGAACGTCGCGGCAACCCAACTTCACCCCGCCGTTTTCTCACCGCGACGCCGCCCAGGCCTGCTACTGGAAAATCGCCAACGCCATCACCGCACCGCTCACCGTCGTCAACAGAAAACCAGCTACCTCAGCAACGAAAAACCAAAACCCAGCTCCGAGGTGCGCTCAGACTCCTTTTGTCGTCGCTCGGAAGGCATAGACGAAACCTTAGCCTCCCACGCAGCGCCCAATGGCGTTGGTTGCAACCACCGTCGCCTCCCCTCGTCGTCAACAGCGGAGACCATAACAGGCACCCAACTGTCGCCGGCAGGAAAAAAATGATAATTTTGAGATTAAAAAAAACGAAATTAAATTGCTTAATGCCAAAAAAAAAAAAAAAAAACAACAATAATAATAATAATAATAATTTTCAGCAGTCCACAAATCATATACAAAATAAAAAATTAATATTGATTTTAGGCAAAACAATCAACCAGGCAGAGATTATAGAGGCTCTTGATACCAAATGTGAGATCTGAATATGATCTAACTATATAGAGTATAATCTATGTGAAACTTAACTCGTAATCGCGGAAGCGGAAGCACGGTAGATCTCCCGCCATAGTTGATATCATGTTGTATTGCCTCATGAGCGGTAGATTTGCAGAATAGGGTTAGCCGTTTTGTCTCATACTTGACTTAGAACCCTAGATGGTGTACTGGTATTTTCTTAGCAGTATGAGTACCTTAACTTATGTGCTATATAATGAATGTGTCATGTATCCCATCAATACAGGCTTTATATAGGCACTAGTTCTTTTACGCGCTTTGCGCGAATGGAATAATGCCCAATGAATATTTTTAAATAAGTATTTCAAAGCATATCAATGCAATATTATATTGGAGATGTTCATGCATAGGTAAATAAATATTAAATTTGTTTATTTAAATTGGTAATTTAAAGTATATAAATACAAGATAATATATGAGAGGTTGATTATATTGTCACTAAAATAAATGTTTGCAACTTTGTAATAACGCTAGTCTAAATACTAAGTCTCAAAATGATAGTCTAAATAAATACTACTTTTGGTTTAAATTTCTCTAATTCCTCTTAATTCTCTTTTGGGTAGCATTGTCATCACTGTCTTCATCTTCAATACATGTCCTCTTTTTATTTTTATTTTATTTTATTTTTTATTGGTAGTGTGTCATGTGCAATTGGGTTACTGGTGGTAGCATAGATGGATTCGTCGTGCAATGAGATTATGATGTAGGAAGCTTTAGATTTGCCTTGTTGTGTATATAATGAGCTCTTAGTTGCACTATTAACTCTTTATCGTACAAGCACCTATTGATATTTGATAGTGGTAGTTTTTCCCCTACATGTTTCATGCGTTGTGAGATGTGTGTCGTATGTTATAATGTGAAAGTATTGAACAAAATATTAATATTTATTATATTTATATAAAATACTTGGTAAATAAATATATATAACATATTTTGTATTATAACGTTGATATTTAATTACAAGATAATGTAAAAAGAAGACAATGGACAATATAGTGAATATAATAAATTAATAAATTTGAAGGTAATGAATCTTTGAATTATAGAAAATAAAGATAATATAACTAATGAAATTATATCTCTTTTTAAAATTTTTTATAACGAATAGTTTTTCAAATAAAGGCATTATAGACATCTAATTCAATTTCTTTGTTTGAAGTATCTGTTCATATACTTTCTCAACCTACTGAAACACAAAGAACCAATAACACCTCCACTGAGGCTTGAACTCACAACCTTCTAAATGGAAGTCTAACCCGGATACTATACCATTAGACCACATAGTCTTGGTAATTCTAAATTAATTAAATGCATATGTATTATTTTTTGTTGTAGCTACTGATTTATTTTTAATTTAATAAGTGTAATAAATTGACATACATACTTTTCATCAACAATAATGAAATCATTGATTTTTTTAAAAAAAAAAAATTTACATTCGTTGTTGAGACAAATTGTTTTGAGAGTTTGTCAATGACAATTGTTACAATTACTGTCAATAGAGGATGATAATAAATAATTCAAAATATATACTTACAATAGATATTGTTATAATGATATAGTAAAAATTAACTTACAAATTTCGTTTCAAGTTTTCATGCATTGATAAAATTTTTATGTGTAAACTTGTTCAATTGGAGCCAGTGGAATGTCAATATTGTCAATTCTTTGAAAAACGGTCCTACCATTTTAGAGTTCATGTGTAATTGTATTTATGATAACAACTTTGTAGTTAGGTCACGCGGGTCTGACAATGATGTAAGAACAATTTTAATTTGTTTGATAAAAAAAATAATAGTATAATATTTGTAAAGTAATGTACAATTGTACCATTATAAAAATACATACAAAAAATATCAATACCATAACGACCTAAATCATACCAATAATGCAAAAATATAATTGAAATATTAAGTTTAGTTCTAATCTAAATAATCAAAAGAAGATTAATTAAAGGAAAAAAAAAAAACTTAACCTAAAAATCAAATGCGTAAAAATCAAATGATTTTTAAAGTTCTTGATTTATAATATTTTATGCTTAACTTTGAATGTTATGTATTTAGCCGGACTAATTATTTGGCCAAAGTTTATGTTAAATTTTATATTATATATATATTTTTGATATATATTAACATATTCGTAGTATATGTTTAACAATTATTCCAACTCTAACTGTGATGGGGTTCGAACCTAAGACCTTTCTTATAGAAATTAATGAGTAGGTTAAAAATATTAAATAGTTAACAGAATATTCCGTTACTAAAGTTTGTACTAACGAAATTTACGTTATTTAAGTGAAGAAAATAATATAATAGAGGGTAATTAAGGAAAATCATTAAAAAAATACTAAAATCAAAATAATATGAACCATTCATTTTAAGAAACAATAGTACCGACATTTTTTTTTGTTCCAGTTAAGGGCGTAACATTATTGGCTCTTATTAGAATTGTAGATGTAGATTGTAGATATTGGTAGAATACAGACTTAACCTAATGTCCACTTCAAACAATTACTTAATAAGCCTAGTCCACTTGCACCACATAATTAAGGCCCGTATGCAAAATTCTTACATATTCTGCTATGCTGAAAGTGAAATGGCAATTTCTAATTAGGTTTAGAGAAAACATGATTTCATTCTGCCAAACAGGGTGCAGCCATACAAAATTATAAACAATATTAAGAAAACATGCTTGCTTAATAACACATATAGCATCATTATGCTGGTTCATGATCGAATTGTTGGTGATAATGAACCAAAATCGATTTAATATCTCTTAAAATAATATTTATATATATACACACGAAATATATATAAAATATTATTGGATATATATATCCGAAATATATATATACACACAAATATATATAAAACGGATCCAAAGGTTATATATACGTATATATCTACGAGAAAGATATAACAATATATATCAACCAAAAGGAACTTATAATCCTCAGATTATAACTCCAAGTCAACAAGAAAGAACGGATTTTTGCTCAGAGCATAATCCAAAAACAAGAAAGAAGGAGAAGGAAGAAAGAAATGTTCAAGTTAGGCAAGCTGCCTTTCTTTCCTTAAAACCTTATTTGCCACCTCCCAAAAGTGCTAGGAGCGTTGTGACCTAGGTTTCCCAGGATAAAACGTACAACGGTTCGACGTTTGAGCACCCAAACTAGCGAACCCGGCAAACAAGAGCACGGGCAAAACACAGCTACAAGAATGGAGTAGGAGCAGAGATTTTGGAGCTGGGAAAGCAATATTTTCTGTGTTGTGTGTGTTGTTCTCGTTTTCACATTGTGCCAAAAAGGTTGCTCCCACAACATGTTTATATAGGAGATTGGTACTAAATAGCGTCATCATGACACATTAACCAACATAAATTCAATTTAAAAATTGAATTATAACGTTTGAAACGGTCGTACTTATTATCGAAATAATATCAACTGTCACGAACTTAATATCCGATTAATTCGTACCGACCATAACGACCTGGTTCAAAATATCTGAGTGACCGAGAAGTTCGTACAAACCCGAAAGTTTAACGAATTGGGACCGAAAACCACACCCGAATGGTCCGCAAGCAGCAAAACGGTGCAGCACGAATCAATGCATAAAGCATTGACTCGTGCTCACCAAATCCATTGCACGAAAGGAGCTCACACGAAAGGAGCTCAAAAGCTTAATTCACGAATTAAGCTTTCAATGTTTAAGTTACATTTGCAACTTTCGTCCATGCAATGCCACTTCAAAAGCTAATTGGAACTTTCGTCCATTTTCATTCAATGCTTAATTACATTTGTAACTTTCGTGCAGTGCATATTAGAATGCTAATTTTAATTAGCATCTAAACTTAAGTTGACTTCTCTCAAATAGGTTAACTTTGAGAATCAATTTCTCATTCACCTATTACCCATTTTGAGCATACATTATATCAAATTCTTCGTCTCACTACGAAGAACCCGAATCCACATTAACCCGACCCAAATCGGAAGTGGATTCCACATATATTTGTACCACAAAATAATAACTCAAAATGCCATTTTAATGCTATTTTTCCAACACGAATTAACATGTATTGTTTCAAACTTGACAATATATATGTTGTATTTTGGTGCAGTAGTCGTGCAAATGAGGCATTACAAGAGCTTTTCAAGAAATGGTTGTCAGAACAACTCCCTGGTATGATATTTTCTTTAGGTTATCATCCTATAGATAGTGCATGTGGAGACAATGTTTCACCATCATCATCAAGTGGTGATATTCCAAACACTTCACAAAATGACAGTCAAGAAACCGAAAGTACGTAATAGGGATGGTGATTGACATGATGATAAGGATGAGGATGGACATGATGAATTGGAAGCACCATATACAATAATTTAGTATGTTGCTAATCTGCTGCAGCACATAGTATTTTGTGATTATGCATGTACAAAGCTAATCTCCCGCGAATTGAGGACACAGCACCATGCATCGACCACAGTTCTGTTCACACTTGTGACCTCTCTTAACGTCTGGAATTGTGCTCACTTTACCGTTCGCTGAGGGTGTTAGAACAGCACTTGTAACACCCCCTAATTTTCCAAGCAATTTAAAGCCTTAAATATGCAGATATCTAATCAAACATCAAACACAGCGGAAGACTGAAAGAGGAATATATAAACTGGAAGTAAAAGGGGTTCTATGCCACGCTCATCTAGAGATGAACGCACAGGCTAACATCTGCATAATTCAACATCTAAAACCATACATGTTCAACATACTAAGTCTAAACTGGGCTCACAGGCCACAAAACATGAGAAAGGAGCTACACTAGCTGGCACAAAACCGCGCTCTCGTCTAAACATCACCTGAAAGAAACACATAAAAGATGGGACGACGCCCGGTCAGCGAATAATGCTGGTAACCCACCAATACATGTGAAATATCATACATAGATAAGATATACGTTGTAAAGTCATTTGCGAAACGGAATACATATATATAAGTTCAAAACCAAGAGCAAAGGTCAACACAAGACTCAAAGCACTCACAACAAGATAAGGGAACACATCCCAAGACCACAAAGGACAACAACAACTCACAAGGGCGGCTCAAGGTATAATCTATCATCACACAATAGATTAACACCCGACATACACAACTCAAAAGAATAAGGACACAACCAATGGCAACACATGCCAAGGCAACACATGCCTTTGTGACTACACATGTCACAAGAAGAGAACTCACAACAACGGCTACACAAGCCCTCGTGACATCACCCATCACGATTTGATATGCCTTCCTTATGCCCAGTTCCAACCTTATGGCTACCCCCAACCTTATGTCTAGTTCCAACCTTTATCTCTAGGACCCCTTACACCAAGTCCAACCTTTTACCTCCGAGGACCATCGTCCCCATCCGCCAACGACCGCCAACAAAACCACCAATTTCATAGTACATGAGGGTAACGATCACACATGGCAACACATGCCCTGGATAACACATGTTATCCCAGAAATAAATACGTGAATCTTACACAAAGGACACAAACTCCATAATCACGTCATGGCCACCACGAGGACCACTGCAATACCTTGGTGACTAGTGTCCCATACCTCTAATCGTGCAATCCAGGTAAAGCCACACACACATCACGCCTCAACAGGAATCAATCAACGGATCACAACGAAGATATGAAACCATACTCAATCAAGGAATGGATCACAGTCCAACCACAACGATGAATAACACAAGTTATCATCAACCAATAAGAAGGTACAAACAACACACATGCTAGCATTTAAACACCGAACTAGCATGCTTATCAAACGGGTAAACCAAACTTAGTTCCGAAGAACACACAAGACTCATCACGGTTCAACGAAACACAATGTTGAACACTTAGCACGATTCAAGACACCAAAACCTACATGGAATCCTACCATATAGTTCTAGACATACGAAACATCAAGAAGGCACTCAAATAGTTCCACAAAAGAACATCGGGAAGTCAAAAGACCAAATACCGAGTCAAAAGAATCACGGGGAACAAATCCCCGCCAAGCCACATCATGTTCCCCGCGGGTAGACCCAAGGGTAGGCCCCTACCCGCGGTTCCGCCCGCAGGTACAATACCCACCGACCATTTGTTCCCCGCGGGTGGGCGGCTAGGCCACTGCCCTCCATTCTGCCCGCGGGTACACACGTGTGCCCAAAATAATCCCTTCGGGGATTTTCAACTCCAAGCTCAAATTCAAGTCCAAAACATGCCAAATCTCACCAAATACAACAAAATGACTTGAATCAAAGGAATACCCAAGCAATGGCATACATGAACCCTAAACACAAGCTCTAGATATGCATTTTCACAAGACAATGCATAAACACTCACATTTCATAGCAAAATCACATGTAGAATCCAAGAAATCATCATATAGGTAAGCAAAATAGATTTTGTAGAGCATGGGTTACCTCTTGTAGACAAAAACCTTCCCTTAACACTTCACCAAGCTTCTAATCAGGCTCACCTTCCAAACCCACTTCAAGAACACACCAAAAGATCATAAAGATTCTATCTTTAAGAAAAGACACCTAAGAAAACACTAAAAACACAAGATGAACATAGATCTTACCCTCCTAGATGCCCAAATGTATGAAAGGTAGAATCTTGGAGACAACTCTTGAAGATTTGACAAAGCTTCAACTTGGCTTGGAAGAAAAGCTATCTACCCTTTTAGAGAGAAGATAGAGCTAATGTTTGGAAAGTGTAAGGAGAGAAATGTGGATTGTCTACTAGGTTAACTTACATTACTAACACAAGGTGAAAAGTCATGAATTCCCTTACTAACATAAAGGGGTGTAAGGGAACAAGGGAACTCCTTACAAAGCTTAAGGTACAATCTTGACTTTGGGGTTGACTAGTCAATTACTAGTCCCCGACTACTGAATTTTCAGGATTTTTAGGAATTAAAATACCATAATTGAATTTGGATTACGTGGTGTCACAACACTTCATTCCTAGAGATAAGAAACCATATCGTGCAAATGTTTATTTCTGGAATGATCCATAAGGTCACAGGGTAGATATTACACAACAAGCGAGTATCTACGCTTACCGGTCTCCCTGATGGCATGTAAACACTCACAACCACACAACATACACATGCGACAGTGAGGTCGCCGGGTAGCCATAAGTGGTGCTGAAAAAATGCCCGCAGAGCGGTCCCGTTGAATGAGTGGTTCATTCCCTTTGAGCCAAGGAACATCCACCCTCCGTGGCACAGTGCATGGTGCAATAACTGGTTCCTGTAACCAGTTTACCAATGAGCATATTAAATTACTGTAACATGGCCATACACAAGAGTTTACCTGAGGAAGCAGGGCGTGTCGTCCGGAGCGTTGCCCTGCTTGTCCGCCTATTTCATGTTTGCAAACTCCTGAGTTAACCCTAGGCTAAAACTTGGCACATCAGACACGCCTAAAGTCTCATTTTGGGCTACCTCAGCTTGGTCACGCAGCTGCAATAGTAGGCGGGATAAGCATTTGAAACTCCACTAACATTGCAATACACAAAGAAGTTACCTGAAGAGACAATGTTGTGGTATCCCTTTGGTTTGGCTGGTTGTCCGCGGACCATCAGGCATGCCAACATCCCCCGAGGCGGCTATCACAGCCTGGTCCACCTCCCTAATAAAGTCTGCATCGTGCCACAGGGGTTCATCATCGCGAGTGGGCGGCGGGACTGGCGGCTGCTGTGATGGCTTCACTGCCTTAGGTTGGTTTAGAATACACCTTTCTAGTAGTTGAGCCGACTCCACCACCCTCTGGAAATTACAGTCTTCTCTAGCTGTCTGGGAGTGCTGGGAAACCAAGTTAACAACTCGTGTCATGAGCGACAGCAAGTCCCCGGTGATTACTGCAAACTCATGGCTAAACACCTGCACCGCACCACACCCAAATCAGTGTTTGAAAACATAGCAAAGTAGGAGATTTTTCTCGTTGTGGCACTTTTTTATTGTGTGGGTACCATAATGCACAAGTGCATTAAGAATTACATTAAAAGCTGAAATCAAAGCTGAACTAAAACAACGAGACTTCACCCAACCGTGTGACAAAATAGAATTCTTAACACACAGTAGCACAGGTAGTTCAAAAAGCACTTAGATTTGCAAGCGAGAAAGCACACCCGAACTGTGTTTTAATGAGTTGTGCATTCTTGGGATACCTGTGATTAAAGCTTTCCAGTGCAACCAATTAGTAATGTAAACGAAGAGAACTCTTTTATAACCACACACCAGATACTGTTTTGTGTTTTCAGCCTTGATTAATTATACAACACCACAACCAGGTTAACTATCACTGGTTTAATCACCACTAAATATGTTAGAATTCAATGTTTTAAGGCTGGTCTGCCCTTCTGTTCCTGCGTACTAATAGTTTTCGGGAGTTCCAAGTGTGATTGGAATCCCCTGTACTACAAGTGCTCTGGAATTCATACAAACCTGCTTTTTTAGGGAGTCATGACTCTCTAGGCTGATGCAATCAAAAACCAACAGAGTACACACATTCAAAAGATCACAGTATGCAATTAATTCCAAGAATATAATGCATTCATAGTGCTACCATCAGTAGGTACACAACTAAAACTCAGTTTTTTTATTATGTTTTAAGGTTGGTTTAATTACAAAAAACAACACCAAAGGCCATTTAAAATGAACACAAATTGCAATTGCTAAACAAGGTGCAGGTTTTAGTACTGCAGGTAGCAGAAACTGTAAATAAACCCAGCCTTAAATCACTAAAAAGAGATAGGTTTTGCGGAGGGTCCACCAGCCTACACACCACTAACACATACCGTGTTTTGACATGTTTCATGACTAGGAGGCTCGTGTACCGCGCATTCGCTTGGTATCTGTGCACCGAGCTCGCTGCGACCGACTGCTCAGCAACTTGACCCTGCCAACAATAAGGATGTAAGAGGATAACCAAGGTGCCTACTTAATTAGGCCAGTTGCACTATTATAATATCTATACTTCTCATTTGTACCGTATTTGATATGGAATATATGCATCATTGGCTTATTGTCAGTAAAATATTTTCATTCCATTTATTATGGTGTAGTTGTTAAAATCTAATTATAATAATAAACAGGGAACCTACTTAATTAGGCCAGTTGCACTATTATTTTCCATAGTTTGTATTAACACCGTATTAAATTTAAGACCGTATTATACCTGACAAATTACCGTGTGTTCTCTCATTGGTTTGGTCGAATGCACAACGTGCCGCGGGGGAGAGCTGGGATGGCAGCGTGGCCCTCCTTCACCCGTCGAGGGCAAAGCCTGCAGAATGTATGCGCGTAGAGGAGCATCGACCCGCCTCATACCAAAGGCCCCCAAATCAACCTCAGCCCGCTCCCGAGCCTTTATGTACTCCGTGGTCCATCCATCGATCAAGGGGGTCGTCCTTGGAACCTCCCGGGCGCCGACCTGAACCCTGTCCAAATATAATAGCTGGTACAGAGACATATGCAGCTTCATTAGCAATAAAAAACCAGTAGAAACAGACATCAACATACCCACTACCATACTTACAGCCAAGAACAGCAAAGGACCGTTGAATTTGCAGGATTTACCCTCAGACCAAGCCCGATGAGTACTGCCTAACAAACGAACGAGGTACCCGCACCAGTCAAGGTCCTTAATCGTGTCCACATTACTCAACATGTGGACAATTCTTTGGTTTGCATACCCATTCGGAGTGCTTGCCACTAGGGTGGTCACCACAACAACACTAAAGTGGATTTTGAACCATGGACCCCCGTCGCTCAATTCCTCCAGCCGCGCACTTAAAGCCTTAATCGTGACTCTCCCCCTCTGTTGCTTCATCTCATGCCTCCAAGCTCGCAGCTCTGGCTAACCGCCTGAGTATCCCGTTCAGAAACAGGTATCGGACCACTAGGCAGGCCAAAAACCGACCCAACATCCGCGTTGGTGACTGCAATGTAGCGACCATTACCCAGGTGTAGCCTCATTTGATCTGGATCAAAATTGCTGACCAACCAATGACCCAGCCGCAGCGGTACCTCCATAATCTTAAACCCTAGGAGCGCCCCAAGCCCAATGCTCGTAACATCTTGCCTCTGCCTCGGCGTTAGAGCCCCCACGATGTTAGCCAGGACCTTCGGCATCCCCAGCGTGTTTATTTGAGGGAACTGGAGGCCTGTAGGGGGGCGTTGCACACGCACCCCCTCCCGCACCACTAGGTCATTCAATACCGAGGGCGGGGTGTGGAAATCGTCATCGGACGACCCTTCGTCACCACTCGGAATAAGCGATTGGTGACCATGATTACCTGCACACAACAATTACAACCCATGAACAATACAGGAGTTAGACCACAAATAACAATACAAACACACACATGCCACCGGAAAACACCACCACACAAGTAGGGGACCAAACTAGCCTAAGCACAACAACGAATGCCCCCAAGAGCAGAACAATAGCTAAACCCCAAACAATGATACAAACAACCACAAATAACAAATTGACTAGCATTGCAACAAAATGGCTACGACTCTGACCATAGGTAAACCCCTAACCAATCCTGATTTTGCAAAAAAAAAACCATAGTACCCCCGGTTTTAGAGAGTAATACCAAACAGAAAACCGCTCAAGCTAGAATCGAAGACACTACACTAGGAGTTTAGCTCATGATACTGGCAAATATGCAACTGAAAATCACCCGGAACCCCTCCCCCCCCCACCCACCCACCACACAGAACTAACTTTTACGCTCCCACCGTGACGCCGCCCTACGCCGTGCAACCATCCTAGACGCTACTCCCTGACGCAGACCGGTCGAAAGCGATCCTACCACCGGAGCCATGAGACCGGCGATGCGACCGCCGCTTGAAGCCACGGGAAGAAGGCGGTGTGGACGGCGATAATTGATGTCCAGCCCGGCCACGCTGCGATTTGTATCCACCATTCGATCTCGCCAAGAGCAGACGCAATTCCAATTCGCTCGACAGATGATGCTTGGCAGAGACAAACCCTTAGTCCGGAACAAACTATTCCAACTGGAGTGGCACGAGACTCCTAAGGTACCTACACCCCCAGGCAAAGATATGGTGCTACACATGCATACCGAAAGCCCTGCACCCCCACTTACGACCCTCCATCCGCATAAGATGTACGGCAGACACCAATGCACAAGATCACATTATAAGCAAAATACACACCCAAACAACACCCTATATATATATATATATATATATATATATATATATATATATATATATATATATATATATATATATATATATACACACACACACACACACACACACACACACACACACACACACACACACACACACACACATATATATATATATATATATATATATATATATATATATATATACCAAGTATTGTATACAAATATAATAAATATTACGAGTAATATTTTGTTCAATACTTTCACATGTAACCAATGACACACATCTCACATTATAACTACCACTACCAAATATCAACAGGTGATTGTAAGATAAAGAGTTCATATTACAACTAAGATCCCACTCATATACACAACAAGACAAATCTATAGCTTCCTACACCATAATTTTATTGCATGATGAATCCCTCTATGCTACCACCAGTAACCCAATTCCACATGACACACTACTAACTAATAAAAAATAAAATAAAATAAAATAAAATAAAAAGATGACATGTACTGAAGATGAAGACAATGGCAATGCTACCCAAAAAAGAATTAAGAAGAATTAGAGAAATTTAAACCAAAAGTAATATTTATTTAGACTATCGCTTTTAGACTAAGTATTTAGACTAGCGTTATTATATAGTTGCAAACATTTATTTTAGTGACAATTATAATCAATATCTAATATATTATCTTGCATTTATATACTTTAAATTACCAATTTAAATAAACAAATTAAACATTTATTTACCTATACATGAACATTTCATATATAATATTGCATTAATATACTTTGAAATACTTATTTAAAAATAATATATCATGGGGCATTATTCCATTCGCGCAAAGCGCGTAAAAAAAAAATAGTCTTTTTATACATACTACAGTGTCATTTCAGTAAAACTAAAGTATCATTTCAATTCAACTACAGTTGTATTTGACAATATACACTCAATATGTGAGACATGTTATTCAGATTAATTTTATACATACTACAGTTTCATTTTAACCCAACTGAAGTATCATTTCAATTCAATTACATTTTCATTTGATAATATAAACACATATGCGAGAAAAATTTATTTCGTTTCATTTTAGATACACTGTAATTTCATTTTGTTATGAATATACAACAAAATCGGAATTTGTTAAAATTTAACAGCGGCTGTTTCTTTACCTAAAGAAACGGCATTGTTTTTGGATAATTGATCCATGGTATAACAACCGGACTTGAATTCTTTGGGCTAGTTTAAACTTTCTACAATTGTTATGCCATGGAACCGTGTTCACCATCGATGGTGAACACGGTTCCATACGACGCCGTTTCTTCCAATATGGAGTAACGGTGCCCGTAAGTGGCACCGTTATCTCCCACCAATCACATTTTTTTTTAAATTAAATGCGCGACTATTACTCTCCATTTTACCACTCCCGGTTTCACTTCCTCTTCACGCAACCTTCTTCCACCATTCTCTCTGTTCTCTGCTCTCTGCATTTTCGCATTCGCCATTTCCACCATTTCGATCATTCTCGCAGTCTCTCTTCAACACTCGTTCTCTCTACTCTCGTACGCCATTTCCCCCATTCTCGCATTCCTCTTCACACACATTAAACAACGCTTCGCTTCCTCCATCATTATCAAAAGAGACGAAAGCATTCTCTCCATCGCTCATTCTCAAAGTTACTTCACTTATCTTACAGGTATTATGTACCTGACGTGTTCATAATCTAGGGTTTTTGTATTCTGTATACATTTTGAAATTTATAAATAGGGTTTTGAATGTAGTGTTATGAACTTATGAATGTATATCTGTAACATTATGTATGTGTAGTTTAACCATTATGAATATGGAACTCTGCAATTGATTTTTAGTTTGTGAATATATGGTTTTAAGATTATGTATGTATAGTTATAGCTTTATGGAATTGATTCTTAGATTGTTTTTACTGCTGTTTATTCACTATCTATGCAGTTTTGAATGTCCATAATGTCACAACTGTTATTGATACTCTGTTTCTCTTTTGAACTTTCTGATATGAGATTATGAATTTTCTGATATGACATTATGAATTTTCTCATATGAGATTATGAATTTTTTGTTGTGAGGTTATGAATTTACAGTTATGAGATTATGACTTTTCTGTTATGCAATTATGAATTTTATGTATGAGATTATGAATTTTATGTTATGAGATTATGAATTATGTGTAACTGTTATTGATGGACAATATATTCTTTTCTGTAGAGCATGGCTGGATTTATTCGGCATTCCTCATCCCCTCTCTACTGAAATAAAGAATATATTTCCATCAAACTCATTTCAGCTTTATACTATATTATATGTTGTATATAAGTTAATTGCTTTCTAATGTTTTTAATATCAGTAATGGACTCTGTTCCCCGAAAAAGAACACGGGGGCAAACAACACGGGCAATCTTGAGTTCACAAGCTGCCGAGGCATCACAACCCCCCGCTGAACAGCACAACATTGTAGTGCAATCTACAGATCCTTCACAACCGCCCCGTGAGGAACAGAACCCTGCAGTCGAAGTTAAATCAAAAACCAAAAGACAAAGAACAACACGAGCCACATTGGATTCACAATCTACTGAACCATCCCAACAACAACTTGAGGAGCTACTTTGTAATGAAGTAATAAGAGAGAAGAGATCAAAGAAACTAAATGATAGGAGAAAAGGCAAAGCAGCCAATATCCCGGATCAAATACAAGAGGAGGATGAAGATGAACAAGAAGGTAATGATGAGGAGCAGAGTGGTACTCCCTACTTCAACACAAGAATGGGGCCAAAGATCATGTTTAAACTTGTACAGAAACTAACGCCAGAACAAAAAAAAAAAAAAAAAAAAAAAAAAAAAAAACCGTCAGTGATATTGGTTTTGGATCCCTATTGAATCTTCAGCTGTGTACAAACGAGTCATAGTTAGTGCAGTATCTGATTAAAAACTTTGAGCTTTACAAAACACATTTCATATTGGAGAATTATAAGCTCACTGTTGAAGAAGAGGACATAGAGTACACTCTAGGCATTCCACGGGGACAAAAGGTGGTCGTTGAGGGCCCAAAGTATGACGAACGAGGAACACCTGAGTACAGAGCTCTGTTAAAAAGTTGGAAGACAAGGTGGAATATTACAAATGGTTCCCCAATCACAACCAAAATGGGGGATGTGATTGTTAACAGAGGAGATTATGGTGATGAATTTAAAAGGGACTTCATGGTCTTGACTGTTTCATGCATGATGCGAGGGTTTCAGACACGCAGCTGCAACCATAGAATACTCAACTCCTTGGTTAATGTTCATGAAATAAAGGAATACAACTGGTGTAGCTACACCTACAAATCTCTTATCAAGTCCATTGAGAAGTATAAGAAAAAAAATAATAGCTTTTTTACTGGACCGATGACATTCATACTGGTAAATTCTAGTTATACATCAAATGTCTTTATTGAATTCATTGTCTTTGTGTGATTATCTGACCTTCAATACAATGTTATAATATTACGCATATATAATTATGAAATTGTGAATATAGGGTTATTGAGATTATGAGATTATGAATTTTCTGTTAACAGATTATGAATTTTCTATTATGAGATTATGAATTTTCATTTATGATATTATGAATATAGGGTTCATAGGGATTTATGAATTTTTTACTATGATATTATGAATTTTCATTTATGATATTATGAATATACGGTTCATATGGATTTATGAATTTTCTACTATGATATTATGAATTTTCTGTTATGTAATTATGAATTTTGTGTTATGAGATTATGAATTTACAGTTATAAAATTATGATTATAACTATTTTTTTTCTTTTTTTTTTGAAAATTGTAGCTATTCTACTTTGATCGGGTCCAATTCAAAGGGATGAGAGTTGAGAGAACATACCCAAGCATAATCGCATGGACAAGAAAGCTTGTAAAACAAAGAGTTTCTGCAGAGAGAAGGTCAGGTGGATTTGGGAAAGGGAAAGTTATACTGCGTATTGCGAAGCCTACTGCTGATCATGCCACTCACGCTACTGCTTCTACTTCAAACCAACCTACTACTCCTGTTGCTCATCAGACAGTCCCATCAGTCTCTGTGCCGCCATCCAGTGTTGACAGAGTTACGCAAGTGCTACGGCGGCTTACTGCTGATGTCTTGAAATTTGGAGAGGCGATGGCTGAAGTTGGCAAACAAAGTGCACCTGTGGAGGTTATGAAGACAACCTTTTTAGGCATTTATACCATGATTACCGTGGCTAGTACGATGGACAGACCATCAACCCCAACCTCCTCTCAACTCGATGACATCTTCTTTGGCCAGGAGTCTTTCACAGAGGCAGTTGATGCTTTGGTTGAAGCATTTCAAAAGACCAACAAGCAAATGGAGATGAAACCTCCATCATTTGATCTGGGAATTTCTTATCCCCCAACACCATTGGGTGAACAACCACAAGAGCAGTGCACATTGGATGAACAACAATTAGATGCCCTCGTTCACACCATTGTGGAAAATGCTCCTGCTGCTTCGACCTTTGAAAGCCAAGAAAGAACTCCATTGATTAGGGTTCCATTCCCCAAAGATGTCCCTGGTGCTGCTGATGCGGCTAGACCTGCTACTGACTTTGATGATGTTGATAGGTAAACTAATGCAGTTATGAAATTATGAATTTTATGTTATGATATTATGAAGTTTCTGTTATGATATTATGACTTTTCTATTAAGATATTATGAATTTAAAGTTATGAGATTATGAATTTACATTTAGCGGATTATGAATTTTCTGTTATGAATTTAGATATATGAAACTATGAATTTTGTGTTATGACATTATGAATTTACAGTTATGCAATTATGAATTTTCTGATATGAGATTATGCAATTATGATATTGTTAACTAACTTCATGCATTTTGTGTAAACACACAGCATTTCAGGATAGCGAATCCGATGTTGAAGATGTCACGATCCGAAGGAGGCCAATCAGAAAATTCAAAAACATTCTACTGAACTTGAGGTCACCTTTCTGGACAAAAAATGCACTATTTGTTCATAATGCTACTGTCAAAGAGAAGACCGTATCAAACTATGCCTTCATGGATGCTTCTCCAAATCATCCAATAGAGTATGTTTGAATCTAAATATTTAAATAAACTTTTTATTACCATGAATATTTAACATTTATAAACATGTATTAATTTGTTTATTTATTTATCTAACTTTTTTGGTGTTGTAGTGAAACACTATTTAGCTTTGATGAATTCTCTATGACACGGGGAGATTTCCACACACTGAGCAGTGGTGAAATTTTTAGCACCTTCATTGACATATGGGCGTTAAGGCTTACATTCTTCAACACACAGCGTGCATTGGGGCAGCCAAAATGCATCTATTTTAGCACATTAGTACATGTAAGTTGGAACCAAAAAATTTTAAAATCTAAAACTATGAATGTATGACTCTATAATTCTGAATATATAATTTAATCATTCTCATTACATATTGGACAACTTATCATTAATACGTATTTTTTCCCCTTAGCTACAACTTGACCCAACTGATCAATGGATGAAAGATCTTCCACTTCAAAAGCGGAAGGAAAATTTCAATGAGAGGTTACAATATGAAATTGCCAAGTTTGAGATTCTTGACATTAGTGATGCTGATTTGGTAATTTATAATTACCCACGTTCAACTTTTATTTATTAACAACACTTTTTTTTCTCTATTCTAACTTCTTCTTCTTCTGACATTAGATATTTTTCCTCGTGCTTCAACACGGACACTACTTTGTTGTCTGCATTAACAACATTGCAAAAAAAGTTGATATCATAGACAACAAATCCCTGCCTACTGGTGTTACAGAAATTGACAAATATCAAGATTGCCCCAGTCTACTGATAACTTAACAATAAACTTGAACTTCTAATCATTTGTTATACATTTGCTATAAACCATTATGACACCAGTTTGATTTTTGTCCAGATGACTGCTTTAAAGGAATACTTGACTGCAGAGAAATCACCCCTATTACGTAAGATACAAAAGCTTCATGTAGAACTATTGGCCATTCACTGGAAGGAGCTTGACAATGTCATTGACTATGGCATATATGTCATGCGACACCTGGAAACGTACAAGGGGAATATGCAAGATAGGAACAGTGGGTTCAAGAGAAACACTCGTGTAAATGTAAGAGTATAAGATATATTAGTATCAACTTACATTTACTTTTTTGTTTTTTAACATCCCATTAAACTGATTATTTAATGTTTTTTTTTTTGAAGGCTGACTTCATTTGGGAATTGAGAGCTAAATATGCATCAAACATCATCATATGGGGTATGAACACTGTAAAAACTCAGGTTATGAAGGCAGCAAAGGAGCTCTCAAAGAATAAATGAATCTATACTGTTTTTGGGGTTTGAAAATGTTGTGAACATGAAGCAGTAAATTTGTGAATACTTCATTTTGAAATTGTGACTGTTGGTACCCTAATTTCATAATCTCTCATTTTGTAATGTGAACAAATATTTTGCACCTGTGAATATAAAATCTATTACTGTTAATTCAGGTTTCAGATATTATGAATATATGGTTCATATGGATTTCTGGATTTTCTACTATCATATTATGAATTTTCTGTTATGTAATTATGAAATTTCTGTTGGCACAAGTGTCAAATATGCCCATCTACTATTGCGAAGTGCTCAATTTCCACCTCGAACTAAATTAAGTGTCAAATAGGTCCATCTACGAGTTAAATTTGTTTAATTGGCTTTTTTTACAGGTTAATAACACGTTACCTATTTAATTATTAAAATAAAATAAAATAATACAGCCATCGGATGTCCTCTGGACCTCATATTACACAGCCGTGGCTGTCCGGCTGTCCTCGCTGGACAGTCACGGCTGTCTTTGAAATGGCAGCCACCGGCTGTCCGGCGAGGACAGCCGGTGGCTGTTTTCTTTTTTTTTCTTTTCTTTTTTTCTGTTTTAATAATTTTTAAATTATTTTGAAATTATTTTTTTAATAATTGAATTAGTAACCTGCAAAAAAAATCAATTACCTGCAAAAAAAAAACTAATTGAACAAATTTAGTAGGTAAGTGTGATTAATTAGCCTTTAATTTAGTTCATTGTGGGAATTGAGCACTTGACAATAGTACATGGGCCTATTTGAAACTTCTCCCAATTTCTGTTATGTAATTATGAATTTTGTGTTATGAGATTATGAATTTACAGTTATACAATTCTGAATTTTCTGTATGACATTATGAATTTAAAGTTATATAATTATGAATATGCAGGGTATAAGCATTCAAAGTTATGTAATTATAGAAATCTGTTATTTTAATTTAAATCTATTATAATTATAGAGTCCATAAATTATGAAAATATAATCATGAATGTGCAAATGCGGATTTATGAATTTTCTGTTATGTAATTATGAACTTTCTGGTATGAGATTATGAATTTATAGTTATGGATTTTTTGGCCATACTTGTAACCTCTATATCCATAATTACATAAGTATAAATTCATAATCTCATAACAGAAAATTCATAATTATATAATTGTCAATTCATAATCTAATAGCATGAAATTCATAATTACATAAATGTAAATTCATAATCACATAAAAGAAAATTCATAATTTAACAAATGTAAATTGATAATCTGAATATAGAATGCAAAACTTGCAGATGTATACATCAAACATATTGCAAATATATAGTTCAAATCTGAATATTTTGCATAGTGTTCATCACATCACTGCTTAACATATATCAAGTTCTATTAACTCAATCTCAATCTATATCTACATTGTGATCTAAATTCTTATTAAAATGAACAAACTGTGAACCCCCAGAACTTGGATGTACGAGATATCCATCCCGAGCAATCTTTGATATATTTTCCAAAACCAATGATTGGATAGCACCCTTTGTAATTGAAGCAAGCTTGTTTGCAGCACTCTTTCTCCCCCTTGCTGCACTGTACTTCTTCTCAATAACACTACTACTCCTTTTATTTCTCACACCTTTACTCCTCTGGCTTGAAGGATCTTGTACAATACCACTTGAAGAAGACACAGCACCCTCCTCGATATCCACATCCCCAATCTCAGCTTCAACATTTTTCCTTGCATTCTCAACAGCTTCATCACAAAATTGTCTATCAACACTATTATCTTGACTAGAAACAATCAATCTTTGAAATTTCCTACTAATCTCGACAACCCAAATTGAAAGAGGGACACCAAAATTATAAAATACATATGCAATGTCCACATTTCTACCATCAACAACCTTTTTAGTCTATCTTTTTAGAATATATTTATCGGGGAATACTAGAAACACAGTGCACATGAAGTATACGTAAACAGTGGCAGCAAAGTATTCCCAATTTTGAAAACAACTTGCAACTACAGCATATATCCAAATTGATTGGCTTAAAAATTACTTCATGCCTTATAATGTCTATATCTAGTCGCCACACATGATACTTGCACTTACATCCATCATTCATAACAATTTCTTGATAACAAGAGCTACCTTTCATAAATTGTTCCTCAAACAAAAAGTATATCTCAATAGTATATACCTCTCTAGCATGTGAAAGAAGTTTCACATGATCCATAATCATGGAAGGTACTCCTTGAGAACACCGAAAATCTTCACCATTTTCCTTACTTCTCCATTCAGAAACAACACTAACAAAGGATGAATAAAAATCACATAAACCAGCAGTCTTAGATAACCTTCTAGAAATTGAATGATTTGTAGTTTCACTCCTTTGAGAAGATAAAATGCCCCCGGAAAAATAATCCTTGTTAAATGCTGGACACCACTTCTCTCCCTACAATCATAAAGCTTCTCTAGCCAAGTATTCTTATGACACTTATATTCTGTCACCATCCTGAAAGTTACAAGACACGTTTACTAAGCTTATATGAAACAGAACAACAATATCAAAAAAAAAAACATAATACTATATATTCATAATTTATATGTTGTAGATCCATAATATATAAACTGCATATTCACAATTCTTATCCTCGGCAATACAGAATAAATGAGTAAAAGTACAAACAGCATACTGTACATTCATAATATATACATAGAATATCCATAATATCTATGCTGCAGATTCATAACTTCTAACTGTATATTCATAATTCTTACCCCCTCTTGAATACACTATATAAATGACTAAAATACCAAAATATGATACTGTACCCAATGAACAAAGTAAATAATAACATACCTTGTCCAATAAAATTCAAACTCAGCTTCAGTCTCGGTGTATTTCAACACACAATTGAACATATCCAAAAAATCCTTATGATTCCTTAATGCCTTGATATGCTTCTTCGAATTCTCACCAATATGCCATATACAAAGACGGTGGCGTGATGTAGGAAATACCATAGAAATGGCAGCAGCCATAGCTGAACATTGATCCGTCATGATAGTCTGTGGACACTTGCCACCCATGGATCTTAAAAACGCTCTAAACAACCACGCAAATGATTATATTCTCTCGTTCATCAAGAACCCACATCCAAACATTACATTCATGCAATGATGGTTCATCCCTACAAAAGGACCACAAATCATATCATATTTGTTAGTGTGATATGTTGTATCTTGCACTAATAAATCCCCAAACAACTCATAATCCCGTCTCATTTGACCATCCCTCCAAAAAAAACTACACAGTCTTGCATCCAAATCAATTTCAAAATTAAAAAAAAAAAAAAAAAAAAAAAAAAAAAAAAAATCAGCCTCATTAGACTGCCTCCTCCTAAATATTTCAATCAAAGAATTGGAATCAGTTCCATCCAAACACTACAAACTCTCATAAGTCATCGAATTGTAAGCATCACGGTTGGTAAAGTCAACCAATGGAGAACCCTCTGACTGATGTTTCAAAAACCCCATACCATCCGCCAATGCAACGCCACTCTTCTTCATATCTTTTAAATATTCAAGATGATTATTTCCCACCCTTCTATGCGAACGGAGTAGATGACTCTTGCCAAAAGAACATAACTCATGATTGTGCTCTTTCACAGGTTTTGTAACTGTCCACATCCTATCCCCCCCCCCCCCCCCTCCCCCCATGTCAAACTGAACAAGTGCACCACAACCAGTCCTTATATCAATTTTTGAATAAACCTTGACACCACTATTTGGTTTCTCCTTATACCCAGCCTTAGCACAGAAGAACATCTTCATCTGAATTGACTTAGTAGATGCCTTGTAACGTTGTTGACATTTCCTCACACTAAAACCAACTCTGTATGCATATCCATTATATAACTCAAAAGCTTCATCACTATTACTTACTACAACACCAACCAAATCTTTATCAACTGCAATTGCAAAAAAAAATATAACCACAACTATACCAACTACTAACTTTTGACCAGCAATATCTACAGAACAAGTCTGATCTGCACATTATGAATGTGCAGTTCAACTATAATGAATATAATATACTACAAAATTGAAATGAGTTTGATGAAAATATATTCTTTATTTAAGTAGAGGGGGGGATGGGGAATGCTGAATAAATCCATCCATACTCTACATAAAAAGAATATATTGTCCATCAATAACAGTTACACATAATTCATAATCTCATAAAATTCATAATCTCATACATAAAATTCATAATTGCATAACACAAACAGAGTATTAATAACAATTGCGACACTAATGACATTCAAATTGCAATAGATACTGAATAAACACCAGTAAAAACAAACTAAAAATAAAGTACATTGCAAATAATCACCATGAATCAATACCTACAACTACCAGAAACCACATTCACATTAAAAGCTAAGAAAAATACCTGGATTTGAAGACGAGCCATCAATGTCAATGTTTACATCTGCTTGATCAGTGCTTAGTGAATCACCAACAAAATCTTCATTCACTGAATATATGCAAACAGAGTAACATACCAGTTAATATGTTATGAACATAGAACTATCAAATTATGAACATCCATACCACATGCATGAACAGAGTATCAAATTCATAATTGCATAACAGAAAATTCATAATCTCATATTGTAAAATTCATAACAAAAACATAATATTAATAACAATTGCGACATTATGAACATTCAAACTGCATAGGTACTGAACAAACACCAGTAAAAACAAACTAAAAATAAAAAACATTGCAAATAATCACCATGAATCACAAAAATCCTACAAACACACATTTAATAGATTATAACGCTCACACCACAATCTCGCAATAACAAACACAAATATACATTCAAATTCAAATTCAATATGCTAAAATCTCATAAATCAAATGAAATCAAACGCAGAAAATCAAACGCAAACATCACAGAAATCAAATGCAACAAACCTGGAATCGCAGAAATCGAATCACCAATTAAATCTTCTCCGCGAACCGCTGTCTCCTGCATCTACGAGTTCAAATCAAGCAATCGCGAATGGAAGAAGAAAATTGTGAATAGCGAATGGAATCAAAGAAGTGAATAGCGAATTGAAACTGCCAAAAACGATAATGGAAATTTCCTTCAAAATTGCGACTAACGCCGTTAATAGCACAGTGAATTTTTTTTTTTTTTTTAAGTTACGCCTGTAAAACGACGTCGTTTTGAAACGTGTTCATCAAGCATGGTGAACACGTTTCCACGGCATAATTTACGAACTTTCTAAAGTTAAATACTTAGTCAAAAAAATCGCACAACTATGTGCCTTACTAGATGACTATCTGCTTGCCAAATATTGTCAACTACATTCAACACTCAATCGTAGGATAAATATTTCTAGATGACAAAATTAGATGACTATGTGCATTACTAAATTATTATTTGTGCACTACTAAATAATAGAATCTTACCAAAAATTGTCAACAAGATTTAAGAACTAATTGTAGGAAAAAAGATTTTTAGATGATGAAATTTAATGACTATGTGCGTTACAAAATGACTACGTGCGTTACTAATTATGTTAAAATTCAATATTTCTTCTAAAAGCTTGTTGAAAATGGAGAACAAAATTAAATGTTGAATTGTTATATGTTTATATTTTCTAATACAAGCTTGTTAAAAATTGTCAACATTATTCAATTCAAGACTCAATCATAGAATGAAATTTTTTAACTGAGGAAATTAAATGACCATGTGTGTTACAAAATTAAGTCAAAATTTTAGACTTTCTAATACAAGTGCGTTAAAAAATTTCTACAACATTCAAGACTCAATTGTTAATTCTAATTGTCCAAATTTAATGACCATGCGTATTACTAATTAAGTTAAAGTTCATACTTTGTAATACAAGCTTGTGTAAAATTGTCAATTGATCAATAGTTGAATAAATATTTCTAGATAAGAAAAATCACTTTGTGTGTTACTAAATGACTATGTGCGTTACTAATTAAGTTAATTGATTAAAAATTAATATTTCATTAAGTAATTCATTAATTATTATACTTTTTAATAAATAATATGTTTTGCATTTGTATTTGTAAGTATATAAAAAATAGTTCATGCCAAACACTTTGTGCTTAGATGACATGTAATGATTCTTTCATATGGGAGGTTATGAGATCGAGCCCCAATGGAGACGGTATTGACTCTTTGTGCTTCAACAAGTTGAGAAGGTATTGACTTAATTAGAATTAGATAGTCCGAGGCTTAGTCTCTCTTTCTCTACCAAAAAATAATAATAATAATAATAGTTCAAATTAAATTATAGCATTGAATGTTTATTTGTTTTTAGAATGGGCATAGAAAAATATAAAATGGAAAAAGAATGTTATGGAATGGTTAGGCAGTATCTATGTGCTATGTACCTAGATTAGAAACAACTTATAACTTTAACGGTAGTGTTGTAGTTAAGGGTGGGCACTTCGGTTCGGTTTATCCGAACCGAACTAGTAATAGAAAATCGAATGGTTCGGGATTTTAAAAATTGAATGGTTCGGGATTTTATAACCCGAATGGTTTAGTACCGAACTGAACCGAAACCGAACGGTTTGACAAAAATTGAACCGAACCGAATGCTATATAATTTTTTTAATAAATAATAATAATAATAATAATAATAATAATAATAATAATAATAATAATAATAATAATAATAAGAATAATAATAATAATAATATTCCAACTGAATATTTTTATTTGATGTTTCATATTTGTACTTTTTAAACATTGGATTTGAAGTTTGAACTACGTGATTCATGTTTGTAATGTTTGAACTTTGAACTTTGGATTCTAATTTCTAAGTATGTGATGTTTTGGTAATTAGATTGCTATTAGTATGTGATGTTAGTATTTACTATTTAGTCCTATATTTAAACTTTGAATTATTATTTTGTTATATAACGTTTATATTTTAGATGTGGATTATGTAAATAGATATTACTTGGTAGTATATTTGAAAAATTATGAAATGTTGAAATTTGATGATCGTAATTCTCGTAAAGTCTTAAATCGAACCGAAACTCGAACCGAATTAAATCTGAACCGAAACCAAACCGATTGAAACCGAATCGAAGCCGAACCGAACTATAATGTTAAACCGAATGGTTCAACTTTTCTAAAATCGAAAAATCGAAACCGAAACCGAAACTGAGAAAAACCGAACCAAAGACCGAAGTGCCCAGCCCTAGTTGTAGTTATCCAAAAAGAAACGAAAATCTCACGAAAATAATATTTACCTCATCTACGAAAGTCGTGTCCTATGTATTAGCCAACAACTAGGATTTCCAATTTGGCAATGGGATAATGCAACACCCAGTGGCGGAGCCACTTGAGAGAAGGAGGGGGCCTTGGCCCCCCTCACCAATTCTTTTGTTTTTTTAATAGTTCTATAGTATTTTTTTTTTGGCCCCCTCCCCAAATATTTGCTATTTTGCCCCCCTCAAAGTAAATTTCTAAAATAAGCTTTATACTATTTGCCTTTTGACTTTCAATCTCAATTCTCAAACCATTTAAACTAGACTGCAGTAGAACAGAGCTCACGGCACAGTTCGAATTTCCGCAATTCGCACTTTAACCTTTGCATTAATCGTGTGTTCTTTTTACAACTTCAAGCTCCAAATCTACATGTATTTTCCATTTCTTGAATGCATTTACAGTTTTTAAAGCATTTGAATTTTTGTAATTCTGTACAACACTCAAACTTGATACAAATAAAGAATTAAATATAGAATTGTTAGAAAAGATAGTAATTGTTAGAATTCTGAACCCAAATAGCTATTTGGGGATGTTATTTGTCAATAAGACAACACTACATTTTACTTGCACACAAAAGATGATAAAAGTTTATTCAGTTTGCATCACAAGGCTTGCTGTGGACAGTGGATTATATTGCTAATTATGCAACTGGACAGTAGATTGCTAATTTGCTATCTAGTTAACTTTTTAATTTGCAAATAAAATACATTACAATTGTTCTTATTATAATAATAAATTATCATTTTGCTACAAGAATCTTTAAATTTCTACTACTTTAATCTTTGTCTATTTATTTATTTTGTTCGTTTTAGTTAATTGAATTGATATATCAAAAAATTAACAGGAAGATTGAGTTGAAATGAAAAAGACACAAAGGATTGATTTTTCTTTAAAAGAAAGAATTATGAAGATTTAAAATTTCAAATAAATCCATTTGCAAGTTGTGAAACTGTCAACATAATTGTGCCGATTTTGATGCTCAATATATTGCAAGAAGAGGAAGAGCTATGCATCAGCAAGATGAATTAACAATTGGATATCATTACAAAGTTGATATTTTTAATGCGATGGTTGATTCTCAGTTGCAAAAGTTGAACAATAAGTTTGAGGATAAAACAATGGAGTTAATTATTCTCAGTTCATTATTAGATCCAAAAGGGATCTAACAAATTGTGATTGGCCCCCCGCACCAACAAATCCTGCCTCCGCCCCTGGCAACACCTTTAACTTGCTTAGCTCATCACACATCAATACATTACTTCTAATTTTAGTATACAATTCATTAGTTATTTTTAGCATATTATATTTGCACAATATATTTAGCTTGCATGTAAAATCGATCACCTTTTATGTTTATATTTTATATATTTAATATTAAATTAATGTAATGATTAGAATTTCTAAAACAAGCTTCTATATGAAACTAGTATTTATCCCATGCGATGCACGAAAAATATGTTATAAAAATATACACTATATGAGGTTTATTCATATATAAAATTTTTGTTATTTAATAATTATTATGTGTGAATTCCTATGATAAAATTATGAACATAAATATATTTACAATTAAAATAATATTTAAGGTGGGTGATTACTACAAATCTTATACTATATTAAAAATTTAGTACATAGTATTTAATATTATAAATTTTTAAGAACTTAGTAAACTACAATAGTAATTGAATTACAATTTTAGAGTCACCACGGATCAAAATGTTTAGACCTTTGAGATTTCTAACTCTAGATGTAGCAACATACAATTGACCTTTAAAGACTAAAATCACAATCTTAGTTAGAACATTGATTTTTTTCTTCCAAATACTATCGAATTAAGTGTGTAATCAATAAAAGATGAGAACTAATAATTCGAGAATATAATCTTAATGTTACTAAGCATACTTCACGTCAATTAAGTTGGAGAGTGTTGTTGGATAGTATCCGATGAATCCACGAATAACGCATCTTTGTCTCCGTAGTCCTCAATATGCACATCAACAATCTTAAATATTAGGCCACATAGCTATGCTATACATTAATTTCAAACTTATGGACTTTGGGGTTGCATGCATGCTTCTTAAAGCCATATGGATTTAAGATGTGAAAATTAAATGTTGCATTTAATTTTCACATCTTAAAGTAATTTTCACATCTTAAAGTCCATTTAGTTTTCACAAGACTTTCACATCTTAAAGTCATATGGTCTTGTGAAAATTAAATGCAACATTCAATTTTCACAAGACCATATAGCTTTATTATATATAGGATAGGATAGGATTGGTGAAAATTTTATGCTTATCTCTATTATTATTTAACTAGTTTTTTACACGCATTGCGCGATTGGAATAATGTCCAATGTTTTTTTTTTAAATAAGTACTTTAAAGTATACCAAGACAAGATTATATTGAAATTGTTCATGCATAGATAATTGAATGTTGAATTTGTGTATTTAAATAGGTAATTCTAAGTTTACAAATACAAGATAATAAAGTCAAGATTGATTGTAATTAAATAAAATAATTGTATAGGTATGGTCTAACCAAATACGGGACATAAAGGATAGCAAATAAAAATTAGGGCATAAAATATTAAATATATACTAATATTGAAGAGCCAACTGCTGATTGCCAAACAAGGACATTGCGAGTTAGTTTCTCACTTCAATTTGTTGTGTGATTTGAATACTCTTTTTGTCAATAAATCCCCCATGGCTTAATTATATATTTTTATTTTTTTATTTTTAAAACTATTATTATTATTATTATTATTATTATTATTATTATTATTATTATTATTATTATTATTATTATTATTATTATTATTATTATTATTATTATTATTATTATTATTATTATTATTATTATAGGTCATTTTACATGTTAATCTAAATAGCAAATTTTTTCAAATATCTTTTTACCAACCCTTGATATAATTCGCTGGTCAAATCCGTTAATATAATCCACTAACGCTAACCGCTAACTGCTGATTGTCAAACAAGGACATTGCGAGGTAGTTCTCACTTCAATTTGTTATGTGATTTAAATAATCTCTTTGTCAACAGATCTCTCAAGTAGTTAATATGATTGACTTTATTAATTATATTTTTAAAATTTTTTCATGGTATTAATAAAATACTTGGTAAATAAATATATACATTATTTTGTATTATAACTTTGATATTTAATTAAAAAATAATGCACAAAAAAGATAGACAATGTAGTGAATATAATCAATTGATGAATTTGAATGTAAAGAATTTTTACATTGGAGAAATATGAAGACAATATAACTAATAAAATTATTTCTCTTAATTAATTTATTGATAATAAATAATTTTTTTTTTAATAAAGACATTGTAGGGACAATGTAGCGAATATAATTAATTGATGAATTTGAATGTAAAGATTTTTTATATTGGAGAAAAATAAAGACAATATAACTAATGAAATTATTTCTCTTATTTAATTTATTGATAATGTATAATTTTTTTTTTGAATAAAGACATTGTAGACACATAATTCTAAATTAAAGAAATGCATATGTGTTATTTTTTGTTGTAGCTACTAAATTATTATTTAATTTAATTTAATAAGCGTAAAATAGAGTATTAATTATGCTAACTTTGATTGTGATGGGGTTCAAACCTAAGACCTTTCTTATTAAAATCAATGACTAAGTTAACGGTGAACTAACATAAATTAACGGGAAAGATAATATTTAACGGAAAAGTTAACGGATATTCATATTCATTAAGGATAAATTAGGAAATCTTAAGAAAAAATTAAAATCTGATCAATCTGAGTCATTCATTTGATTAAAAAATTTGACCGTCATTTTTCTACTCATTATAGGCCTAACTCTTTTGGGCTCTTATTAGTATAGTAGATAGTAGATATTAAATTGTATTGAATTTTAAACTTTCAAAAAAAAAAAAAAAAATTGCATTCAAAATTGATGATCGAGGTTTTAGTTTTTTTGGTTGTCCAGGGTATCCCTCCCGTCGATAGCCAAAAGACTAATTCCTCGTCCTTACGGTCAACGCACTAAACAGTAAGGGACTGGCCAAATGGTTTGCTCCATTCACATGGGTAGGGATCAAACCCCCAACCTCATGATCGAGCTTTTATGCTATCTCTTGTGTATTGCATTATAAATTAAGTTAAAGTTAAGAGGGATGGATGTCAATTGGGTCAACCCTATTGGACGGTTCAGACTTATTGATTTTTTGGTCGAGTTAAATTTTTTTGACTCTAATCTTAAGACCTTATACTCTTGGGGCTTATAAGGCGGACTCAACTAATATTTGTGATATTTTAAAATTAACATTCTAAACTTTCAATTTTAACAAGACTAAACATTTTACATTCATAAATATAAATGAAAAAAATTACATCTTTGGTGCCTAAGTTGCATCTTTGGGAACCTTTCTATTATGAACTTGTTTGAAGGTTAATATGTGCCCTTTCTAATATTCATATTTGCTAAAAATATTCTCTTTTTCTAATATTCATATTTACTTATCAAGTGTTTTTTTTTCTCCTTTCATATTTATGTATTAAGTGATTAGGATTTTCACACTTTTAATGACCTCATTTTTGCTATATCTTGAGACAATTAAGTTGTATTTCCTAGTTTTGTCATTCTTGAGTTTTAGTTTCCAGTGGGTATATGACAAATTAAATAAACTTAATTGATAAGGGTAAGAAAACATATGGGAACTTATTTTTATTGTTACTTGATTGTTTTGTAGCATTGATGTATAAATATAAAAATTGACAAAGAATGGATGTCAAAAGATAGATTATCTTATGAATATGAGGTTGAAGTAGAATCTTTTTTGCAATTTGCAATAAAAAAAAAAATGCAATTGATCCCAATGCAATATCATGACCATGTGTAATATATGGCGACCTAAGGAGGCAACCTCTTCAATATAAGGGCACACTTGTACCGTAATGGCATGGATGGTACATATGTGTCATGGATATGGCATGGGGAAAATGCCACATTAAAAAACTTACTCAATAGATGATAATGATCGAGTTAGGGAAGAGGAGCATAAGTTTTTTTATGAAGACCCTATAGATATGGTAAATGCTGCTTATGATGAATACGCTAAGAATCCCAACAAATTCAGTAAATTACTTGAAGATGCAGAGAAACCGTTATACCCTCGAAATAATATGTTCAAAAAACTATCAGCGCTAGTGAAGTAATATAACTTGAAGGCGAAATACAGTTGGAGTAACACAAGTTTTACCGACCTTCTAAATTTGTTTGCAAAAATGCTTCAAACTGGCTATAAATTGCCTTCTTCTTTATATGAGCCAAAGAGAAGTTTGGTTGCATTAGGAATGGACTATGAGAAAATACATGCATGTCTTAATGACTGTATCTTATATACAAAGGAGAATATAAATTGTACTAATTGACCTACTTGTTGGACTTCAAGGTGGAAGATGGGCAAGAATTCTAAGATATCGGTAGGAGTTCTTGCAAAGGTGTTATGGTACTTTCCACCTACAACAAGATTTCAAAGAATGTTTCGAAACAAGGATATATCTAAGGAGTTAACTTGGCATGTTGATAACAAAGTTTTTTATGGTTACTTGCATCATCCAACTGATGCACCTTGTTGGAGAACAATAGATCATATGTGGCCAGATTTTGCTTCTGAGTCAAGAAATCTTATTGGCCATATCTGCAAATAGGATAAATCCCCATAGTGTAATGAGTTATACATATAGTTGTTGGCCAGTTGTTATGATTACATACAATCTTCCTCCTTAGATGTATATGAAGCGAAAATTCATGATGCTCACTTTGTTGATTTCTGGTCCTAAACAACCCGAGAATGACATTATTGATGTTTATTTGACACCTTTAATTGATGAATTGAAAGTTTTGTGGGAAGAAGGTATACAAGCATACAATGCATACCGACAATAAAGGTTCGTCTTAAAGTTGTTTTACTATGGATGATCAATGATTTCCCAGCATATGGGAACTTATCAGGTTGCACTGCCAAAGAATATCATGCATGTCCTATTTGTGGTGAGAATATATATGCCAAGAAGTTGAAGCATAGCAGAAAAATTTCCTTCACAAGACATAGAAGATTTTTATGTAAAACCCATCCTTATCGAAGACCAAAGAAGGCATTTGATGGGAAGCAAGAATTCAACTTAACACCAAAACCATTGAGTGGCCATGATGTTCTCAAAAGAGTCGAGGGGATCAATTGTCATTGGGGAAAAAATAGTGGCAAGCTAACAACTAATAGAAAAAAATAGTCAATCATATTGGAAAACGAAATCAATTTCCTTTGAGCTTGAGTATTCGAAACATTTGCATGTTCGACATGTTCTTGGCATCATGCACATTGAGAAAAATGTGTGTGAAAGTATTATTGGCGCATTACTTGACATCCCAGGAAAACCAAAGACGGGGTAGCTGCATGATTAGACCTTGTGGAAATTAATGTGAGAATGGAGTTGGCACCAAAGCAAGGGGAAAAAAATCTTTTTTGCCACCGAGTTGCTATACACTTAGCAAAGATGAGAAAAAGAAAGTTTGTAACTCTTTGTTACATATGAAAGTCCCAACAGACTATTCATCTAACATGAGAAACCTTGTCAATGAGAAGGAGTTGAAACTTGTTGGTCTTAAATCTCACGATTGTCACACTTTCATGCAACAGTTGCTTCTAGTTACCATTCGAGGTGTGTTGCCAAAACATGTAAGGTATGCTATCACTTGGTTGTGTTTCTTGTTGCCCAAACATGTAAGGTATGCTATCACTCGGTTGTGTTTCTTCTTTAATGTCTTATGTAGCAAAGTGATAGATGCCTCAAACTTAGATGCGCTATAAGATGAGATTGTGACAATGTTGTCTTTGCTTGAGAAGTACTTTCCTCCTTCATTTTTTTATATCATGATTCTTTTAACTATTCACCTTGTGATGGAGGTCAAATTGTGTGGATCGGTGTAGTATAGATGGATGTACCCATTTGAAAGATATATGAAAATCATGAAAGGTTATGTGTGAATCGCAATCGACCTGAAGGTTGTATAGCCAAGTGTTATATTTCTGAAGAAGCTGTGGAATTTTGCTTAGAGTATTTGTCTAATGTTCAAACAATTGAGATCCCATCAAGATATCATGAAGTGGAGCGTACTCGGCCTTTATCAGTGATGAGTGCCAAATAAGCCTTATTTTGTGGGGTGTTTTAGTGGTCTTTATTGCCTTCATTGAGCCTTTTTGGGTTGAATTGTGTGCTTAATTGCTTTATTTTCATATAAGTTGCTTTTGAGGACTAACGGTGGAACACTTGTAAGGCATTTGAGTGGTTTTAGGGCATTTGGAAGCAACAAAACAGCAAAGTGAAGAAAATCATGAAGTTTGAGAGTTGTACGAGTGGTTGTATGGTCGTACACGCCCTCATACACAAGGAGGCCGACAGCTGCATGCCTGAATCACGATCGTGGTAGCGGCCGAGTTAAATGAAGACGGATACGAGCACGCGTACGCACATACAGGGCTCGTACCAACATCCAGATCACTAGTTATAAATTGTTTTTGGCGGGATTGTTTAGGCATACATTCCATATGAGACTTTCCATTATTTGAGATTTACTTTCTCTCACTTCTAGACCAAGTTCTAAACTCTCTCCATTGAGAGAGGATATATTTCTAGGGTTCAAGAGGAATTGACAATTCTTCTTCAATCTTTGATCTTCTTCTTGCTTGATTGGGAAAATCGTGTGGATTGATTGTGAATTACTCTTGAGCTAAGTATAATACCTACATTTTCTCTCTTTAATTTCATCATCCATCTCCATTGCTTTGCTCAATTGTTGTTGCCTTTCAATCTAGACCATGTTTGGCTAGGATCATCTTGTGAATTTGATTATATTCTCTTGTGATTGTGTATGAATTGATCAAGGTAGTTGACTATGTGTAGATGTCTTATTGAAAGTGCAATTTGTATTGACTCTTGTATGATGAGTGTGCACATCATGCAAGAGGCTTAGAGATGAGTATGCTTACAAGAGATTGAGGCATATTCTAGTCTCCTTCCACTTGCAATTCTCGCCTTAGATCCAAGAAGGCAAAGTCCGGAATGAGGTTTAGACAAAGTGTTTGACAAAATGACTCATAAGTGTATCATTGTCACTTGGGTACTCTACTACACCATGATAGTACATGAAGACCGAGAATGGCCATGGCAATGGTAGTTACCTCATAGAAACATTGTTGTTCTCCTTCTATTGACAACAATGTTTCTCCTTCTTCCTATTAAGGGAGGGGCAATATATGTCACGTTTTGAAAATTGAAGGGTAACATTTACACCACTAATAATTTAGGGGATGACGCTATAACAATTGGATATCATGAATTGAAATCCCACTAACTTATTACCAAAGACTAAAAACTAAATCATCAAATAAAAAGTGTCATGTCAAGAGGAAGATTAAGATGTGTGTGTGTGTGTGTATGTGTGTGTGTGTGTGTGTGTGTGTGTATGTGTGTCTGTGTGAAACTTTAATGATGTAAGAACAATTTTGTCCAATAAAAAAATAATAATACAATATTTATAAAGTAATGTACAATTGTATCATTATAGAAATACAAAAAAATTATATATATATATATATATATATATATATATATATATATATATATATATATATATATATATATATATATATATATATATATATATATATATTAATAGCATAACGACCTAAATCAATCCAATAATGCAAAGCATAATTAAAATATTGAGTCTTGTTCAAAATAATCAAACAAGATTAATTAAGCGGAAAAAAAAAGGAAAAATAAACTTAACATAGATTTGTTTTTTTAAAAAAATGCAAGAAAATGATTTTCAAGATTCTTTATTTATAATAGAAATAATTTCACTTTTGGTCCCACGACTTTTGATGTTCTATCACTTTTGGTGCACAACTTTAAATTTTTTTAATTTTGGTGCCTAACTTTGTTATTTTTATCAGTTTTGGTCCTTCCAGCCAGACGGTAAAATATTTCTGGATTTTATATTTTAGGGGCAAAATCGTCATCCCATGGAAAGATCTTCAATATTTAAACAAAAGAAAAACCATATTAAGAGGAAAAAAAGAGTTTGCCAATGGTCGAAACTATAAATCACATAGATCTGTCTGGTTTCTGCCCGTCTTCCACATTATTCTCATCATCAAACACATATAGATATGATTTTACAGGATGATTTTGTTTAGATATTGAAGATGTTGCCTTGGGATGATGATTTTACGCCTAACAATATAAAATCCAGCAACATTTCGCTGTCAAATTCGCCAAAAGGACCAAAACTGATAAAAATAACAAAGTTAGGCACCAAAATTAAAAAAATTTAAAGTTGTGCACCAAAAGTGATAGAACATCAAAAGTCGTGGGACCAAAAGTGAAATTAATTCTTTATAATATTTGATGCTCAACTTTGAACGCTATGTATATAGTGTAGCTAATTAATTGACCAAAGTTCATGTTTAATTTTATATTGTATTTTTTTAATACAATCTAACATATATTCATAATTTATGTTCAACAAGTATGTCAACTCTGATTAGGATGTGGTTCGAACCTAAAACCTTCCTTAATGAAATTAATGAGTAGGTCAAGAATAATAAACAGTTAATGGAATATTACGTTACTAAAGTTTACACTAACGGAATGGTGGGGTATTTAGGAAAAATAATTATATAATAGAGGGTAAAGAAGGAAAATTAATAAAAATACTAAAATCAAAATTATATAAATCATTCATTTCAACAAACAATTAGACCAACATTTTTTATTTTCAGTTATAGGCCTAACTTTATTGGCTCTTATTAGATGTGTGTGTGTGTGTGTGTGTGTGTGTGTGTGTGTGTGTGTGTGTGTGTACAAATGTACAATTGTATATTACTTTACAAATATTGTACTATTATTTTTTATTAGAATATATATATATATATATATATATGTTCCTGTGCGGTTGCTGCCTCAGGTGCGGTTGTGCGGTTAAATCTGAGCCATTGATCTTGCCTAAATCAACGTCCAAGATTAACGGTGATTAAAAAAACGTGCGGTGACAATTTGCTATTTTTGCATATAGGTCAAATTTAAAGTGCGTAATTTTCCTTCTTAAGGTGCATAATTTTCCTTATTAAGGTGTTTAGTTTTCCTTCTTAAGGTGTGTGAGTTTTATGCTTAAGGTGAGTGATTTTTGTACTGTGTGGCTTAAGGTGCGCCAGTTGTTGAAACTTAAGGTGCGTCGGGCTAAAACTTTAGGTGCGTGATTTTCCTTCTTAAGGTGCGTGATTTGTATGTTTAATGTGCGTCAATTGTTGAAACTTAAAGTGCACCACTTTAAAACTTTAGGTATGTAATTTGTATTTTTAAGGTGCTTTGTTTATGTACTTAAGGTGCGTGATTTTTGTACTTAAAGTGTGCAATTTTAAAATTTTAGGTGCAATTCTAAAACTTGGTCCAAATAACAGTTTCATATAATGCACCTAAGTACAAGTAAAATGTATTACAAGTCCAGGTAAAATGTATTACAAGTGCAAATAAAATATACACTGATCATCAGGGCACTTAACGTTATCATTAGTTGCACTTAACATTAGCATTAAGTGCACAAATGTGACTTAATCATTAGGTGCACAAATAGCGTCGAAGGCTAACAAGGTAAATTACTTGCACTTGTAAGTGATTTTACTTTCACTTTTTTCTTGCAAATTTGAACCCAATTATTTACACTTTTAATACATTTTACTTGCACTGAAAAACACATTGTAAAATCCAAGGGTTCTTTCTTTGGCCTAGCTGAGTCAAACAGGCTAAAAGCAATCAGTTCTTCACTGATTTCAAGTAGCTGGCTTTTCCGGTTGAGAAATGTAATAAGCACATGTTATGCACATTTTACTCTCAAGAGATCATTTACCACATTTGCATTTCCTTACTCGAGTTATACAGCAGTCAAACAGTGCTCCACTGAACAACCAAAAATAAAATAAAATAAAAAACTATTTACAGTAAATCATGGATATCATGATGCCCCTCCAACACAAACCACATCAGCCAGATCCATTTCTGTATTTCCACTAGAGCAAATTGGATGTGCAGATCCAGAATCTTCACCTGCTAATCTTTCTTTTGGAGACCATATCTTCAAGTATTTCTTGTTTCATCCAGCCATATACACTTTATGGTCGCCGATGGTGGCACATTTGACAAGTAGATGCAGACCATGGGCTCAAGTAAGTACACTGATCACATGCCCAACCACCTGAATCATCCGAGTTTTGGCTTGACCCAGACCCCTTTCCCCGAGCACCACCTTTCACCTTGCTGCTCCCAGCTGCATTTCTTGAGCTCACCACCTTGCTACAAGCTCCATGAGAATCCACGTCTGATAGGCCATTTTCCAATGCTCTAACCAAATTCTCAAAGTAGTTGCGAGTTACGCTGTTTTAATCAAAACAATCATCAGTGTTTACTAAGTAAAAAGACTTCTTAGATTGTAGCGAGCAAATGGTAGGTTAAGGCTCGTGCTTGTTTTCAGGTTGAGTGATTTTCAACACTGGGCAAGCAAATAAAGAAGAGCTCAACATTACAACTCCATAAGGGGACACCCAAACATCAGAGAAATAAAGATAGAAATATGTTTCTCCAAGATCAAAAAAACATTATTTCCTCTATGCATGAAAATTCAAATGGCTTAGCAGTAAATGGATATTACATATAATATCAGTCCCAAAAATAAATAAATAAATCAAGTACTTATACAAGAAATAAATATTTATATGACAAGAACACATTCAACCATTTAAGGTTTTGAATATCTATTTCAGTTACCTGGTCAGACCAGCAAGTTTAGTGCGGAAATCATTAAAATCATTGGAAGGGCCTTCGGCATTGAGATAGCTCTGCAATTCCTTTTCAGCACATTGATGAAGCCTCTCAAGACCGGCCTCAGCCTCACCTGCACAAAATAGCACATGTGACATGCAGGACCTGTGAAAAGGAAAAGAGGGAAAGCTTTTACTTGGACTAAACATATATACCTTGCAAGTACTCAAAGAACTGCCTTTTTGCAAGCTCATTCTCAGGAAGATAGAATCCATATGCATAAGTCCACTTCAGCACTCTCCTACATTCTACTATCTGCAAAAAATGCAGAAGGATCAACTCTCTCCACATAACAAGAGCAAATCATCAGAACCATCTATTTTTCTGAGATGGTAGATCTGATTCGAATAGAAACTATAGGTATCCGAAAACCCACAAGTGAAATGATTCAGGTGTGAAAAGTTTTCAGTACTTATTTGGTGAGTTGGTCCCAGATTATAGTCAACACAACACATGATATTGTACACTATGCTTTCACATCTAGTGCTTTATGAGCTAATGGTGCACATTTTACATCTTAAGACTAGCAACACTGTTTCCAAAGATCCAAAAAGTATCTAACTTCAATGGCTAGCTTTCTATTTCCTCCCTCATATGGCACAGATGCAACAGGTCACACATTAAATATAGATACATTAGCTATCATACTAAGAACCTACATGGGGTACCATAACATGCATAATTTCATTTTAACTTTCACGAAATGTCTGAAAAGAAAGAGACAAGCCAATGCAGTCTTGGTGTTAAAAAATAAAAAATAATAATAAATAAATAAATAAAACAGTATGACTCACTACAAAACATTTAAATCTTATGAGAAGGTTAACAATACTTAGATGTATAATATATTAGAGCATCCCCAGTCAGTTTACCAACATCTCCAAAAGTAATTGGAGAAAGACTTCTAGAGTCTCATTTGCCAAAATACATAAATAAATAAATCAAGAGTTGAGAGCAGACACATGATCAAGAAACATGTTGCAATGCATCCTTTCTGTTCAGATCTGACAACACAAGTACTGTCCCTCAAACAATTGTCTGTAGCTTTTAATGACTAAGTGCGTCTAGCCATTGCACATCAATCATGCATTTATAGCACTTACCAACCTGCATTTCACATGATAAATTCCCCTCTGACTAGTACAAGGATAAACAATTTACCAACCTGCATTTCACATGATAAATTCCCCTCTGACTAGTACAAGGATAAACAATATTTTGAAGATATCTTCTTCAAATTATGTGATCTGAATTTTCTTTGAATGATAATAATAGAAACTAACTTTGCTAACTAATAAGATCTTGAACATGTAACATGAACTAAGTTGTCAATTGAAGGCATAGCTTACCTGTTGCCAGGCTTCAATAATAAACTTCAATTGTGATTCAGGTTGGCATTGAGTTTCACTAAGCTTTTCCAGCTGCGGAGAGAACAAAACATTTATAGGTAAAGAGCAAGAGCTTGCCACAAAATATATATATATATATATATATATATATATATATATATATATATATATATATATATATATATTACACGCAGAAATTTATTTGCATTGCTAATGTAAGAAATCAATTTAATTTGCATAATATAACTATAATTTGCATTGCGTGTAATTTCTTAATATAGTGCATAATATAACTATAATTTGCATTGCTAAGCATAAATTAATATATTGCGTGTAATTTTTTAAATTGAAATTATAGTTATATTATGCGTGTAATATGTATGTATTTTTGTGAAAGTTTTTCAGTGTATAAACTTCGATCAAGGAAAACTTCATTTTAAGAAATTACACCCATATAGTATTTTTCCTGATTCAAAAATACAGCAAACAACCGCAAAAGAAAGAAAAAACGCAAAATAAAGAAGCTATAGTTGAGGGTCAAATGCTTTTTTTTTTTTAGGGTCAAATGCTTAGTAGGATAATAATAATAAAAAAAAAAATACACATGGCATCCCAATCAGCACAAACTTGTTGTTAACCTACTAAAAGTGTTAATTGCTCTTTTTTTTTTCAGGTTCATGGATGAATTTGGAGCTTATTGGAGTTCGGTGGCTTAATTGCTATCCCCCAAATAGTTCAATGGCATATTTGTACGTTTTCCCAAAAATAAAAAAATAAAAAAAATTCTCTTGGTCTGCTGTTATCACCGCCCACCTAGGAAGATGTGCGTGTGCCTATGTCCAGGGACTGTGTCTAGAAAATTCAACGCCGATTTGGCCAGCACGAGGATCACGCACACCGTCATCCACCGCCCTTCTCCCAACGCCGGCGCGTGACGGTTTTCCGAAGACTAGAAAATTTCTCAATCGCTTCCACCTCCATTGAGTCTGACTTCCCAGGGGAACCCACTCAGGTAACAGAAATTCTCCATGTTCCTACTTTTTCAGAGGCTGTATCTCACACTATACCTAAAAAAACTATACCGATTCCTGAAAGAACTACACCAAATCCAACCATTCAAGAGGAAGGACATGTTTCACCATTTATGTACACATACAAACGACGCAGTCGTCAAAATTCCCAAAAGGATGGACGTCCGATTGATTCATGTCCTACATCAATGCTTCCCATTGACACGGCCCAAACCACAACAGAAACAGACTCTCCCATTGCCAGTCGAATAGGTAAAAGATCCACTCGAAATCATTATCCTATCTATAATTTCCTCCCACAAAAAAATTTGTCTCCATCGTATTGTGCTTTCATTACTAGTGTCTCTACTGTTTCTGTTCCAAAGAATGTCAAGGAGGCATTAACTCATCCAAGATGGAAGCAAGCAATAATTGATGAAATGGAAGCACTTGATTCTTCTGGAACTTGGGAGTTAGTATCTTTACCTCCTGGAAAAACTGTGGTTGGTTGTAAATAGGTGTATAATGTGAAGGTTGGTCCAGATGGACAAGTTGATAGAAAAGCTCGACTTATTGCTAAAGGATACACACAGGTATTTGGCATTGACTACACACACTTTTTCACCTGTAGCCAAAATCACCTCTATCCGCTTCTTCTCAATGGCAGTCAATCGCCACTGGCCATTATATCAGTTGGATATCAAAAACGCTTTCTTATATGGTGATTTGAAGGAGGAAGTATATATGGAGCAGGCCTCTCGCTTTGTGGCTAAGATGGGAGCAAATCTCGTTTGTCATCTCAAACGCTCTCTCTATGGGTTGAAGCAATCTCCACATGCCTGGTATGGGAGATTCAGTGATGTGGTCAAACAGTTTGGCATGATTCAAAGCAAGGCCGGCCATTCTATTTTCTATAAACATCTTCTTGGAAAAAGCATATATCTTGTGGTTTATGTTGACGACATTGTCATCACAGGAGATGCTACAGAAGGAATAAAACAGCTCAAGAATTATTTGTTTCAACACTTTGAGACAAAAGACCTTGGGAAATTAAAGTATTTTCTTGAAGAAACAAGTATGACAAAAACTACAAGCCAGTTTACACACCCATGGATCCAAATGTCAAACTTCTTCCAAGACAAGGGAGCCTCTATCCAATCAAAGTAGATACCGAAGATTAGTTGACAAACTACTATACTTGACGATCACCTGTCCAGATATCTCATTTGCTGAAAGTGTAGTTAGCCAATTTCTACAAGAGCCATGTCAAAGTCACTGGGATGCAGACATTAGATTCTTAAGATATTTGAAAAGATCTCCACGTACAGGATTACTTTATAAGGATCATGGACATACAAAAGTTGTTGGATATACAGATGCAGATTGGGCTGGATGCCCTTGGGATAGAAGATCAACATCAAGATATTGTGTAGGGGACCTATTTACAAAGGCCCTAAATGAGACTCGAGTTAGTTATTTGTGTAACAAGTTGGGCATGATTAACATCAATGTTCCAACTTTGAGGGGGAGTTATATTAGGTAGCATGGATTGGGGATCACTTAATTATAGAGATTTATAGGGATTTGAGTAGGTGATCATGAGGAAATAATTTATTTTGTTTCCTTCTTAGAGGTCTTCTAGATGTATATATAGGGCACTGTGTTCTCCTTTCTAATTATCATTCAAAAACCTTTTCTTCACTTTCGTACAATGTGTAAATTCTTATTGCTTAGGAAAGTGCTCTTGTCAGTTCTGTCTGATGACTCTGATCATTAGTATTTTACTCGATCACAATTTTATCCTCAAAAAGTTTGATATCACAGCTTCGAATGTGACTATACACATACCCTCATATGAAAATAATACAAATTAATAAAAAAGGGAAATAGAGGTAAGCAGTCTCCAGGCTGAAGTGGAAAAAGGAACCTAGAGAAAGATGCGCCATTGATTCTCTTCTAAAGGAACTTATTGGCATGACAACTAAGGATATTTTTCAATATACCATGTAAAGAGAACAAGGTGGAAAATTGAAAGTTAAAATCCCAAGAGAAAGAGTGTTTCCATCAAATGTGAAAGTGTGAAGGGTTTCATCTATTTCCTCACATAGAACTGTACAGATTACAATAATTTATATTGGAAAACTAGCTATAACCTAATAGGCCCACTGTAACGGGCCTAGGGTTTCAACACTCCCCCTCAAGCTGGAGAGTATAGATCATAAGCTCCAAACTTGTTACAAATATATTCAACTCTAGGAGCTCTAAGGGATTTCGTCAAGATATCAGCTAACTGATCTGCAGAATTGACGAAGCTAGTTTTAATACACCCTGACACAATCTTCTCTCTAATGACGTGGCAGTCAACCTCAATGTGTTTAGTCCTTTCATGATAAACAGAATTTGACGCGATGTGTAGAGCTGCTTGATTGTCACATATCAACGTCATTTGAGCAACATTGCCACATTGCAATTTTTGTAGTAGGTGTTTAAGCCACATAAGCTCACATGTGGCAAGCGTCATGGCTCGATATTCTGCTTCAGCACTGGACCTAGCAACCACAACCTGCTTCTTACTTTTCCAAGATATGAGATTACCTCCAATGAGAATACAATAACCTGAAGTAGAGTGTCTGTCAAACGGGCAACCAGCCCAATCTGCATCACAATACCCAACAACTTGTGAATGTCCTCTATCTTCATATAATAAGCCTTGTCCTGGTGCTCTCTTGATATATACCTTAGAACACGAACAGCAGCATCCCAATGAGAATCACAAGGTGTCTCAAGAAACTGACTCAACACACTAACTGCGAAGGAGATATCCGGTCGTGTGATCGTGAAATAATTCAGTTTTCCAATTAATCTCCTATATCGCTCTCGGTCAGGCAACGGCTCCCCCTGTCCTGGTAGGAGTTTAACATTCGGATCCATTGGATTATCAACTAGTCTACTGTCCAGCATGCCAATTTCTTCTAAGATATCCAAGGCATACTTCCTTTGAGAAATAACAACACCACTGCTAGATTGAGCCACTTCAATTCCAAGAAAGTATTTCAGCTTACCCAAATCCTTAGTCTGGAACCGACTAAAGAGATACTCCTTCAACTGAAATATGCCCTCTTGATCACTCCCTGTAATAACAATGTCATCCACATATACTACAAGGTATATGCATTTCTCATTAGAATGACAATAGAAAACAGAATGATCAACCGCACTTCTTGTCATACCAAACTCACACACCACAGAACTAAACCTTCCAAACCAAGCTCGTGGAGATTGCTTTAAATCGTATAAAGAACGGCGAAGTTTACATACCAGACCAGACTCCCCCTGAGCAACAAACCCAGGTGGTTGCTCCATATAAACCTCCTCGTGAAGATCACCATGAAGAAAAGCATTCTTGATATCCAGCTGGTGTAGGTCCCAATGATGAATGGCTGCCAAAGACAAAAGTAACCAAACTGAAGCAATTTTAGCAACCGGGGAAAAAGTATCAGTATAATCCAAACCAAAAATCTGAGTATAGCCTTTCGCCACCAGTCGAGCCTTAAGACGGTCAATTGCGCCATCAGGGCCCACTTTCACCGTATAAATCCATCTACAACCAACCACAGTTTTACCAGGAAGAAGAGGAACCAACTCCCACGTGCCACTAGACTGGAGGGCCTCCATCTCTGTTAATATGGCTTGACGCCAACCTGGATCCGAGAGAGCCTCACGAGTGGATTTGGGTATAGACACAGAAGATAGGTGAGAAAGAAATGCAAAGTAAGGGGACGAGACACGGTGATAACTCAGAAAGGTATATATAGGATGGGGGTTACGAGTAGAACGTGTACTTTTTCGAACAGCAATAGGTGCCTCAGTGAGATCAGTGTTAGATTGCAGTGGAAGTGGTGGAACCGCAGCCGGAGGATCGGACAGCACTGGCAAGTCACTAGGGACCTCAGGAACTGCAGGGCGAGGACGCCGGTGATAGACCTGAAGAGGAGGATTGTCAGTTGAGCTGGAGGAACAGTGGACTGGACAAGAGGAAGAGGACCAAGATAAAGTATGGGAAGCACATCCGAAACAGGGGTCGTGTCCCTTGAGGTGGGCTGGAAAAAGGTGTGGATTCAATAAAGGTGACATCTGCAGACACAAAGTGACGCTAGAGTGCTGGAAAATAACACCTATAACCCTTTTGGACACGGGAATAACCCAAAAAGACACACTTGACTGCTTTAGGATCTAATTTGGATCAACCTGGAGTCATGTCATGAACAAAACAAACACACCCAAAAACACGAGGATGAATAGGGAAAGGATCAACAGGACACACAATGGAATATGGGGTGTCATTGTTAAGAGCAGAAGATGGCATGCGATTGATCAGGTAACAAGCAGTAAGAATAGCATCAGCCCAGAATTGGGAATGAACATGGGAGTGTAACAACATAGTACGGGCAATTTCTACAATTTTACTAGATGTCTATTCTTACGCTCAGCCACCTCATTCTGCTGAGGTGTGTAAACACATGACCTTTGATGCAATATACCACGAGATGTCATATATGACTGAAAAGGATGAGAGAGATATTCTTTAGCATTATCACTACGTAAAACACGAATGAGTTTGTCAAATTGAGTTTGTATTTCAGCACAAAAAGTTTGAAAAATCTGAAACAATTCAGAACGATCTTTCATAAGGAAAACCCAAGTGCACCTTGAATAATCATCAATAAAGGTTACGAAATAATGAAAACCCAAAATAGAGTTGACACGACAAGGACCCCATATATCTGAATGAACTAAATCAAAGAGGGACGCAGCCCGATTATTGACTCTTCTCGGAAAAGACTTACGTGATTGCTTTCCAAGATGACACGACTCACAATCAAAAGACTCAATAGACAGACCCGGGATCATCCGTTTTAGTTTAGAGAGACTAGGATGACCCAAACGACTATGAATAAGTAAAGGAGACTCTGTAGAGGCAGAAGCAGCAACATCACCACCCCGCATGTAATAGAGGCCCTGTGACTCATTGTCAGTGCCAATCACCCTCCCCATACTGCAATCCTGCACAACAACCGAATCAGCACAAAAGGTTATGGAACAATTGAGAGTACGGGTAACTTTACTCACAGCGATAAGGTTGAAGGGACTGTTAGGGACATATAAAACAGACTCCAAAGAAAAAGACGATATAGGGGAAGCCTGACCAACACCAATTGCTGGTATTTGATGACCATTAGCTAAGGTGACCATAGGTAAAGTCTTAAATTTAGACACATTATGCAAAAGAGAAAGGTTACCGGAAATGTGATCTGAAGCACCTGAGTCCAATATCCAAGAGTTTGGAGTATTGGTGTGTGAAAGATAAACCAAAGATGAAATACCAGCATTAGGTGTGGAAGATTCAAGGCGGGATGCTGCTTTAAGCTGGAGATACTCTTCATATTCCCTAGAGGTCATCTCAATTGGAGTAGAGGTTGGTTCATGAGTCTGACTCTCGGATGCAGTGGCCTGGACCAGATTAGCAAAACGGGGAGGTCGACCATGTAACTTCCAACAACGATCTTTGGTATGACCATCTTTGTGGCAGTATTCACACCGAGGACGTCTGCCACGACGAACACCACCACCACTAGATGGTCCAGAAGGTCCTCTATCCACAGCCCGAGTAGCTAGAACTGATGATTCTCCAATAGGTTCAATCGAGGGAGCTGAGGCAACACGAAGCAATCTGGCAGCGGTGTCAGTGAAAGTAGGCACATTAGGACTAGACAGAATCTGATCACGAATTTGAACCTGATCAGGCCGAAGGGCAGCCAAGGTCAACACCATAAAGAACTTATCACACTGCTTCGCATGATTTTCTAACGTCTCCTGATACGGAAGTAAATTATTATACTCCTGTTGTAGAGCTTCAATCCGACCCAAGAAATCCTGTGTACTTATATCAGCAGTGGAACGGAAGTTAAGCATATTAGATATAAGGGAATATAGCCTTTGGATATCATTAGTATACAACGACTTAGCTTTATTCCACACATCATAACAAGTTTCATAAGACTTGTAAATAAGATATAGTTTAGGGTCAATGGATTGCCACAACATATTGCACAATAACGCATCTGACTTTTCCCAATCTGATTTCTTCGATTCTTCAATTTCCCCAACCTTTTTGGTTAGATGATCAGACATCCCCTGACCTTTGAACCAGAGTTTCACAGACGCGGCCCACGAAGTGTAGTTTTCACTCCCAACCAATTTGTCCATAGTAATGGTGGGATAAGAGGTAAAGAAAGCCATAAAGATTACCCACAAAAAAAAATAACACACTGTTTCTCTTTGACCGGCGGTGACTGGCGGCGGCGGCGGCGACGGGCGGCGGCAAGGGAAACGGTCAACACTCCCGGAAGCGCCTCGTCGAGACGAATCCAACGGCGGTGTCGGTGTCGCGATCGGAGGCCGGAGGAGAGAGATCTGGCCGAAAAAGTGAGCGGCAGTCCAGCGATGTCGGCGGCGCGTGCGGCGGAGATCGGCGACCAGATTCCTGGCTGTAGGCTCGCGACGACGGTCCGGTAACCCCTGTGGTGTTAGTTTGGAAGAAAAACCACCAGGTGGACGTCGGAACAGTAGACAGTTGCAGCGGCAGTGTGGCTCCGGTGGCGGCAGCAGTGACGACGGCGGTGGGAGGGAAGAAAGGGATTATTTAGGGTTTAGGCTCTGATACCATGTGAAAGTGTAAAGGGTTTCATCTATTTCCTCACATAGAACTGTACAGATTACAATAATTTATATTGGAAAACTAGCTATAACCTAATGGGCCCACTGTAACGGGCCTAGGGTTTCAACAGAAATGCCATTGAACATTTTAGAGAAAAAATAGCAGAGATTAATAAAAAAGACAGGGAGCAGTCGTATCAATAAATCTAACCATTACTATGCTTGTTGTTCAATAATAGCACGAATATCACAAATGAATGGGATAAAGAACAAATAATGGAGAATGGAATAAAAGAGTCCAGAAATTATAAAGTAAAACATATTAATACTGTTACCAGTCAAAGACACTCTAATTCATTATTCAAGTCTGTTCAGTTTTTGTAGCCTATAAATAACTCTTTTATGATTTCTGGGATAACTTGGAATGATTACTGATTAAAACCCCAATTTTCTGCATATTTCTCCTCTCCTCTCTATCCATTTCTTCCCTGTCACTTTGCTTCTTCTCTCCCCTTTTCTCTTTCCTTTCTCACTTTTTTCCCTCCTCTCCCTTCCTGAGATCCCAATCCACCCCCACTCATGAATTAAGCAAAATGCAATATATACTTACATGTACATTTTGCATTTGAAGTAAATCTGCCATAGCCTTTTGCCTAGACTGCAATCAAAAGAAATGGGCATATTAAGCATTGAAAGAGAACAAAGTGGAAAATTTGACTGCACTGATATTACTACATGGAAATAATTTTATACTTTCATAATTCAACACAGTTAGCCAGTCAAGAAAAGATAAGTGACAAGAACTACTGGCAAACACAAAGGATTCAAATTGTATATTGTATATAAAAATATATAGCAATCACTGAAACGGAAGAGAAAGCCAAAAAAAAAAAACATGAGTTTTCTCAATGAATAGAAATGCAATAATGCAACATAACACAAGAAGCTTCGCCATCACAAGGAAATATATGGCCAACTAACTATATGTAGCCTCCTACCAATAAATTTGGGAAACAAGAGTAACTCCTGAAAGTGGAAAATTCAGATTCCACCAAATTTACCTCAGCACTAAGACTAGTCTCCAAGATTGAGACTTTGTAGATAAGTTGTATTTAATTAGGTTTTGGCAGACAATATAAAAAAAGGTCCACTTGAGAAAATACAAGTTAACAGTCTCGTTAACTCGTTAAGACACGGCGCATCCAATTTGCACCTAAATGGGTATATCAAGATGGAAGTAATATTGACGAAAATTAAAAAAAAAATGAAAATAAAAATAAAAAAATAAAAAAACACAATAATGAACAATTACTCATACATACCGATTGGTTCGTAGCCCACCGTTCATAATAATGAGTGTATCGTTCCAGGGAATTTTTGGCCATCTCTCTCCTCCTTTCAGATTCATCATACTATAATCAATAATAGGCAAAACAAAAGTTGGTAAGTAAATTAAGCATCATCAACTAACTCAATATCAATGCATTAAACGACCCAGAAAACAAACATATGAGACATCCAGAAGTGACCAAACATAATTTTGGACATACCACTCCCTCTTGCTTTGCTGCTTCATAACCATTGCATGCATAAAAACCACCTGTCCTTTCACCATGGTCTGACCATGCACCAAGGCATAGCCTACAAGGGATTAAATCACACCGCTTAAGGGACAATAACAATTAAATTAGTTACAATAGAATTAATTATATCCTACATGCTCAAGCTTCTGAGATGGTGCATAAACTACTCTGTATTTGACATTAAAGCATATGGCCCACCAATGCATGAACACACAACTAAGGGAGAACAAGCATTGTCGAAATGCCCAAAGTTGCAACATAAGCAGTACAAGTTTATAACTCATAAGGCAATTAAAATAAAAAAATATATAATAATAAAAAAAAACCTATCTGCACACAGTTTAAATTGATATTTACAGAGTGCATAATTCACTGAATGAAAAGGTATGTACAAGGAACTATACATATACATACAAGAGGATGAGTACTTGGGCTTCCCTTCATCCTAGCTTAAGTGATTACTAGACTTGATCCTAGCTATTCAGTTGATTAACTGAATGGTAGGGAGGCAACCTAGGACACTAGACATTAAAAAAATAAATGCAAGGTAGTAGATGGGTATTTATACAAATTGGGTCAGAGCTAAGTGAACCCAACAGGGTAAATTGCGCATAGAGATGAGATGTTTATACCAACGAAATGTAGATATTATCTAAGATTCTAAGAAGGAATATATAAATAAATAAATAAGTATATATATATATAGGGGATGTTTCACGTGCGAAGCTTCTCCCAGGTAAAAAATGGGGTGAGATCTGAGCCGTTGATCTAATCTAGATCAACGGCTCAAACTGAAGGAAAATTTAACCCAAAAAAATGTGCTTTCTGGCAACATGGATGCAAATGATCAAGTGCCTCAAACTGACGCACCTTAAGCTTCGAACTTATGCACCTTAAGCTTTAAACATACGCACCTTAAGAGTTAAACTGATGCACCTTAAACTAGAAAGTGACGCACCTTAAGCTTTAAACATACGCACCTTAAGCTATAAACTTACGCACCTTAAGCTAAACTTACGCACCTTAAGCTTTAAACTTAAGCACCTTAAGCTTTAAACTTAGGCACCTAAAGCCACTGTTGCAAAAATCGGCGCCTGGGCGCTCTAGACGCCTAGCGATTTTTTCAACAGTGCCTAAAGCTATAAACTTACGCACCTTAAGCTTTAAACATACGCACCTTAAGAGTTAAACTGATGCACCTTAAACTAGAAAGTGACACACCTTAAGCTTTATTTAAACATACGCACCTTAAGCAATAAACTTACGCACCTTAAGTTTTAGACTTAAGCATCTTAAACTTCAAACTTAGGCACCTAACGCTATAAACTTACGCACCTTAAGTTTTAGACTTAAGCATCTTAAACTTTAAACTTACGCAGCTTAAGCTATAAACTTACACACCTTAAGCTTTGAACTTACGCACCTTAAGCTTTAAACTTACGCACCTTAAGTTGTGACCTTGTGCAAAATAACCATAATGCCATCGCGTTTTTTTTTTAATTTTTCTTCATTCTGGGTTGTTGATTTTGGCAAGATCAAAGGCTGTGATTAATCCGAACGTTTCACCTAGGAGAAGCTTCGCACTGGATCCCTTGTCTATATATGTATATATTAGTTCTGGCAATCATTATTAAGTGCATCAGTGAGGGGATTTCTAAAACTTCAGGATGGAATAATGAATTGAGTGCACAGTGGATAAAGACATTAACAGTCGGTTTTGTTAAAAGAAAGGGAAAAAAAGATTCTTTAAAAACTGATGCTTTCAAGGTATTACGCTTGTAAATTGACTACAAGGAAAGTCTGTTGTGTTGATTGGGTTGTTGCGGTGTCATGGACTATTCCAGAGGTATCTTGATCATCTGGAACCTGAGGGTAATGAACTTCAGAAAGAATTTAGCCTGACAATACTCTGTTTCCAGTCTAGTTAAAAATATCAACAGTAATTTCAAGTGAGCTTCTCGCGTTCTCAGGATTATATGGTCCAAAGGTTCACGGCAACAGAAGTTATTTACAGGAAGACTTAACAGCAGTTAAGCATTGGGAAGTTTGATAGTGCATGGAATGAACTGAAATTGGTCCAATATCTAGAAATATGATCAAAACACTTGCACTTCAAATTCCATTACGTAGTTGAAGGCATTTATATCTGACAGAAAATGTAGACTTCTGGGGCAGAAACTATTCTTATTCTACTAAAGATTAAGGTGAAATCCTTACCAACAAAATTCAAATTTACAAGGTGGTGTACATGTCATATGCATACAACCTTGGTACTTCTCAATTGGTCGCTTGCACTTGGGACAGGGCTTTGAATTAGCCAAAATCCTGAGATCAAGAGGAGAAACAGTATAAGCCATCAAAAGACTAAAAATATGCTTTGGAGTTTGAATTTTTTGGGCAAGGACTTCCAAAGTTTCAGAGTATTTTTAGTGTGTATATTATGTACTCACAACTTGTGAATTGCAAGTTAAAAGTCATTAAGGTACATAAATCTATACAGGGCAGATCACACATTATAAGACATTAAGACCCAATAACTTCTCAATTTTTCAGACATTGCACTTTCTTCTTTCCGAGTATCTCCCCATAATGTTAAAAACTATAAAACCCCAAATTTCCAATTATCAATCCAAAACCATGTTATAGCCTGTAACAACCAGCACCATTTGTGAAAATATATTTGCTAGCATTTAAATAATCACAGTTAAAAGTTCAGCAATTGACTGCTATACCAATTCATGTTTTCAGATTCAGCACTGTTTTTCAAAATCCACTTGGCAACAGTCTCACAGTCTACAGGCCGATGAGCTTCCTCTGTACACTGCCAGATCAGCTCAGAGTAATAAGCTCAACAATTCCAATAATGAAACAAAGCTGAGAAAACTCGGAAATCAAGAAAAAAACCACTCACATTCCAACAAAAGCTATAGGTGCAGCTGCATATAACATCATAGCTTCCACTCCCAAGAACATACTCAATAGCGGAGTCACAACCTGGGGCAGGACACCATTTTGTCTGGCATAAAGAATAATAAAACAAGGTAACAATATGGTAAGTAGTAGGTAGCGACATCTGATGAATGAAAACCCACAGCTCAAAGATTATATGCCAAGGGAAACCTACAGTTCTAGACCACCCACATTAGTAAGCACCAATTTGCTGGGGATTTCATTTTTGTTGCCTGGTCACAGCCCCAAAAAAGAATAGCATACACACATACTGCACAATAGTAACATAAACACAGTAGGAGAGAAAAGTATGGCATTTCTTATATGTAAAATAGAAAGAAGCCCTTTATAATGTAAATTGAAAATTTGAAATGATTCTATTGCATGTGACACAAATAATACTGTAATTTCAAGTCACTCAATATGAGTCTACTCTTATAATTTATTTGATATAATCATGTCAATTTTTTAAGTAACAATGTAGGACAAAAACATGGAAAGGAATAATTTGTACTGAAAAGATAAATTGCACAATAATATTTCAATTTAAATACTATGATCAATTCCAGTTCAACCTGCCTTTCTGTTATCTTCTATATAAGATCTAAGAAGGTAATGGTAATACTTCTCCCTATCTTCATTAGATGCCAGCATATCAATCATATCTTGACAAACAGCGGCACCACATGATGGATCAGGACACCTCAGCATCAAGCACCCAGGGCCATCATTGATGGATGTGCTAATATAAGCTAGAAAAGTAAAGAAATTAAAGGAGATAATTTTTACTTTTTTAGCATCAAAATGTCAAGAAACAAGAGTAGGCTAAGAAATCATCTTTCAATTTACATTATCATAATCCATCATAATATATGTAATAGTTTTGACAAGCTTAGAGTTGAAATTGCAATAGAGAATCTATTGGAAACAGTTATATTTTTGTTCCATAAGAATACATATAAATAAAATTAAATCAATGCTCAAGATATTTATATTTGCTTTTAAAATATGCATTTGAAAAATGATATTAACTTAAGAAAGGAAGTGCAATAAGATGAGGATTTTTATGGTCCAAATTCATATCCAGACTAAAATATTTAATATTGTATAATACGCTTTAAACATATATCATTTTATTTATGTTTACTGTGAAAAGAATATATCATTAAACCAATTGTATCAATCAATCTGCCTTAAAACAGTCATCAAAAAGCCAAATGGGAATCAACAAGATAACATATATGAAATATGGATAAAGTAGATACAAAACATAAGAGAATAAATTCTCACCAATTAAGGATTAACATTAATTTTTCTTTTACATGTTACATGGGCTGTACAAGTTTTCATTGTTATTACAAAAAAATAAAACTTCAATCACTTTTACGAATCAAAGGTAGGCACAGAACCTTTTACGGATCAGATGACGCACCTGTGTCAAAAGGACCTGACAAGGTTATGGGAAGTTATAACCCCTAAAAGTTCACTTATCATTTTCGGTGTGGTATTACAGTGAGGAGAAGGGTGATTTTCATCATCTATATGGGATAAATTGGCTCCCATTAATTATCAGTGCTTCCCATTTTTTTTTGAATATTTAACAAACTGCCTTGGCTCAAGAAAATTTTGTTAAGCAGGGTAGCAATTAGCAAATATTGCAACATAACCTATTACTAGAGGAGATTCAGTCTCACCCAAAGGGGTAGCTCAAGTGGCAAAGGAGCTTCATTGTAAGGACGATCCTAGGGATAACCCGGGTTCGATTCCCACAAGTGACAATTCCCCTTGGGCCAGCTCCCATGCCTCCCGGAGCTCCCGGAGCGAACGGGGATTATTCGGGTGGACCCGGACGGTAAGACGAACGGAGAAAGACCCGAAACACCTCATGGTTTACACCATTTAAACAAAAAAGGAGATTCAGTCTTAAAGGGAATAGTGATTTCGGTGCCTCTATTTGGCAACTATTCACAACACAAACTTATTAAAAGAGATTTAGTCTTAAAGGCAGTAGTGATTTGGGAGTTTGGGTGCCTCTATTTGGCAACTATTCATATTTCATTAAGCTTTAAAATTAGAGTTAATTACCGATTTGGTCCCTCGACTATGAGAATTTTACCACTTTGGTCCTCGACATTCAAAATTGACCAATTGCATCTTCAACTATGCTATATTGCTATTTCTTACCGAGTTGGTCCTCAGTCGAAACTGCCGTTTGTGAGACGTTAAAATAGAGGATAAAAATGTAGTTTCATTGTTTAAGCCTTCTCTAGTGTGTATTTCCTTCTCATTTCGACGCTTACGGAGGTGGAGGCTACGACGGTGGCGGGTACGAAGGTGGAGGCGGTGGCTACGGTGGCGGAGGTTATGGTGGAGGTGGCGGCTGCGGGGCCGTGGTGGAGACTGTTTCAAATGTGGCGAGGAGGGGCACTTTGCTAGGGAGTGCTAACAGAGCGGAGGCGAAGGTGGTGGTGGTGGCCGCAACGGAGGCGGAGGCAGAAAAGGTTGCTTCAGCTGTGGGGAGGATGGGCACTTTGCTCGCTAAACTATTTACCCAACAACCAACCCAGAGGGAAAAATGTAGACTAAGTGGCGAGCTTCCAGTATAGCATGACATGTCTTCCCAACATTTCTCGTGGCCAAAAACCCTCGTCTCTTCCAATTCGATCTCCGGCAACATGCCGTCCGACGAATGGCGTCCTGATATAGCATCACTGAGCCTCCGTGCCTCACCGGAAAATAAATCTCATTTAGACCGTGATTTTCAAGAATGCCGCTCTAGTACTCCGGATTTTCATTAAACGGACTGAATTTCATCTTCAATCGGAGGGCGCAATCAGTTTTTGGAGGTTTTCCGTGAGATCTAATGATCGGGGTATTTTGAAGTGACTGTTCCAGATCGGGTTCTCGGAGCTGGAAATGACGGCGATACACGCCACCCTGGCCCCGGCGAGGCAAATCGTGACGTACGGATCGCTGGTGATTTTTTGTTTGTGGTGACGTCGATTCCGTCGCCGGCTAGCAAACGACTTCCGGCAGACATCGAACGCCGTGAAACACCGACGGAGCTCTGCTCGGTGACAAAATCCATATTTCTACAATATTCAAGTCCAGGTTGCCGTGATGATACACTACAGGACTATCAACCGAGTTTTCAGCCGCCAACGAAACAGAGGCATGTTAGGGAAGATGAAGAATATTGGAACTTCCTATTTTACCCTTGCATTTTGACGGTAAAACGGACTGAGGACCATTTTGGTTAACGTTTCCATAGTTGAGGATGCAATTGGTCAATTTTGAAAGTCGAGGACCAACGTGGTGAAATCCTCATAGTCGAGGGACCAAATCGGTAATTAACTCTTTAAAATTATTATTTGTTTAATTTTTTGATGAACATCTATATCAAATTTTGCTTCACTATGCATTGGACGATTAGCTTAATACTGAATATTCCATCAACCATTATAAAATAACAGTAAGTTCTTCCAAATTTACTGCCAGTAGTATGAGAAAGAGTCCTCCATAAATTCAGGTTTTTCCCTGTTCCCTTATCTTTTGTTTTCTTTTTGTAGCTGAAAGCTTATAGTCTCCTTTGTATGGGTTAAATACTTGTAGGGGCTTTACTTGTCTCACTACTAAATAACTGAAAGGCTGAAGTTTGTGTGGAACCTTTTCTAAAAGCTAACATTAAAACCAACAACAGTGTTACCCAACACACTACCAAACCTCTGTAGAAGAAACATCTCCACAACTAGAGACAACATCCCCTCATCGCATGACAGCCATAGAACACTTTACTTTACTGATATAAACCTCAAAATACGTAATAAAAGAATCCATCAACTCCACATGCTAGCTAAAAGTCTAAAACCAACATACTGTTCAGAGCCTCAGTCCACATTGCCACCATAGTCTTAAACCAAATTCCACTATTTAGGCAATCAGCTCTTGAACGTGATTTGGAAACTCAGTCTCTTAACATTGGAACATGGGGAACTTATGTAGTTTTTTGCAGCTACATTAGGACTCTGTCTTGATGCCTGAAGTTTTCCACCCAAGCCCCGAACTACTACCAATTCTTTTAATTATCAGTATTACTTTCATTTCTCTTCATGAAAGGACAAAACTTAACAAATTATGTATAATGATGCAGGAAATCATGTTGAATGAAAAGAAAGCAAGTATTGAAGAAGCTTATTCGTGTTGAAAAGAAGCAAAAACAGAAAGAAATAATAATAATAATAAGACAGCTGAAGAGAACTTCTAGGAGACTAACCTTTCCAACATGTAATACAAAAGGGATGGCCACATGCAGCACTAACTGTGCTATCAAGAGGACAGTTATCAAAGCATATACCACAAACCACCTGCTCAAATAATATTTTTAATGCAATCCATTGGAAACGGTTACCATATACTTTAAAACAATAAAAATAAAAATAAAAAATAAAAAATAAAAAGAAGGAAGCAAAAGATCTACCCCCATTAGAAATTGTTAGCATTTAGATGCAAGAACAATCATAGTTTTGCCATTAATTAATATTAATAAGTAATATAGCTAATGTGTGCTTTTGAGTGTGTAGGTTATTCAAATCTACTTGTATCCTTTGGTTAATTACTCCCACGGAAGATGTTGTAACAAGATCAACAAGTTTAAAATTAACTGTTAATGATTAGGTGAGAGTATAGTTCGGAACAAAACAGGCTTCCTGCAAGTCTGCAACACTTAGGATGGAAGGACTCCTTCCATGTAAACTAATATTAGTCATTTGTGTAGATGCGTCAATGAAATAACAAAAGGCAATACGGAAGCCAAGCACACGGTCTACAGTTCACTTTGGATGACTTCTCATATTTTAATTAACAAAAAGGGAACAAAGCAAGGAGGTTGGCATGCACTGGATGTTGTAAGATGGAACACCAAGTGGACTAATGCTCAATTTTTTAAAATTTTGAACTAAAGACAAGCTGATCAAGTATGTGGGGTAGTCGTGTTCTAACAGTTCAAACTCCTAAAAAGTTTTTAAAACATATATTAATCAAGCATCATACCACCCATTGCCCACTGCCCACTCTTTGTGGATGTCTCTTTTTTTCCACACAAGTGGGCAGAGAGAGACACAGACCAAGACAAAAGAAGCAAACAACGAAGAAAGAGATAGAAAAGCACATCGATGACTATGCTTCTTTTGGGCAAACAAAAGAGAAGAAATTAGAAATGCCAATGTTGTAAAAATTACTAGGTGCCCATTGGGCATTTGATGGGTGCCTAGACGGGTGCCTAGGTGCACAACTTAAAACCAAAAAAAAAAACAAAAAAAAACAAAAAAAAAAACAAAAAAAAAAACCAAAACAAAAAACAAAACAAAACAAAAAAAACTTGGTTTTTTTGCACATGACATTTTAATTTTTAGACTTCTAGCAAGTATTCCTCCTATAAACTATAAATGTTTAATAGCAGACAATAATCTAGAAACACATTCTAACCATAATGCATACAAACGAAATAAACAAAATTTAAAAAACAAATATATATATATATATATATATATATATATATATATATATATATACACAGACACATACATAGGGGAGGGTTTAGATGAGAACAAACTCCCAAGTAAAAAGTGAAGACTAATTATTATCTATTTGAGAAGATCAATGGTTGAGGGTTGTTGAAAAATAAAAAGAAAATAGACGGGGTCACTTTTATAAATATTGTAAACTTGCAATAATTATAAAATTAACCCTCAGTTTTTTTTTACTAAAACTTTCAACCATTTATGAACTCTGCCCTGTTCTCATTGAACCCTCATCTATATATTATATATACAAGGCTGATTATTACAACACTGGGAGTCATCAAAAGCTATGGAGTCAATTCTCTTAAGTGAAGTAAGATACCTCTTAGAGGATAATTGATTCACATCGAAAGCTATGGAGTCAATAACACATCACCAAACCCACCAACTGATAGTTGGAAGCTATGGAGTTGCCAAGCACTAGATTCAGATTTGAGCCTTAGGACTAATTCTCGCTTGAAGACTATGCTGACTTGGTCCGTGTATAAAAGCACAACTTTTTATTTGCACCTCAATCGCTTCAATCTGAGGCGATCACTTTTCCTTGCGTTGTTGCACTTATATGTTTCCATCGCTTCACTAAGCGATGTGATGCAAGGTCGATTGCATTTGCTCGCTTTCAACAAGTGAAGAGGGGTTAGCCTAGAGTAATACTCTTTCTTTTATGCTTGTTTGTGTTGTCTTTTGTTAAAGTGATCATATCACAACCTATCCTTAGAAGCAAATCTACAAACCAAGTTCTTTTGCATCAAAGTTTTATACAAACTATTGCACAAACTCTAATATACCCTAATCCCCCACCTCCTCTTAAAAAATATCTTGGATAAGAAAATCACTTACTTCCTTAGCATTGGTAAATCGGATAGGCTTTTCTAACAAGCCAACAATTTTCCGGACTCTTTCCTCATCAGCAAACCATTCCTCATGGACCTTATTTACACTCCTAAAAGATAAAAGTATGTAGTGAGTTAGCTACAGTAGAATTAGGATCTATAGTTCTTAACGATGGTAAAAAAATGAAGCATGATGGTACATCGATATTTGCCAATTGAAGCAGTGATGCTCAAATATCAAAGGATATAAGTGTTCAATCAAAATTTCAATGAAGAAAAATGACACATGCAACCCAAGATCAATGAAGTTACCAACTATAACGGTGCAAAAGTATGCATGCTGCTTCTCTTGAGATGGAAAGAACGGTGGAAATTCTTGTTATATCGTCCTCTTGGCGTTGACGAATGTCTTCTTCCTTCAAAACGGTATAATTTCTCTAAAATATAAAGAAGAAACAATGTGATTGTCAAACGAATGGTATAAAAGCAAAGGAAGTACTAAAGTTAGCCATATAGAACTTCCGTGCTCCCTTTCTCCTGAATTCATTGTTACATTTGCTTTTTGCAGGGTTTTTAATGCAACAAAACAAATGTTACTAACTTTCCAATTTTGCCCCTCAAATTTGTGCAAAAGTAGTTGTTTTTTGTACAAAGTACAATTGTACTTACCTCATTAATTGTCTAGAAATTTGAGAAAGTCAAAAGGGTAAATTGGGAAATGTAGAATGATAGTTATGTTCAATTTTGGAAAGAGACACTATTTTGGGACAAACTAAAAAGGAAAGTAAGACAGGTAAAATGGGACGGGGTGAGTAACAATTTCTATAATCCAAATCACTAATTTTGGTCTCCTAACATAGTGTTTACAAATGTGAGCACTCTAGTCTAAGTCATTTAGTTGCATTCCTGCTGATGTGCTACATGCTAGTACACTGACAATCATATAACCACTCAAAATCACTTGTGTAGCACATTTTACCATTACCCAACCGGCCAACCCAATTATAGTCGCTATAGGACAAGGACTAAACAAGTCCTCTCTCCTGCCACCTATTTATATGCTATAGCCCTAAAAACGATTGATTAATATGATAAGGAATACTAAATGTGCGCACATGGATACACAAAGAGTTCAATTATTATTTATCACCACCTTCATCTATAAACATCTCCAAGTTTAATATTGACAACAAATTGGAGTAATTGACTACAAAGACAGGAGCATTATCTATAAACTGTGATTCAAATATTAGTAGCGTACTAATAAGTAAGGATTTTCAAACAATTAAACTCGCATGTAATACAAGCTCAAGTAGAATTGACAACTCGATAAACCGATAAGGAATCAACGGTACCTGAGAACGCCTAAGGGCGAGTTCTTCGGAGTCATCGGACTCGTTGCCCAAAAAGTCTAACCCGGCATCACTGTCCATGGCGGAGTCTCCATAGCCATAGCCGTCGCCATCGCTGTAGAAGTCCTCGTCGACCGACTCTATGTCGTTGGCGTCGTGCATATCATCATCTGACTCCATTGAATGCAGAAATCGAAACTCAAAACCCTAGCTCAGCTCAATCAAGCTCAATGGTCGGTTATAGCTTAACAAATCGGGGCAATGATTCAAGCGATCGATTGCTTCAATCACAAAAGGAATAAAAATTCGACAAAACAAGCAACTGCAGATAGATACACATTATGTATTATGTACATGAATAATCCAGCGTTGGGGTAAAGGAAAATGGTAGATGTAACGTCTTCAGAATAGTGGTGTCGTCTACAAGAGGAGTGAAAATTTGCGGGATTTAGGTTCGTGTTTGGAAACTCGAAAAATAGAAATCATTTTTTGAACTTTTAATTTGAGAGATGGTAAAAAATTGAAGTTAATAAAAAATGATTTCCGGTTAAAGAAAAAATAATTTGGTTTTCTGGAAAATCACTTTCCCATTTTTTGACGAAGTTATTTTTCGAATTCAACAGCTTCTTCTTTTTGATTTTTTCGTGACCTTCTTCCTTGGTTTTCTTTCGAGAATGCTTCCTCGACTTTCTTCTGTCATCCTCCGCTTTCTACCTTGACTGGTTTTCGCCGTAAACCAAAACAAACCAAACTGGTTTTCATCAAAAACCAATAGAAATCATATTGGTTTTCGCCAGAAACTAGTCTGGACGAAAACAAGTCTGGTTTCCGACGATGGAAACCAGTAGAAACCAATACTTTTTAAAAATATTTTGTTTGTTATTTGGAAAAAAAATAGATGGGCAAAACGAAGCTATTGTCAAATCTTTTTTAGTTAACAACAATTAAAATTTTAATTATACAATTCTGCTAAGAATATATTATTCTACTTATTTTCTAGAAAAATGAACCAAACATACAAAGACAATATTCTATGATGCAACCAAACATGAGAAATGAAAATATTTTGTGGAAAATGACTCATTTTTTCAGAAAATATTTTTCAATAGTCATGTTCTTGATTTCCAAATATGGTTTCCAAATGCACCCTAAATAGAGAAAGTGATGGGACTACATTATGATGATAAAGAGGAAATTTCAATTTTGGTCATATGACTATAGGGGTCTTGTTAATTTCAGTCCCTGACTTTTAAAAGTGTCAATTTAGTACCTTAACTATGCAATTTTTGTCAATTTTGGTCACTTCGGTCAAATTGCCGGCCAAATTTCGCCAAAAAATTTTAATTGTTAAAATAATGAGGGTATTCTGGTCATTTCACGTCTCTTTTCTTCTTCCCAGGTGAGTCCATCCCTTCCTATCCCGTTTCTAGCGAATGCAATGAACTAAAATGGTGCGGAAAGGAGGCTTGATGGTGTTAAAGATAGGGTTTACAGGGAGAAAGAACGCCGGAAACGGGAGAGAAAGGGATAGACTCGTCGGAGAAGAAGAAAAGAGGCTTGAAATGACCAAAATACCCTCATTATTTTAACTATTAAAAATTTTCAGCGAAATTTGGTCAGCAATTTTACCGGAGTGACCAAAATTGACAAAAATTACATAGTTAAGGTACTAAATTGGCACTTTTGAAAGTCAGGGGCTGAAATTAACAAGACTTCTATAGTCATATGACCAAAATTGAAATTTCCTTTGATGATAGAGAAAAGTGGTTGTTGAGTTAGTATTTCTTAAAATGAAGGGGCTTGTCTAGCTTAGACTAGACATTTGAAGGTAGTTCCTCCATAGCTCTGTCCATACATACTGGTCTCACTAGAGTTTGAACATGTGACATCCAATTTGGAAGAGTTATGTCGTTTGACAACAAGGTTTTTGGTTTAAAATCTAATTTAATAACATCTTTAATTATCATAAGAAGATGTTTTGGTACTTTTCAATCAATAAAATTTCTGAGAAAATATTTTCATTGAATGTATTTAATAAGTATAACGTTGTCGGGAAAAATTAATCTTAACTATAATAAAGCTATATGGTTTGGGAAATAATTAATGTTACAATTATTATGTTATTATAAATATAAATAAAAATAGAAAACATAAAAATATTTTAAATTGTTTAATATAATAATATTTTTGAGCTTCCATTGGTCAAGTATTTATTATTTTTATAGAACACAAAATTACAATTAAAATTAAAATTTTAATTTTGTATGGTTAATATAATCTCTAATTGCATTCAAAAAAAATATAATCTCTAATTATGTACATATTCAAATAAACTTATAAGAGAATTTACATAATTACCTTGATTTATTCTTAATTGTATTTCATCTATATTATATTTTTCACAATACGAATAATAACTAAGATTTTATTATTATGAGGAAGAGGGATACCCTACATATACACACTACTTGCCTCAATTGAGGTTCAAACCTATCACCTCCCACTTAGGGGAGCAACCAAGTACCAATAGACAACAAGCCACTTGATGAATAATAACTAAGATAATTACATTTAGAAAGCAAATTTCAAATTTTGTAGGAGTAAATTTAAACTCTAATTGAACACATTTTTTTATATAATTATATAATACATTCTTTACGCACATGTCATTCCATAAACCCACATGTCATTCTATAAGCCCAAGACCACTTTTTGTGGAGATAATTCAAATGAATTTTTTTTTTCTTTTAAAAGTCCTAAGTTTAGAAATCCAGAAAAACATTAAAGACCCATACGATATATACATTTATATATTTAAATTTTTATTTATGGCTCAAATGTTTTTTTTTTTTTTAATTCTGAAGTTCAATAATTGACCCACGGCCCCGCAGCATTTGTTTTCTTCATCCATTCTCCCTTCTGCCATTTCTTTGAAGCATTTGAGAAGATAGAAAAGTACACTCCACAATCTCTACATGTAGAATGTGGTTCCTTAATGTCTGGCTCCATTTTTTCTACCACTTTCCATGATCCTTCTCTTTTGTTTTATATTATTATATTAAACAATTTAAAATATTTTTATTTTTTCTATTTTTTAATTTATATTTTTAATAACATAATTTTTTCTCGTGCATCGCGCGGGTGAATTACTAGTTATTATATATAACATGACAAGAATTAAGTATGAAAATTATGTTGGTTGTATAAGTAATTTAGTATTTATTTTTATCTTAGATATATTTATACTTTTTTCATTTGGTGTGTGTGAAAATTATATTTGTGTATATATGTATGTATATATATATGTCGGTGTAAAAAAGTAATTTTGTATTTAGAATTATTATTGCATTTCTATTTCTTAACCTAACTAAACACTAGAATATGTCAAGTAACATGTAGTTCAATGGCACCCTACCTCTGGCTCTTTCAAATGGGATGCCACAAGTTTGAACCCTAGTGGGGCATAATACTCAAAAAAAAAAAAAAAAAAAAAAAAAAAAAAAAAAAAAAGAAAGAAAGAAGAAGAAGAAAAAGCGCTAGAATACAATTGTTGCAATCCATTTTCCATTCTTATTCTATTCATTGTCTATTCTATCCCCAATAGAATATGATTATTATTCCTTCTAAATTCATTCCATTAACCAAACGTGTTTCCACAGTTTTTTTTTTTTTTTTGAAAAATTTTCAAATTAGTAATCGAACTACACTCGAAAATGTAATTGGGTCATTCGACTAAAAAAAAGGCAATTGGGTTCTTGAACCATCCAAAATTATACAATTCGATCAAAATTTACATGTTCCTCCGGTTATCGTTGACATGACAATTATCATATTAAAAATTATTTTAAAATTTATTTTACTAATTTTAAATAAAATAAAATTAAAAAAAAAAAAAACAAAACAAAAACCCACCCCCTCCTCTCGTCTCCGAGATGGAGATTAAGAGATGTCTCATATGAGATCTCAAGAAAGGCCTTTGACAATGGCTTCTTCATCAATACCTCGTGTAATAACCCATTTATGCAAATGATATATGCGCACGCGGTCCTTCAGGTCTAGTGGAAGCTGTTGGTGTTGCATCCTCTCTTCTGCATCAGTCTTCTTCACCCTCCATTATTCTAGTCGATCTTTGAGTGGATGACTAGAGGTATGTCTGGTATAGTGAAAAAGAAAACAAGAAATGCTTCAACTCTTTTGTTCTTGGTAACAAGGTTGTGCTCTCTTGTTCTTGGTGACAAGGATTTTTATTTTTTCAATTGTGTGTTCATTGACTTTTTTTTATTCCAGCCTATCTTTCCTCTATTGACCTTTAATTTGGTTCCCCTTTCTCTATATTGTCTCATGGTGGTTTCAAGTTCCTTCACAAAACAACAAGTCGATCCTTCAACTCTAGCTACTTCATACTCCTCTCTTACCACTGCTGATGATGATGAGAAGGGTTTGGTTATTGACAATAAGGACACCCGATAACCATCTGAAGATTTTAAGTTTATACTAGTAAGAAAGCTTTTAATCGAAAAGTCCATTAAGGCTCCGTTTGGAAAGCAAGAAAATGACTTTTGGAAAATATTTTCTGAAAAATGGGTAATTTTCCAGAAAACATTATCTTTTCCTGTGTTTAGCTACAACACGAAAAACTGTCTTTGTGTGTTTGGTTCATTTTTTTTAGAAAATGAGAAGGAAAATTAAAAGAATTGAATACTTCAAAATTTTAATTGTTTGAAACTTTTGATAAAATTCTTTTGTGAATAACACTCTATTAATATATACATTTACATTTACATTTACACACACACACACATATATATATATATATGTGTGTGTGTGTGTGTGTATGTATATATATCTGTGTGTGTGTGTGTGTGTGTATATATATATATATATATATATATATATATATGTGTGTGTGTGTGTGTGTGTGTGTTATATATATATATATATATATATATATATATATATATATATATATATATATATATATATATATATAATATTAACATTTAAAAAAGTTAAAAAATGTAATTTTTTTTAAAATTTTTAAATACAACAAAAAAAATTAATATTATTTGTAGGTTTTACTTACTTTTTTGAACTTTGAATTAAAAAAAAAGCTCGCGGAGCAGCCCACATGACCCGCCATCTCGCATGGGGCGAGCTATGGTTGCATGAATCCTAACCAGAGAGTTCGGTAGGCCGACTCGCAAAAGCCCGCAAAAAATTAGGCCCGAAAAATTTTGCATGTGCGTATCTTGAAAAATAACTTTCCCCCAAAAAAAGGAAGTTATTTTCTCCCAAAACATACCTATTTTTCTTTGACTAAGACATTATTTTCCATTGACCTCATTTTTCCCCCTCTTGTCAAACACTGGAAACTCAAAAACAGAAATCATTTTCCGGGTTTACAAACACACCCTAAGTTCAATTTCTATTTTCTTCAAAGAAACTATGGCGGTAGTCTGACGTCCATGCAAAGGGATGATGGTGAGAGAAATTGACTCAAAACTTATTTTTATTCCAATTTTATCATGAGGTTACTTCCTATAAAAATTAAATTGGGCTTTCACGGCATGTTTGTGGTAGACAACATGGCAATTTATATCCTACACCACGGCGCGCGTTGCACTATGCGCCCAGATGCAAAACGACGTTTTAATTTTTTTTTAAAAAAAAAATTTCCCGCCCCAGTGAATGGCAGTAGTTTTTCCTTAAAAAAAAAAACCCGCTGTTCAAGAATGTACATAATGTTATACTAGAATACACATAATTGTATACCTGAATGTACATAATTATATAACAAAATATACATACTCTTTTTAAAAGATAATACACATAATCTAACATAATACATAATAAACATAAACTTTTAACATAATATATACACATCAACTATTAACATAATACACACAAATTTTCTGATTCGGATATACATAATTGTATAAAAAGAACGTACATAATTGTATAAAAAATGTACATAACTGTATGAACCAATACACATAACTGTACGAACAAATACACATAACTGTGTGAACAAATACACATAACTGTGTGAACAAATACACATAATCCCAGCAACTTCCTACCGCGCCTCCCAAAACGACGTCATTTTGGGAGGCGCGCGGCGCACAGTGTTATGTGCGCCGTGGTGTAGGGTATAACGATTGAGACAACATGGGCAATCGTTATACCCTATACCACGGCGCGCGTAGCACTGTGCGCCGCGCGCCTCTCAAAATGACATTGTCTTGGGAGGCGCGGTAGGAAGTTGCTGTGATTATGTGTATTTGTTCACACAATTGTGTGTATTTGTTCACACAATTGTGTGTATTTGTTCATACAGTTATGTACATTTTTTATACAATTATGTACATCCGAATCAGAAAATTTGTGTGTATTATGTTAAGAGTTGATGTGTATTATGTTAAAAATTTATGTTTATTATGTATTATGTTAGATTATGTGTATTATCTTTTAAAAAGAGTATGTACATTTTGTTATATAATTATGTACATTCATGTATACAATTATGTGTATTATAGTATAACATTATGTACATTTTTGTACAGCGGTTTTTTTTTTTAAAAAATTACTGCCATTCACTGGGGCGGGAAATTTCAAAAAAAAAAAAAAAAATTAAAACGACGTCGTTTTGCATCTGGGCGCACAGTGCAACGCGCGCCGTGGTGTAGGATATAAATTGCCCAACATGGGCCATAGTGGTAGGCTAGCTATTTTTTGCAAAATGGGGACCCAAGTGGAAATCAACAATCATGCAAATGCTTTTGTGTAATAACTCGAAATTTTTCCTCAAAATTCTTATTTTATCAAATTTCAAAATAAAAATTTGTTTTTACTCCCACGGTGATTTTGCCGAATATGTATATAAATAAAATGTTTTAAACTCTTATTCCAAAATGATTTACTACAAACTATTTATATAATTATTTATGATTTTAAAAGCCATATTTAAATAATATAATTATTTTCCAACACCTTGACCCAAAAGTCTATCTGAGACGAAATTGTCAAAAATCGTTTATATGTGTATCAAAACTCCTAAGTCCAAATGATTTTGTTTGAACCCAATGATATTTATGACCCAATTTCCTAACCCAAACTTTGGTCCAAATTACAAATTTTACATAATCCCCAAATCTGAGTTGTGTGACCTAAAACCCTAGCTATAAATTCAACACTTTCTTTATTAAATTGTAGCTAGAATGTATAAGAAATGAAGGACTAAAATTCATAACTTTTGGTATCATCAAAATTTAAATACAAAAATGTTGTTAACATAATTCAATTGTAGCTAATAGCAAATACATAAATGATTGGGCCTCTTATTCAGAATGTGAGAGTGATTAGGCTTCCCATTTCTAATATAATAAGGATGACAAATTTTTAAGTGGACCATCGTCCACACAGTGTTAGTGAGATCATAAACAAAAGTACATTATTTATATACAAAATATACCTTATAAAAATAATGTATTTTCAGTACTCAAATAATGTACTTTTCCTAAATACAAGGTACATTTTTAATATATTAAAAGTAAATTATTTGTGTGTTAAATTTACATTATTTGATAGTATACAAAATAATGTACTTTCAGTATTCAAATGGTGTATTTTATGTACACAAATGGAGCACCTATCCTCCTTCATCCTTATTTCAAAGTTGGCGAAGAGATTAGATTACATGTGTCATATCAAGTCAATAAAAACATTCCACTTCATCAATTTAGAAGGGTAACATGTCTATTACAGGTATCAATGATGTCAAATGTCTTTTTTTTTTTTTTTTTTTTTTTTTTTTTTTTTTTTTTTTAATGTTTTATGATTTATTACAGGTATCAATGATGTCAATTGAAGTTTTATGTATTTCAATATACAAATTGCATTGTTCTAATAAAAATTTTAAGAGCCTATTTCACCCTTATTCAGTTTTTTTAGAGTATTGTTTGATTGAGTGGATAGTATGTGTAAAAGCAAATTAAATTAATTATAATTACCTAGCCTTTGTAGCATAGTGGTAGTGCGTTCGCTTCGTAAGCGAAAGGTCGTGAGTTCAATCCTCACCAGAGGCTTTTTTTACCAAGATAGCGATTACACTATCTCATTATTATACTTGAATAAGGTATAAAAAATTAATTTCAAACTAATACAAATATGATAGCTACCTTTCTTTAAAATTTCACTCACATTTCATCGATTTGTATAATTTAATGTCCATGCTAAATTTTATATCTGAATTTAAAAGGGGGGGGGGGGGGGGGGGGTGGGGAGCAAGTAACCTTTCTTCAAATAAATAACTGTTTGCTCAGAGAATGTCTCAAGCAGTCATTTCGAATGGTCAACTAGGTTAACGGTTTGAACCTTAGACCTCTCGGATACAAATGATTTACTTTACCACTCGTCCCTTTTTACTATTCGAAAGGTTGGTCCTTCCTTATTTTGACCTTTGCAACCTTTTGGTTTTGATGTCTTCTACTCTTCGAATCTTCAGTCTTCTCCAGCGAAGGAGAAGGCCACCGCCATTGGTTGCCTTCTCCTTCGCTAGAGAAGCCAGCGATTTGGGTCGCCGGTTTCCCAGCGAAGGAGAAGGCAACCATTGCCTTCTCCTTCGCTGGAGAAGGGTGTCGCCGGCGACCAATTAAAAAAAAAAAACGCAAGTGGGGCTTGCGTTTTTTATTTGACCACTTCTGACATCAAACGCAAGTCCCAAACTCGTTTTTCATATTTTTGTCCACAAAAATGGACATTCACATTTTGGGAAATAAGTAATTCTATCTTCACATTTCAGTCTTTTTCGTGAAAGGATCAATGAGCGTTAGATCTCTCGGTTGAAGAGAGGACCTTCTTGAGAAGAGGGAAGCCCATCGATCTAGCACGTCCTGCCATTTCCATATCAGAGATCTCTTCTTTGCTCTAAGCTGAATCGTTCGCCGGCGCGAGAGAGAGAATCCGGAGACAAAAGGGAAGGGTTTGAGAACGAAGCCCAAAGAATGCTGCAGTTTACCCTATAGACCACCACTATTACTCTCGCTCTGTCTAAAATGAATTACTCCGTAATAAATAAATATATATACGTACCATTCCACAGTCGACGACTTTCTTGGGGCGGCGGCCTTACAGCGGCGACCTTGCGGCGTGGATTGGTAGCGGCGGCGGCGGGGTTGGAGACTGGTGGCGGAGGCGACAGCACTGGAGACCGGCGACGATGGAGCTTGCGAGAAGCGATGGAGGAAGCGACGTCGCTGGAGACGACCGGCGATGGAGGAGTGCGAGACGACGGGAGATGGAGAGCGGCGGCGGTGGCTATGGAGACAACGAACGACGGGAAGATTGGAGAGAGGCGGCGGCGGAAGACGAAGTGTATTGGTTTGAAGTGGGTGAAGACGACGGGAAGGGTTTTGATCTGAAAACAAAAAGTAATCGCGTCCAAAGTTTGAAACTTTGGACGCGTTTATCAAAGCCCGTATACATTGGGCGTCCAAAGTTACTTAACTTTGGACGCCCAGTGTTTTATTTTTTTTTTAAAAAAGAATTTAATTATATAGTGGCATTTTAATTATAAAAACGCCACCGCCTCCCACATTACGCGTCCAAAGTTTAAACAAACTTTGGACGCAAATTATTCAATTTTATTGATGTTTTTTGTACTAGTGTATCAACCACTTTCTACTACATAAAAAATTGTAGCTAATAGTGAATACATAAATGACTGGGCCTCTTATTTATAATGTGATAGGGATTGGGCTTCCCATTTCTAATGGAATAAGAATGGCAAATTTTTATGTGGACCATGATCCACATAGTGTTGTGTAGACCATAAAAAATTATATTTTTAATATATTAAAAGTACATTATTTGCATACAACATATAAATTATACGAAATAATGTACCTTCAGTACTCTAATATTGTACTTTCCCTAAATATAAGGTACATTTTTAATATACTAAAAGTACATTATTTGTGTATTGAATGTAGAGTTAATACCTTCAATGGTCCTCAGAGTATTAGGGTATTACCAGGTCTGATCCTCCGAGTTTAAAACGACAACGAGACATCCTCCGAGTTTTAAAAAATAACCACCCATGGTCCTCCGTTAGGATTGATGTCAAATGGGCGTTAAGTGTGAGGGCAAACCGGTCATTTCTCGTATGAGTTAATACCTCCAATGGTCCTCCGACTTTAAAATGACCACTAGACGTCCTACTAGTTTAAAAAAATTACCACCAGTGGTCCTCAGTTAGATTTGTTGTCAAAGGGGCGTTAAGTCTGAGAACAAAGTTGTCTTTTCACCTATATTTCTTCCTCCTTCATTCACAGCAATGGTATGTCTACAACATTCCCCCCCCCCCCCCCCCCCCCCCTCCACAGATGCTTCTTCAAATCCTCCACCATTGCCTTCACGTCCAATTTCCCGGTCACTGTCACTAGATCATTTTCTATATCTACTTTCAACACTTTTTCTTAATCAAGCATACCACATTCATGGAGTAAAAGGAAAAGTGGGGTACATGTATAGAAAAACTTTGTGCCCAAGAATCAGCATAGAGAACTACCCTGGAACATGAAATAATGGAGGAAAGGTCATCCAAATACTCCATCTTTGAGGAGAGAGAGAAGAGTTAATGGTATAATCCGCAGGTGGTTCACCAATCTTCAGGACTGCCCGTTTTCTAAAACCCACGGCTTTCGCCATTGATGGCAGAAAGAGGCCAAAGCTTCCTTCGTTGCCATTCTCGCCGAAGTAGAGTGGCCTCTTGAGGTAGAATTCTGTGGGTGGAGGGATCCGCAAAACTTGTGAGGAAGAAATATAGGTGAAATGATAGCTTTGCCCTCAGACTTAACACCCCTTTGACAGCAAACCGAACAGAGGACCACGGGTGGTAATTTTTTTAAACTAGTAGGACGTCTAGTGGTCATTTTAAAGTCGGGGGACCAAACCTGGTAATACTAGGGGTGACCACGGTTCCGGTTCAAACCGGAACCGTCACTGTGCTAACTGGAACCAAACCGGAACCGTCCGTACGGTTCCGGTTCCGGTTAAGGTTCCTATAATATTGGAACCGGAACCGTCGGTTCCGGTTCCAAACCGAAAAAATAAAAAAAAAATGCAAAATTATTAAATTTTGCATTTTTAAAATTATTAAAATTTTTTTAGTTTAAGTGAAATAAATTACTTAATTTTGCTATGAATAAATTAATATAAAGACCTTATGGGAGTAATGACCAGAGAGTATTGAAACTGATAAAGGTAATTCTTAGTCTATTAATGTTTAGAAAAATAAAGGAAACAAATGACAATGAAAAATTTATTGTCTTTTGTTTCCTTTGTTATCCTAATCATTAATGGCCTAAGAATTGCCTTTATTAGTTTCAATGCTCTCTGGTCGCTATTCTCATAAGGTCTTTGTATTAAAACATAGCAAAGTTAAACATTTTATTCCACTTAAACTTACAACTTACAACTGTCATCTTTAAAAAAAAAAAAAATTTACTCAAACTCAAGGCCTAACAATACTTAAAAACTTACAATTTACAAAAAAAAAAAAAAAAAAAAAAAAAAAAAAAAAATACCGGTTCCGGAACCGGAACCGGAACCTTAATATAAGGTTCCGGTTCCGGTTCCGGTTCGACCAAATACGGAACCGGAACCGGAACCGTGGTCATGTCTAGGTAATACCCTAATACTCGGAGGACCATTGGAGGTATTAACTCTTTCTTGTAGTAGAAATGACAGGTTTGCCCTCACACTTAACGTCCATTTGACACCAAACTTAACGGAGGACCACAGGAGATTATTTTTTTGAACTCGGAGGACGTCTCGTGGTCGTTTTAAACTCGGAGGACCACACCGGGTAATACCCTAATACTCGGAGGACTATTGGAAGTATTAACTCATTGAATGTACATTATTTGATAGTATATAAAATTATGTACTTTCAGTACTCAAATATTATACTATATGTACACAAATAAAGGACTTTTTATTTATGGTCTAATCGGTTTTGTGGACCATGGTCCATAGAATACTTTTATGAGGACTAAGGTCTACACACACTGTGTGGACCATAAAAAGTTCATATTTAATATACTAAAACTACATTCTTTGTGGACTGAATGTACATTATTTGTTAGTATAAAACATTATGTACTTTCAATACTCAAATAATGTATTTTATGTACACAAATAATATATATATTTTTTATTTGTAGTCGACACAGTTGAGTGGTTCATGGACCGCCGAATAGTGATCCAAGAATTAATTGAGTCTAGAGGATGATTGAAAATATGGTCAAGATTTGGGGCACCTAGGTTATAAGAAAAGAATATTAAGGGCGTGAATCAAATTGAGAAGCAAAGTTAAGAGGGTTGGAGTGCAAAGGCTGGAGGTATATATGGGTATAAACTATAAAGTATATAGAGGTAGAATTTTTTTGATAAAAGGCAGGGATGCTTAGTATTTAGGGTACATAAGGCATAGGGGCACAAAGTCAGGGGACCAAAGTGCAAAATATTTGGTGGAATTGTGGAAGGGACAACATGTACTACTGGGCGTCGCTAACTTTGAAGGGAAAGCATCGACAATCGACAGGGCACAATAAGTCCTTTGGGCATGAGAGGGAAAGGGGGGGCGAGCTATTGTGTGGGACATGTGTGTAGTTAGTACGCTTGGAGCATAAACCACACGTGTGTGGTTGAGTAGGCTAGAATGTAAAAGAAATGAAGGACTAATTAAAATTTCTAACTTTTGGTATCATCAAAATTTAAATATAAAAATGTTTCTAACATAATTCAATTGTAGCTAATAGCAAATACATAAATGATTGGGCTTCTTATTCAGAATGTAAGAGGGATTTGGCTTCCCATTTCTAATATAATAAGGACGTCAAATTTTTAAGCGGACCATCGTCCACACAGTGTTGGTGAAATCATAAAAAAAAAAGTACATTATTGGTATACAAAATATACCTTATAAAAATAATATATTTTCAATACTCAAATAATGTACTTTTCTTGAATACAAGGTACATTTTTAATATACTAAAAGTAAATTATTATTTGTGTGTTAAATGTACATTATTTGATAGTATACAAAATAATGTACTTTCAGTATTCAAATGGTGTAGTTTATGTACACAAATGGAGCACCTATCCTCCTTCATCCTTATTTCAAAGTTGGGGAACAGATTAGATTACATGTGTCATGTCAAGTCAATAAAAACATTCCACTTCATCAATTTTGAAGGGTAACATGTCTATTACAGGTATCAATGATGTCAATTGTCCTTTTTTTTCTTTTTAATGTTTTATGATTTATTAATTTGAAGTTTTATGTATTTAAATATACAAATTGCATTGTTCTAATACAAATTTTAAGAGCCTATTTTTCACCTTTATTCATTTTTTTTTAGAGTATTGTTTGATTGAGTGGATAGTATGTGCAAAGTAAATTAAATTAATTTTAATTACTTAGCCTCTGTAGCATAGTGGTAGTGCGTTCGCTTCGTAAGCGAAAGGTCGTGAGTTCAATCCTCTCCAGAGGCTTTTTCTTACCAAGATAGCGATTACATTATCTCATTATTATACTTGAATAAGGTATAAAAAAATTAATTTCAAACTAATACAAATATGATAGCTAACCTTTCTTTAAATAAATATCCTTTAAAATTTCACTCACATTTCATCGATTTGTATAATTTAATGTCCATGCTAAATTTTATATATGAATTTAAAAGAGGGGGGGGGGGGGGGAGGGGGGCAAGTAACCTTTCTTCAAATAAATATCCTTTAAAATTTCACTCACATTTCATCGATTTGTATAATTTAATGTCCATGCTAAATTTTATATATGATTTTTTTTAAAGGGGGGTGTGGGGAGGGGGGGGGGGGGGGGGGGGCAAGTAACCACTATGTTCTAAGTTTGACTCTTAGTGGGACCAGCCTATTGGTCTTTTTGGTTTGACCCAGTCAGCTATGACTCCTATGAACAATCTAGGTTGGTTTAGCTCTTTGTAATCCTTTGTAGGTTAAGATCACAAGGCAAGATTTACTCAATGCACGCCCTCAAATAGTGGCTGCGAGTTTCCTTCCGTACAAGAAACAAAAGAAAAAAAAAAACAAAAAATGCATGATTTTTACGAGATCATGATGTTAAAGGTACTGAAAAGAAATAAAAATATGGTGTTTGGTTGATAAAGCGCTCTGATCTAATATTCTAATTGTGGGTTAAAGTCATTTATGGTATATTATTAAGCACCACAAATTGATTATTTGTTATTTTGTTATTATTATTATTATTTTTTTTTTGGGTGTAACACCCCACTTTTCTAACTCTTAATTATAACTCTAAACAGTCAATAACATAAACTAAGCAGCGGAAAGCTAAAAGATAACTAGTGGGAGTGTCACCGCCACAACCACCACTCCGTGGTGATTGCACATGCTAAAGGGTTAAAACTAGAAATAACGTAAAAGTCGGGCATCCATCATAAAACTAAAAACATATGGGGGAAATACGTCACCCCAAATAGTCTACACCAATCCTCAAAACATAAAGTCAAAAGTCTAAAACTCATACATAACATCAGTCAACTAGAGTTTAGATATCTCTATCTACGAGACTAATCTAACTCGACTTCTTCACACTGCTGGGCCCACCTGAAAGGGGTTTTGCAAGCAACACATAGACAAAATAGGAAAAACACCCGTTAGCACGAAGCTAAGTATAACCATACTCAACCCTGTAAAGCATTCTAGCATTTACTTAGAAAACATTTGATTTCCTTATCAGCAATAAGCTCATCTCAAATCATCTTTAGATTTATCACATTCTTTCTAGATGCTTGCACCCTATAATAATATCTGGCATGCCCATATATGTATAAGACTGTTCACATAGATTCGTCAACATATAGGCTTCTCAATTAACTTAACAAGCAATCCATGCTTACAGATAGGATCATGCCAATAGATCATATAACAGGTATTCTTATACTTTCACATTCTTAACACATAACTTGATAAGTAGAGTTTCTAGTACAACAAGATAATCATGCTCAAAGGAATATCTTAAGTCATACTTCTCGTTATAAAATCTTACACGATACTCTACTCGCATGCAATCACGTATCATACTCTAATCATAATTCTTATGCAATCTCACATGCAATACTATATACATTCTCATATGCAATCTCGTGCAATTATATACTCATACTCATATGCAAACTCATGCAACAATATAATCATATTCTCATGCAATCTAGTGCAATAATATACTCATACTCATATGCATTCTCGTGCAACAATTTTAATCATACTCTTATGCAATCTAGTGCAATAATATACTCATACTCATATGCATTCTCGTGCAACAATTTAATCATGCTCTTTCACTCTTTTATAAAATAGAGTACTTTCTGTGGAGGTCTCTTTGTTACTTTCTCGAGTCTCTCTTGACTCTCTTTCTTTCTCTTGAGTCTTTATTGATTCTCTTTGTTGAGTCTCTGTTGACTCTCTTTCTTTCTCTTATACTCGTAGACGGCTTAGGGTTACACAGAAGTGTGAATTACCCCATCGGAAACGGCATAATTCCGACCCAATATCTCTTACCGTCTACGGAACCAATCTCGTGGTTCAAACTCTGTGGAATCAGGTATCGAACTATTAGTGTGCACACCCCCTACCAGGATTCCAAGCCTGGCGGGTAGTTTCCAACCTCGTAATGTGGGAATACGCCGCGTTACATATACTGGGACCGCAACGTCCATAAATATCTCTCAAGAGAACATAGTCCAAACGGTATCCTCCAAAACCTCACCGATATAGATAATACATAAATATATCTCTCATGCATCAATCTCATGCATGCAACAACTCTACTACTTCTCAATGCATCAAAGAATGATATACCACATGCTTATGGTTTTTGAAAGTATTCTTGGGCTCACGTTGGCCCCTTATGCATTTTTGAAATATGACACATGTGAAATGCCAAATGCTCTATATCATGCTTCTAAATAATGTATAAACTAACATGGAGTACTCAAGAATATAATCTCATGCTTGGTTTGCAACATAGCAAATTCTATACATTCTAGTAACAACATATGCTTCATTTCTCATGGATCGAATATCTCAAACTAGTCATGCTTTCTTAATAAATCAAATTCTTAAATGATCATGCTTCTATACTCAATAAAAACATCATTTGATCACATAATCAAATATTTCTCATACATAGTGATCTAAGCAAATATATACTCTGTGTAGCAATTCTTCACAAATTCCTTCATAACATACTCGTTTTTAATCCAAATTCAACGAAGTTAAAGTCAAAACGTGCGTCGAGACAATCCCGAAGAGCCGAGCCACAAGGGCCCGTAACACTCGGTCCGAAACGACACGTAGCTGAGCCACAAGGGCCCGGCCACTGCACAAAAATCCTTCTCAGAACAAACTCAGGGACCTGGGGCGGGACTCCTCATGGTCCGCCCCATGAGCCGCGTTAAATCACCGGGACTAGGCAATAGCCCTCCCCTAGGGCCGTGCCCTAGTCCCGTGCCACTACGGCTCTAGCCAGCGGCCCTCCTGATGGGCCGCGGCTAGGGCCGTCCCTCTGATCTGGTGCACACTGTATGTGTTGTGCATCAGATGGTATTTCACCTGCAAAAACTAATCCAAACAAGTCCAAAACAATCTCAACAACTCACAAACAAATACTAAATCACTTCTAAGCATGAACACATCAAAAACACATAGTTTCTACTCATTTTTACTCATAACTAAGGCTTCACAGAGCCAAATTTAAAGAGGAATCCATGGGGTTATACCTCTTGTAGTCTATTCTTCTTGCTTGAATTTCAGCCCCACTTCACTCAAGGATCTCTACTTCTTTCACCACCTAAACATCTCAAACAACCACACAAGGCCTAAGTCTTAAACCTTAAGAAGAGATGATATAGCAGAGAAACTTAGAGAACGAGGAAATGAATGGAGAAAGAAGCTTACTACTATGGTGTTGGCAGCCAAGGAAGAGATCAGGAGAAAATGAGGCCAACACTATTCTATTTATAAGGGTTCAAAACCTTATGATGATTCACAATGATTGGTTGAGGGCAAAGGGGTAATTTCATAAGCTAAAAGATGAATCAGGATGAGATTTTTGGGTGTCTAGTGGTCCACCATGCAACATGAACCATAGGCTAGAAATGCTATCTTTAAATACTTTGGGGTTGGAAGTGAATTTTCTCAAAAGCTATTTGGATGAACACTTGTTTAAAATCCTTTTTGAATTCTCCCGGTCTCACTCAGATAAATTTCTCGATTTAAATATTGGTACGCGAAGTACCCGAAAACTTAGGAATTTTCTAATAGAATCCATTTTTGGTGTCGAATTAATTTAAAATGCGACGAAAAATATTTTATTAAAACACCGATTGATCGCAAAAATTTTTAATGGAGTGAAAAAGCTATTTTGAGATTTCTTAATACCGGATTTATAAAATGAAATTTTGGGTTGTTACGGGGGGAGGGGGGGGGGGGGGGGGAAGAAGGGGGGTCACGTTTCACTTTTACACTATTTTTGGTTATCTGTCAACAAACCTGTTTAAATGACGATAAATATAAGAACATTTCAATTTTTTTAATACAAAATGAGTTAACCAGCTATATTTTCATTTGTTTTTTTTTTTTTTTGAAAAAAAAATTCCTAATTCACGGCTAGAGTCTCCTATCTTCTTTAGGAGTGTGCATCGGTCAGATACGGACGGATTGAATTTTCCATCCGTTTATCCGATCGGATTTTGATTTTTTTTTCCCGATCCTTAATTTTTTAAGGACATATCCTATCGGGTTCCGGTTATCCAATGTCAGATTTTGAATTGTAATCAGATATTATTAAGTAAAATATAAAATAATTTTTTATAAATTTTTTTAAAGAAAAAAGTTAGTAAAAAGTTAAAACCTTAGCCAAAAGATAACTTTACAAAAACTACAATAACTAATAAACTAATAATAAATTATAAACTCCTTTCAAAAAGAAATAATAAATTTATAAATAAGTAATAAAACTATTCAACTACTTTGACTACTTCTAAGTAAACAAAATAAAACTAATTAGCAAAACATACAAGTTACAAACTTAGTAACATAGAACCATAGGAAAACATACAAGTTACAAACTTACAACTTACAAATTAATAAATAATAATTACATATTTTCAATGATAGCAAACACTAGTTATACACAAAAACAAGTTTAACTTCAAATTCCAAGTTAAACTGTAAGTTTCAGGCTTTCAGCAATCAGCGGCAGTTAAGTTAGCACTCATCAGCAATCCACCAGTTCTACACCTCTATACTCAACAGTTAACACTAATATAATCTTCTTCCTGTTAATATAAAAACTTAAAACAATATTAGTCTTTAGACATGTAACAAAATAAACGCTAAACAGGAAACAACTATGTAAAAACTAACAATATTAGGCATTTAGGCTTTAGGCATTAGGCTCAGAACACATTTTTCCATATCAAGTAAGAATGTGGACAAATTACTCAGTGTTAATTAACACATTAACAACATACCAACTCCATTCCATTTATTCTGACAAAGGTGAAAGCTTCATCACAACCAGCCAATAAAATAAATGCATTAAAACTAAACAAAGAGCAAGGAAGAGGTATACCAGAATTCCAGGATAGCATAATTGCATAAATGGTCAAATGGGACATCACTCACATTAGTTGGGCTCAACTTGTGACAACCCAAAATTTTATTTTATAAATTCGATTTTAAGAAATTCTAAAATAGCCATTTTTCACTCCATAAAAATTTTTGAGATAAATTTGGTGTTTGAATAAATTATTTTGGGTTACATTTTAAATGAATTCAGCATCGGAACTTATTTTAATTCAAAAATCCAAAATTTTCGGGTACATTGCGTGCCAAGTTTTGAACTGAGAATTCTATCTGAGTGAAACCGGGAGAAATCTGAGAAGCTTAAAATAAGTGTTCATCTAGAAATCTTTGGGAAAATTCCATTTTGACCCCAAACTATTTTAATTCTTGATTCTAGCCTTCGGTTCATGAAGTATGGTGAACCACAAGCTTACAACACTTGTCTGATTCCATTTTCTAGCCTAACTATTTACCATTTTGCCATCAACCAATTATAAGAGAATTTCCTAGGGTTTTGCACTCTATAAAAGCCACCCTATCTCTCCATTGTTTTTTGATCTCATTTCCCCTTGCATCTCCAAGCCAAGTCTGATAGAAGAAAACATTCACAGTAAGCTATTCTCCATCCATCATCCCTTCATTTTGCTTCTTGAGTTATTTTCCTTTAGCTTTCCAATCTCTGAGATACTTAGGCCTAGCTTTTGTGGTTGCTTTGAGGTGCCTAGGTGGTGAATGGATTGGTGTATAAGTAGAGTGGAGGCTGAGATCCACACAAGGAAGAAGAACAAGAGAAGAAGTCTACAAAGGTATAACCCCATGGACTCCCATCTTGATTTTTGGCTCTGTGAAGCCTTTGTTTTATAGGTAAAAATGAGTAGAAATGCTAGAATGTTGTGAGTTTGAGCTATTAGATGATTTGTTGGTGTTGTATGATGATTTGTTGATGTCTTGGAGGTGGAGACATACCTGGTTTGGCCTTACAGATGAAGAAGAAGCCACTGGAGCACCTCACAGTGTGCACTAGTGGAAGTCACGGACCTAGCCAACGGCCCACGAGGAAAGCTGTTGGCTAGAGCCGTGGCTGAACAGCCCTAGGCCGCCGCTGGACGGCTCCAGGCGGCCAGCGGCGGGCCTCTCCTAGCCCCGCCGCTAGGACCGTTGTAGGCTTCCTGTGCAGTGCCCGGGCCCTTGTGGCTCGGCTAGTGTCGTTTCGGACCGGGTGTCATGGGCCCTTGTGGCTCGGTACCTTGGGGTTGTCATGACGCACGCTTGGCCTTTGATTTCGTTAGATTTGGTTAAGTTTTGAGCTAGTTATGAATGTTTTTGTATAAGAAAATGTTGCAGAAGTATGTTCAATAAATGAGATTAAGTGTTTACCAGGCTTTGATCCTTTATATGTTGAGCATGATATTACTGACTTTTTAAATAGAAAAACATGAACCCTATGTGCTAAATTTTGCTAGAAGAAGCATGACTAAAATGTCTAGTATGTTTATTTGAGTTGTCTGCCCTTGTTTTAGAATCACCATGTTGTACTGAGCATGATTTCCTTGAGTATCGTTATATTGTGAATGAGGTTACCTCGAGCATTTTTGAGTTCCAATGGCATGTTAAATACTTGCTAAGTGTTAGTTGAGGAGATTTGTCAAGTTATGACTTACAAGCATGATTTATTGAATTATTGAGATTTCACAGTGATATATAGAATTGAAGCATGTTGTACGGTAAATTGCATTCCAAGCATATCATGTTTTAAAAGTGCATAAGTGGTCAACGTAAGCCTAAGTATTATTTTCCAAAACTCATGAGCATGTGGAAAGTCTTTATCTTGTTGCATTGAGAACAAATTGCACTTTTGGTCCTGTGAGTATTAGGGTACTGACAATTTGAGTACGTGACTTTCAAAACTCCCAATTTAAACCTTTAACTATGCAATTTTTGGCAGATTTGGTCCTCCGGGCCAAATTGCCGGCCAATTTTGGCCGGAAAAATTAAAACTATTTTTAATTATTTAATTATGAGGGCAAATTGGTCATTTTAGAGTCTTCTTCTTCATTCACCCCCTTCTTCTTCGTTCTTCTTCTTCTTCATCCTTGCACTGGGAGCCAAATTAATCTCCGATCCTCCTCTTGGCTGGATATAATGAAGAAGCAAGGTTGTGAAGTTGAAGCATTGGGCATCAGCTACTCAATCTCTACTCACCAAAAACACCATCGCCGCCGCCATTTCAAGCTCTTCAGCAGAGATGTCTGAGATGAAGAAGAGAAATTACCGGGCGGCGGCGGGGGAGTTCGTGCTGTGTTGAAGGATGTGAGCTGCCACGCGAAGCCGTGGGAGATTCTTGCCATTGTCGGCCCCATCCGGCTGAGGCTGCCAGCACCGGAGCTGGGATCACGGGTGACTCAGTTGATCGAAGAACTCGGGTTGAGTCACGTTGCAGGAGCTCGGGTTGGCGACACGGACAGGATCCGAGGGGATTTCCGGCGGTGAGAGGCGGCGCGTGTCCATTGGCGTGGAGGTTTGAATGTGGCGCTTCTAGAAAAGGCTTCAAAGTCACCGGGAATGGCAGGCAAAAGGCTTCAAAGTCACCGGCTCCGTTTGCGACCTGTCGTCCAGGGAACAGAGGTTACTCAATCAAAACATGAAAACAAAGCAACTAACACGATAATGTCGACCGTTATAGACCATACGAAGTTAAGGATAGCAGTGGCGGTAGTGGACGACGGAGACGGCGGAGGCATGGCGATTATAGGCGAGGGAGCGGCGGTGGCGGCGGCACTGGACACCGGAGAAGCGACGGAAACAGGGGACGACTCAGCTCCCAGTGCAAGGATGAAGAAGAAGAAGAACGAAGAAGAAGAGGAACGAAGAAGAAGGGGGTGAATGAAGAAGAATACTCTAAAATGACCAATTTGCCCTCATAATTAAATAATTAAAAATAGTTTTAATTTTTCCAGCCAAAATTGGCCGGCAATTTGGCCCGGAGGACCAAATCTGTCAAAAATTGCATAGTTAAAGGTTTAAATTGGGAGTTTTGAAAGTCACGTACTCAAATTTTCAGTACCCTAATACTCACAGGACCAAAAGTGCAATTTGTTCTTGCATTGAGAAGTTGTTGAGATGTGACATGCATAAGTTTGGTGCATGATATATATATATATATATATATATATATATATATATATATATATATATATATATATATATATATATATATATATATATCAGTCAGTGAGGTTTTGGAGGACCCGTTGGGACTATGTCTTTTCGGAGTAAAAGAGAAAGTAACGGACATTGCGATCCGACAGATTTATCATGTAACGCGGTGCATTCCCATGTTACAAGGTTGGAGACTGCCCGCCAGGCTTGGAATCCTGGTTAGGGGGTGTGCACACTAAAAGTACGATACCTGATTCCACAGAGAAAGCAAGAAAGAAAGAAAGATAAAGAACCAAGAGAGTGGTTCTGTGGGCGAGTTGAGTATGTGGCCGGCTAGATTGCCGAGCCGGATAGGTCCATTCACGATTCGTGAAGACCTACCTCCCCACGAGTTAGAGGTTCCGTAGTTACGGATGTGGCGGATGCACGAGTTGCACCGTACGCTAGGGCTTCGCTGCGGCGGAGTACCTGCCTCGCACAAGAAGAGAAATGAGAAGTATGAGAAAGTTTGAGCAAGAAAAATATCGAGTCAAGAGACTCAAGAGAAAGAAAGTGAGTCATCGTGACTCTAAGAAACCTCCACAGAAAAGTATTCTATTTTATAAACGAGTGCATGAGTATACTTATAGTATTGCACGAGATTGCATAATGAGAATGTTTGCACGAGATTGCATAATGAGAATGTTTGCACGAGATTGCATAATGAGAATGTTTGCACGAGATTGCATAATGAGAATGTTTGCACGAGATTGCATAATGAGATTGTTTGCACGAGATTGCATTTGAGTATAGTATTGCACTAGTTTGCATATGAGAATGACTAACCGAGATTGTATATTGAGCATGATTGCTTTAGTTGCATTTTGATGTCTTACATATCTAGTTTGCATGATGAGAACTTGAAAGCATGAAGATAATTTCGTATTGGTTGTTAGTATGAGATTGATTGATAGCATGAGTTCGTTATGATCATATTTCTTATGAGAAATATGTGTTGGAGTATTTATGTTGATGAGTTTTATATATTTGAAGCATGCATGTTGATATTATAGGTTGCAAGCATATAGAAAGTCTGTGATGTATCTTAAAGTTGTCCGAGTGTTGAGATTGCTTGATTAGAGTTTGTGAACAAATGTTTTTCCAAAGTATATACTGTAGTACTTTACAGGATTGAGTGTGGTTATACTTAGCTTCGTGCTAACGGGTGTTTTCCTACTTGTTTACTTGTTGTTGTGCAAAACCCCTTTCAGGTGGGCCCAGCGTTTGAGAGTTGATCGAGTTAGACTATTTTAGAAGATCTAATAGTCTAGACTCTTTTTATTATTATGATGTTTATTTGATGGATTTTAGACTTTTCTACCTATGTTGATGATAGACATCGGGGTGTTTTTCCCCCAAGTGACTTTAAACTAAGTAATTTAAATGTTAGTTTGATTTAATGTTTTAATTAGTTCCATCCTTAGCCTGTGCAATCATCGTGGAGAGGTGGTTGTGGCGGTGACATCCCCACTAGTTTGTTATTTAAGTTTGTTTATCCGCTGCTTAGTTTATCTTGATTTTGGTTTTAGAACTGTAATTAAGTTTAAGAAAAGTGGGGTGTTACACAACTCATCTAAAGGAAGCAACATTTCAATAATAGAAAGTTGCCAAGCCACTTAGTGGCTAAACACCACTTACAGTACAAAAGACCAAAAGCAAACAACAACATAACAGAATAGTAGAATACCATAAAGAAATGAAAACAGTGTAAACAAATATTAAATACATTACAAGGATTGTTGGCAACATTGATGGTATAGTAGACAAGGTTGCAAACGACGTTAGGCGCTTCCTAGGCGCCGATTTTTTATTTTTTATTTTAATTTTTTTTAATTTTTTTAATTTTAAAAAAAATTAAAATTAAAAATTGTGAAATTCACTAATAAAACATAAGGTTCCTCTAGTTTTTTCTTACAAATTATTTACATAAGTGGTTGTAAAATCATTTTGAATATTGTTGAAACCATCTAAATACAAAAAAAAAAAATTAAAATTAAAATAAGAGCAAAAGAAGCATTTTGAAAAAAAAAAAATTGTCCAAAACGGACAACCGAGTCAAAAGTTATGCCTTCCCGAACTTTTAACACTTTAAAACTAAAAAAAAAAAAAATTAAATTAAAAAACGGCCGAACTGGCCTGCTCAGCGGTCTAGGCGGCCGCCTAGACCGCCTAGCCGGTCGGCCGCGGAGGAGGCCGATTCCGGCTTTCCCCGCGGCGACCGCCTAGCGCCTACGCGCGATTTTTGCAACCATGATAGTAGATGAAGCTCGAGTGTGGAACTATGCAAAATAGAATAAGAAATTAATAATAAGGAAATAAAGAATTAAGAAACTAACTAAGGCAAAAAAAATAAAAAAGAAAATAAAGATTTACCTTTCTCTAATCTTTCAACCTCATTTAGGTTCTTCTCAATTGTGATTGGCTAATTTGGTGTCCTCAACCAATCTTGTGTACACATCAGGACTTTCACTATTCTAGGAGTCAAGGAACTCCTAAATGCATCAAGCACAATAATTTATTTTTAATGACCTAGCCTCTGTAGCATAGTGGTAGTGCGTTCGCTTCGTAAGCGAAAGGTCGTGAGTTCGATCCTCACTAGAGGCTTTTACTAAGTTAGTGACTACACTATCTCATTATTATACTTGTATAAAAATTTGTAAAACAATATAACTATATGTGCATGTGTTGAACCTTAACAGAAGAAGAACCCCAAGATAACACTTTATTCTTAAAAAATCCCAAAGTTGTATTATTAGAAAGTTGTATTATTAGAAGAAGCATAGTTGTATTATTAGAAGAAGCATTGTCGCATAGTTGTATTATTAGAAGAAGCATTGTCCACTGTTACAGTGAACACATTTTTAGTTCTCCACTCTAATAAACAACTCTCTAGGGATTTTGCAATGTACTCCCCCTATGAGACGAAACTGGGACAAAGGAAATCATTTTTTTCTAAGCCTTCCACTTGTCATCTATAAAACGTGCAGTAATGCACATATAATCGATTCTGTGGACAGAAGTCCATGTATCAGTGGTTAGACTGACCCTTTGAGAGTTACCCTAAACAACTTCTTAAGGTTTAGCATCTCATCTAGGAAAATTTGGTAGATGTCTCTAGAAATGGTCCACCTAGAAGGGATATGAAACTTAGGACAAGCAACAAGAATAAACCTCTTGAACCCATGGCCCTCTACAAATCTAAAAGGGAGCTCATCTATGATTATCATCTCACACAGGGCCCTCATAATGGCATCTTGATTAAAGACCCATGTCCCCGAAACCCCCCTCAGGAGCCTCTATTCTAGTCCCAGAAGTGGAAACAGTGTTGAATGTGAGTAGAGACTGCCTTGTATCCTTTGAAATGGGGATTTTTAAGACAGCCCAACATATGATTTCTCAAAGATGATGTGTCATGTTTTTTAGATTCACAGGCAAACAGTTTCGCACAGTAAAGGCATTTTCCTTTAATAACTTTCCTCTCAAAATCTAGGATCTTTTCAAAGTGATCCTAGACTTTGGATCTAGATTCAATTTCCTTCCTCTTCTTAGCAACAAGAATAGTAGGAGTGACCATAGGCTGTTGAGCATTTGTCTCAATGCTTGGGGTTAGTACTCCTTGTTCATCTACTATTGAGGATGGAAGAGGTCCAGGTCCACTGATGTTTTGATTGCTCTCAATCTATAAGGATGTGCAACTAGACATCAGCATAATAGTAAAAGGCTTCTATACATAACTACTATTTGCGCCCGTGCGATGCACGGAATGAATTTGTTGTAATATATTAAGAATATTCGGATCGATATATAATTATTTAAATTAGAACATCAAATATTATATAATGCAATTGAAGCAATAGTTTGGATCATTTATATGTTTTTATGTTATCATTGCTTGAATTTAAGCAAATAATTGCTCAAATTAATAGCTAATGTGTAGATGTACGCATGCGGTGCTGTAATTTAGGAGATTTTATTTACCATTGTTCAGTATTTTTATAAATTAGGCAAATGTGCTCGTTCTATAGCAACTCAGTTATAAGAATGAATTGATATCCTAATTCATTTGCATGGAAAATATATTTTTTGTCTAGATATATAGCAATTTTGCCATTTAAAAAATATAATATCACCGATTGTATTTACACATTATTGAAACCTCTTTGTAGACAACATTGGTGGTAGCAACACAATATTGTCCATTTTCGCATAGAGCTAACACCTTCAGCCCATCAGGATGGGTGACCCGGGTGAAAATATATAATGGTAGAATATCAATCAATTAGTGATCCTTTTATATTTTTAGTCAATTAGTAATATCAGATTCATTTTCAGTCAATTATTCTTTTTTTTATTATTATTATTTTCAATCAAGTAATCAATTAGAATATTAGATTCAGTGATATTTTTATCTAATTTCCATTTCATTTTTTTTTTCAGCTAGTCATTCAATTTTTAATTGATGATGTAGAATATTTTTATTGAAATATTTCCGTTCTATTTTTTATTTACCGTTACTATTGTTTAAAATATGCATTTACTATTGATGATGTAGAATATTATTATTGAAATATTTTCTTCGAATTTTTAATTTCCGTTCCATTTTTAATTAAAATGCAATGATCTGAGTATTTTTTTTTCATTTTAGTCAATTATGTATCATTTTTTATTTGCAATCAATTATTAATAATCATTTCCTTTTATATTTTCGAGTAAATACTCAAAATGGTCCCTCGACTATAGCTAAATTCATAAATTGGTCCTCAACTTTCAATTTTAACCAATTAAGTCCTTAACTTTGCAATTTTGACACGATTTGGTCCTCCATCTATTTGACCGTTTGTTGATCGTGATCGACGATCTCCAGAAGAACCTTCAGCTCTCGTCGGAGCACGTGGAGGCCTCCAGGATGACGTTGCACCTGTTCGGAAACACGTCACCTTCTTCGCTCTGGTACGAACTCAACTACATTGAATCCAAAGGGAGGATGAAGAAAGGCGACCGGGTTTGGTAAATTGCTTTCGACAATTGATTCAAATGTAACAGTGCGGTCTGGAAATGCAACTAGAACCTTAAAAAACCGACGATGGACCATGAAATTACATATATATCCTCAAAAATCACAGTCAACAAATGGTCAAATAGACAGAGGACCAAATTGTGTTAAAATTACAAAGTTAAGGACTTAATTGGTTGAAATTAAAAGTCGAGGACCAATTTGTGAATTTAGCTATAGTCGAGGGACCATTTTGGGTATTTACTCTATATTTTCAATCAATTAGTAATATTAGATTCATTTTCAGGCAATTACTTTTTTTTCCAGTCAATTACTATTTTTTTTTCAATCAATTAGTCAATTAGAATATGAGATGCAGTGATATTTTTACCTAAATTTTGAACCATTTTTAATTAATGATGTAGAATATTTTTATTGAAATATTTCCGTTCCATTTTAATTTTCATTCCATTTTTAGTTTACCTTTACTATTGTTTAAAATATGCCTTTACTGTTTTTTTTTTTCATTTTTAATTTTTAGTCGATTATTAATATTCATTTCTTTTTCCAATTTACATAATTTTTTTTCCATTTTAAATTGATGATGATGTAGAGTATTATTGTGAAATATTTATGTTCCTTTCTTAATTTACATTTACTATTTACTATTGTTTGGACGGGAAAGCAAGTAAATAGAATTTTGTTTTTAATTATAGTATAAATATAGATATAGATTTATTGAATTACTAGTTTTTTACGCGCATTGCACGATTCGAATAATGCCCAATATTTTTTTTTTAAAAATAACTACTTTAAAGTATATCAAGACAAGATTATATTGGAATTGTTCATGCATATATAATTGAATGTTAAATTTGCGTATTTAAATAGGCAATTCTAAGATTACAAATGCAAGATAATATAGTCAAGGTTGATTATAATTGTCAAATTTTATTTATTTTTTGGTAGAGGATTATAATTGTCAATAAAATAATTGTATAGGTATGGTTGAAACCAAATACGGGACATAAGGGAGAACAAATAAAAATTAGGGCATAAAAAATTAAATATATACTAATATTGAAGAGCTAATTGCTGATTGCCAAACAAGGACATTGCGAGATATAGTTTCCTACTTCAATTTGTTGTGTGATTTGAATACTCTTGTTGTCAATAAATCCCCCAAATAGTTAGTATGATTGACTTAATTATATATTTTTTATTTTTTATTTTTTTAAAACAATTATTGTTATTGTTATTGTTATTGTTATTGTTATTGTTGTTGTTATTGTTATTGTTATTGTTATTGTTGTTGTTGTTGTTGTTGTTATTGTTATTGTTATTGTTATTGTTATTGTTATTGTTATTGTTATTGTTATTGTTATTGTTATTGTTATTGTTATTGTTATTGTTATTGTTATTGTTATTTCTGTTATTTAATTTATAGATAATGAATAATTCTTTTTGAATAAAGACATTGTAGACACATAATTCTAAATTAAAGAATGCATATGTATTATTTTTTGTTGTAGCTATTAAATTATTACGGAGTATTTAATTTAATAAGAGTAAAATAGAGTACTAATTATGCCAACTTTGATTGGGATGAGGTTCGAACCTAAGACCTTTCTTATTGAAATCAATTAGTAAATTAACGGTGAACTAACATAAATTAACGGAAAAAAATAATATTTAATCGGGTGGGACGGGTTTTGCACAATCCTAACCTTCTTCAATTGTAATCAGTTCCTCCATAGTAGAGTCTCACCACCTGAGGCTCAATAATAATGGAATGACACATATAAATCTAAGACAAAAAAAAAAAAAAACTAAGAAACTGAATATAATAGACTAAAATAAGCTTTCAAAATAAAAATGGACTAAAATGCCTTCATTTTTAAAGTCATTTAAATAGGTTTATTAACGAAGGACAAAAAATGGCCATGCCACAAGGAATATTCGGAAAAAAAAAATATTACAAGTAAAATGTGACTTGTAAATCTAAGAAAAAAAAAATAGAATTAACTCTTTATTTTAAGCACATTGCCATCTTATGATCTTACACAAAGTTCTGCAATTATACAATTAAATATCATAAGGTGGTTTTCAAAAAAAAAAAAAAAAAATCATAAGGTGTATGTGGCTAAATATGACATAACTTACATATTAACGATTGCACGGATGTATACAATGTAAAAGTTACTTAACCATGTTTTCTATCAAAAGATTTTTTGTAAGAACAAACGCGAGAAGTGGTTCACATTGGTAATACAAGTTATATCCATTCATTTGGAAAACAAAAATTACGAATCAAGTGCCGCTATTCTCAACTTGATGCATAGGCTCCATTCGGGAGAACGATGAGATTAGATCGGTGTCATTGAGATTGAACTGATCACTCCCGCCAAACCCGACACCTCCAATTGAAATTTTTGCTATTGGAGTGATTCACCATTCCAACATCTCAAACTGCAATTCATCCAAAAGCCTTATAGAGAAATTGAAGTGGTCCACTGCTACAAGTCTACAACCGCTCTTTCAAGCACACCGTTACGAGAGCCGCATACACAGACAAATTTCAGCCCTAATTAAGCTTCACAATAATCTATCTAGCTTGATGAAGTTGATGAAGTGTTCAGTATAATTCCTGATGCAAACAAGAATATATCTGTTTTCATTTTCCATTCCAGCATTAATAATGGTTTCATTCTGGTGCAGTGGTAAAAGTTAATTTGCAAATTTAGTAATTTGTATTTAGTAAAACTGGGAAAATATAAATGGGAGCGGTAAAAGCAATGAAGTAATTACTGCATGTTTTATACCTCTAACATGTACTATGCGCATGGGCAAAGCCGTCTTGTATGCTGATGTGAGCCACTGCAAGAAAGCACAGCTTGCGAAGTAGTATACAAGCATGCCCCAGAATTCTGACCCAAAAAAAAACAAAAAGGGAAAATGAATAAAAATGGTGAAAATTATATATCATTAAAAAAAATAAAATAAAAAATAATTTTAAAAAAATCTTGATGTTGACATTTTTCTTGAGACTCACAAGATGAAGATAACTTACCATTCTTTGCCACATCAGGGAGTAAAACTAGGGAGTCTATGTAGTAGAACTCGTTTAGAAAAAGCAATAAAATTCAGAACACATACAAAAAAATGTATAAAAACATAGCATTTGTGCTTTGAAAGTCTACTGACAGAAGTTCAATGGATTTTTCAGAACATACGTCAATAATGTTCGCATGTTCCAGAACTCTAGAGTCCATCAGGCATCAACTATATAGGAGAACAAACAAATTGTGCACATAGACTCGAAAGGGTAGCCAATTCATATGCAAATAACCTTTGCCAGAGCTTTGCACATAGCTAAAATCTAATTTGTGAATTTGTCTATATGTGGGTGTAGGGATGGGTTAAGTCTTGTATCATTACAATGAATATTACACTTCATGGACACCTTTGGGCAACTGAATGATGGCACATGTTTACAACAAAGAAAATTTCCACATGAAATGCTAAACAGATTCATGAAACAGAAAATGGCTACACCCCATATTAGAATGACACGTGGACAATAAATAACTATAATAGCTCTGATATGACACTGAAACCAAATGAGGAGTTCTTCAGAAAGTGAGACAAATGTATTGTGGTAACCTTTTATTGCTGTAATCATACATGTGCAAAATACAAAGGCGAGGAAACTGCCCAATCAGTGGGATCCTAAATGTAAGAAATTTCTAAAATTTATCACAACACGTTGCATGAGCTATCATCTGAAAGTTGATTGATTGGACTTTTGTTCCCACAAGCCTCAGTTAAACACAAACAGTCAAATTATTACATAATTGAGGGCACAAAAGTCCAACTAACCCTAATAATAATAATAATAAATAATAATAGTAATAATAGTAACAATAATAAATTCTATTTTACTCGCTTTCAAAAAGTATATTTTACTCCAACTACATTGGCATTCTCAAAATTAGTCTTTGATTTTAAAATTGTCTAAATGCAATCCTCCAACTTTTGTAACTTGTTCACTGAAGGTGTACTCAAACCAATTAAGATTACTTGTTATTCATTTGTCATACTGTATATCTTAAAGCTACTAATTAATTTTGAAAACAACTAATTGTTGACCATTTAGTGTAATTACTAACAAACACTACAAAATCCTTGAAGAATGATTTGTCCTCCATTCACTACTGTTTTTATTTTATTTTATTTTTAATTTTCGTTATTAATGTTGATTGTTGCATGCAATTACTACATTGCATTTTAGCACCCAAATTTTATTAACCAAGATAGATATTTTATTAGCCAATAAAATTTTCTTAAACCTTTTCTAACTCATAAATTATACATTGCAGTATATCATTGCATGTTGGTTCTCAAATTTTCTAGTGAGTTGATGGATGATAACCATACATCAAGGATTTTGGAGACTTTTGTGATGGTAGTAATTACAATAATATTGCAAGACTCTGTAAGATTTTGGAGATTTCATAAATGGTCAACAATTAGTTGTACTCAAATTTAGTTATTAGCTTTAAAATAATAAGACAAATGAATAACAAGTAATTTTAATAGCTTAATTGGTGAGAGTAGCTTCAATGAACAAAAGGTCTTTAGTTCAACTTTAAATGAAAACAAACAAATTTGGCTTATAATTTTTTTCTACAGAGATGGTAATTAATTAAATAATATTTGAAAATTTTAAAAATTAAAATATCAGAGCTTAACCTTAAAAACCAATGAAAGGACCAAAATAGATACTATCACCAAAGTTAGAAAAAATTCAATTGGGCATTTAAAGTTGAGGACTAATTTTGAGAATGATTACATAATTGAAAGACCAAAAGTGAACTTTTCTTTAGTAATAAATAACAAGAACAATAATAATAGTTAGAAGGGGATTAACTGATGATATTGCTGATGGTTTAAGGTGGTGCCAAAATAGATACTATCACCAAAGTTAGAAAAAACTCAATTGGGCATTTAAAGTTGAGGACTAATTTTGAGAATGATTACATAATTGAAAAACCAAAAGTGAACTTTTCTTTATTAATAAACAACAAGAACAATAATAATACTTAGAAGGGGATTAAGTGATGAAATTAATGATGGTTTAAGGTTGTGCCAATGAGCTCTAGGGTCACCTAACACGAGATCAAGGGGTCAATCCCTATCAAGAACACTCCTATGTGAAGCATTATAATCTCACCATTTGTGGTACAACTTAATCCCAGTTATTTGGGTTTGAAATAATTATTTATTGCATTTGAAGATAATCATTGAAGATGTAATTAGGTGTATGCATTAGTCTGTATGATCAACTGTTGTAATCATCATATTGAACCTTTAAAAAAAAACCCCAAAAAAAAAAAAAAAAAAAAAAAAAAAAAAAAACAACAACAAAAAAAACAAAAATACAAAAAAAACAACAACAAACAAACAAAGGTTGTGTATGCATGGGAGTCACTTTTTGTCCTTTATGGCTTTATGTTTCATATTCCAACCACATCAAATTTATGACCAAAGATACATAATCTGCATTTCTATAGTACTTGCACAAATGAGAAATAACACCAGATTTCTAGCACAGTAATAATTTTATGAAGCAGATAATCTTTTTTAAAGTTGAGGCTATGTTTTCCTCAATGAAGTAAAAGTGTGTGTGGCATGGGTTATGGGTATTATCTAGTTGCTTGTAAATCTCTCTGAAGAAAACATATTTTGTCTGATCAGATATGGAGCATATAATTTGCAACATAATAAAGAGAGATCCAGAATATATAGCACAAAAGGAGTACTATACCAGGTCTACAGGGGCATCATCAACTACTTCAGCAGGTTGGTCTGCTCCAATACTGGCCAAGCATCCACCTTTACAGCCCAAGTATTTCTGTATCCTGTTCATGGGAAACAAAGTCAAGTTTAAGCCAATATTTAATGATGTCAAGATAAAGGAGAAAAAAAAAATCAAATTCAAAATGAGTCTGCATCAAAATAGATTATGTTCGTTCTGTAATAGCTAATTCAAAGAGCTTTTGTGCATAACCAAAATGAGATGGAGAGCATGTTATAATCCATATCCATATTCCATATAGACTCTTGCAATGACCACGGAAAAGCAAATAAAAATAAAAAATAAAAATAAAAATAAAAATAAAAAAATCCCAAAGATCTTATATGATCCCTATTTTAACTTAATCATTTATTGTTGACTCGATAATTTAAAAAGAAGTGTCCAAGTTTTCTTTACAGCCATTCTAGCTTTCTGAGAGAGGTTTCTCGGATTAGAAAACTGACATAAGTCCCATGGAGAAAAGGAAAAATATGATTAAAAATTAAACACAAACAATCAACTGTAAATAAATAAAAGAAAATACTTTGTAACCCCCACATATAATAGTCATTTCCAAAGAAGCAGGGACATTAGATCTTCCCAGTAGAATCTAGACAGTATCACACATTGTTGAGGAAGGACTTCAGAAATAAGTATTTGTATCTAAAAGGAATTGGACAAATTAAACTAGTCCAATGGGTTCAATAGCTTCACTTCTTCAGGTCAAGCAAGGTGGGAGCCAGAGGATGGGTGGCAGGGGGGAGAGATAAAGACAGAGTAAGAGGAACAAATTATGATTGTATGCATATTAAACTTACATTTCACATTGATTAAGCAGCGGTAGTTTGTTGGGTACACAAGATTCACCACTTGATTTGCATACCAAATCACATGATTCCCCTTGTCTTTCTCCCAGCACCATGCAGAATAATGAACAATATCTTAGAATCAGCTCAATTCTAACCACAGAAGAATTATAAATTAAATTTCCAACCTTCCAATGATGATGTTAATCCCAGCCAATCTTGATTCCATGGGCTTCTCAGAAGACCCTATTATATACATATTTAAAACAAAAACAAAAAAAGGTTACATAACCTCATAGGAACAATCATAGCTAATTCAAATATATATGATATATCTAATCCCTGCTGAGCATACTAAGATTTTATGCATAAACAGTTTGAGAACCTTTCGCTTTGGAACATTACACATTGACACTTTATTGTTTCAGGATATTTTATTTTTGGTCCTTATTGTTTCAAGTTTCTGATGGTCCTTATCCACACTTTTTAAAATTGACCAATGAACACCACCCCCATTGTTCACCAAGTTTCATGCCATTAGTTCCTCCATCATTCACACCACAATATATTAATCGTTGACACATATATCACCCTTGTGTGGCTTCAATACCCATTTCTGGTCACAATTATTTGCTATTTTTCCCTTCCCCAGTATGTATAGCCTAATCCAATAGAAAAAGTAAAGGATCTAAAATTTGGGCCGACCTTGGCCTAATTCAATAGAACCATAATCAAACAGACTTATATTATCCAATGCCATTTATTCAACTCAAGTCTAACAAAGCTCAATGGCTGATCCAATTGTGACCCACAACCAACCTGGCATCTTTTCTTTTTCTTTGCAGTCTCGTGCCGTCACTTAAAACTCTAGGCAATGCCAGTGAAAACCTCTACAGATCAGGACAGTGCTAGGCTAGGCAAGGGGTATATGGAACTTTGTATTGTGTCAGCTAGTCATTTTGAAAGCATTGATGGTTGGCAGGGACAATGGTTTTGCATTGTCATCAGAATAGTTATGACTGTGGCTCAAGTCTAGCTTGAAAACCACCTTATGATTTAAATGCCCAATTGACTGTGGCTCAAGTTCCCCAATTTAAATCCTCATATCTATACACATATGCACATATGTATACGTAATTACGTATTCCTCTATGTTTTTATCACAATATTCTCAACCTTACCTCAGATATATACACATATGCACATACATATTCATCTTTGCTGATTACTAATGATGATAACCAAAATAAATAACAGATGAGTAACACTTTCCCCAACCTTGATACCAATTAGCATAGGCACCAATGTGATTATCAATTTTAACCAGCCTACTTAGCAAAAAAAACAGAACATATATAGGCTAGAATAGGATGCTTCACACTTTCAGAGTTCTTTGAAATACCATACTATGGGAGTCTTCATGCCACCTTATTATAAAGAGAATACAGAAAATATTATACTTTTAACCAGCAAGAAAAGTTAAAGTACTAACCTGAAGAATTTGATGGTATGGAGAAACAATGGTGAAATTCACTGTGGTAAGCATTTTCATGGACCTAAAAGGTTAAACATATATTAAATATTTAAGCTTAGTGACAGCACCCCTAGCAGTTCTTTGTCATTCAGTCATTCACTCTTCTCTCTGAATTTATAACATTTTTTTCAAAACAAACATTGTACAAATTTAACCAAATTGAAGACAATAAATAATAAGATAAGGAAAATGGGCCAAATAATACCCCTAAGTTGTCGTGCAATTGAGCTCCCTAACCGGGGAAAAAAAAAATCAATTGAGTCCAAATGTTATTTATGGTTACTGCTGATGTGACTGACACTGTGACACGTGGTGTTAGACAGCCAAGACGTTGAAACGAAGGTAGCAATGGCTACCTTTGTCTCCAGTCATAGCTGGACACAAAACAGCCATGGCTGTGTTTTAGTTTTTAGCAGACAGCCACAACTGTCTCCTTGAAGAAAGTCAATGGCTGTTCGTTAAAAGAATGCAAAAATAAATAAATAAATAACAAATATACACTTGGATCCACATACGCGTCAGAATGTCACATGTTAGCCACAGCAGCGGTAACCTGTTGAATAAGTAATATTTGGACAGAATTGCGCCTTTTTTGCCAATTTAAAAGGGTTAGAAGGAGCTTTTTAAAATTAGAGAGTTTAGTTTCACTGTTAGTTGACTTAGGGAGCTTATTTAACTGTGTTTCCTAAAGTAAAATAAAATAAATAAGTCTTGCATATCTGCAAGAAGACACTGATGTCAAATGATGATGCCAAAGCAAGGCTGAAATTAAATGAGTCTTCAGTAGGCTATGGTCCAAGGATTAGAATATTCGTTTTGGGACACCAAATTATGTAGTTCTAAACAATATGATGGCCATCCAAGTCAATTAGAAAATGTTTATGTAGCTATGTAAGCCAAATTTGCCCCTTTTCTCTAAAATTTAAATGACTTATAACAATCAGCCATTCAAAGTATAAGGTAAGAAATGCATCCTGCTCCTTTAGTTTGGCTAGAACCTAGAAAATGAACTTGACAGCAAATGGTTCTAGCACACTAGCACCCATATGAATCTTTTGACTTTAAGTGGTAAACAAGAAAAAGATACTCACCACACTCTCTGAATTATGACGACATCTGCCTGCACAAAACTCAAAAATACTTGAATACGTTCCTGTCAAATAATGAGCAACATTTATCAACCTTGCAGAAAGCATGTAAAGATACAACATCTATGTGTAAACCCCAATCAAAATGTGTGGAGCCAGAAGCACAGCCCTATATATACATGCTAGAAGACATCTAAGAAGGAAACAAAATAAATTATTTCCTTATGACTACTTACTCAAATCGTAATAAACCTCCATGCTACCTAATATACATTCCATAACAGAACATATTAAAAAATTAAAAAACGAAAATAAATCATTAAATTGTGTTGAATATCAGGAAAGTTGTCTTAGTTTCCTATTCTTATTAGTAGTTTCATATTCCTATTAAAACTAATTTAGTATCTAGTTTAGTATATATAGAGGTCCATAGAAGTATAGAGGATACACACAGGGAGATACAATCTATTGTAATCTTTCATAATATAATATATTCTCTCTATTCTCTTTGTCTTGATTCTCATATATTTTGCTTCCGCCTAACTGGCGGGTGGTGGTTATTCTCCACCCGCCAGGCCTGTCAATCCTTAATTTCAACAAATTGCATTGGGAAATAATTTGTTGATAATCTCCCTCTTACATATTTTTCTTCTTCTAAGTAAGGTTTTGCAGGATCTGTTATAATAGTTAGAAGTAAAACCCTGCAGAGACACTGATATTATTAATTATTAAATATATACATTAATCTGATAAATTAAAACACTAAGGCCAAGTGCATAAAAAACAAAAGTCTATTATCAGAACTTTACCTGAACATCATTACTTAATGCTAATCTGTAGTAAGTAGTAACTATGAAGAGCATACAAATATCATCATACAGAACTACAGATAAGAAAATAAACACACACACACACATATATATGTATGTACGTATGTATGTATGTATTGCGGTGAATGAGAATTCAATTAGATTCAGGGAAGATGGCTTATTTCATAGCCAAGTATGAAGTATAAACTTCAGTAATTTACTTTTTGTGGTGAAGTTTAAATCATAGGTTCTCTACATAGGCACATAGCGTCATAGCCATAAAATAATATTATTGCAAAGAAAAATAAACAAATCTATCAGCTTCTAAAGAGGAACTTCTACTATGTCTAGACAACTTCATACTAAATATATCGTCAATACTAATTTCTTGAATAGTTGTATCCAGAAATAAATGAATACAAATTTATATAAACACTTGTAACTCCTACAGAGGAAAGTTTTCATATATATAGGCACTTGTTAGTTTTTTATACACATCTTGTAATACTCCGTAATAAGAAATAAATTAGGTGTATATACTCGCTAGATCATTTGATGAAAGAATCAGCTTATACAGCTCAACTACACATAAAAATAATGACAACACCGTATCCACTAGCTTTAGCAATGTCACCAATATATATTTAATATGGGTCATTCCAGTCCATGTGCCAGTAACCAACTCAAACTACCCATTTCAAACAGGTTATATTTCATTTTGTGTGTTGGTTCTATCTCGTTTCGGTCCTATCTCGTTTTGGTGTTGTCTCTCCTTTGTTTAGGTGATGTCTCTCCTTTTTGATGCTCAATGTTTGGAGCATGCTTCCCTTTTGTTAGTAAAGAAATTGTGTCCTCCAGTTTGGAGTTTGTCTTCTTTACCTTGTGTGTTCAAGCTTGTTCAGTCTACTTTGTGTTCACCCGGAGTTGTGGTATTGGTGGTGTTCAAAGCTTTCGTTGGAGGGGGAGTATGAGTATCCAATCTCAAGCTTGTTCAGTCCGCTTTGTGTTCACCCGTTGTTCGTGGGATTCGTGGCGTTCGAAGCTTTCGTTTCAGGGGGAATATCCAATCTCAAGCTTGTTCGGTCACTTTGTGTTCACCCGTTGTTTGTGGGATTGGTGGCGTTCAAAGCTTTCGTTTCAAAGGAGTGTCCTAAATGGACTTGAGTTATTTGTTATTTAGTTATTTTGGGTTAGCACTCATTTGTGTAACAAGTTGGGCATTATTAAAATATATGCTCCAACTTGAGGGGGAGTGTTATGGAATATATATTTGATATATAGAATCTCTATATATTAGGCAATTTTAGGGATTTAGGTAGGTAGGACATATGGAAACTTGTTTCCTATTCGTAGTCTTCTAGCACTTATTTATAGGGCTTTGTATTATCTTTTCTATATGACAGTTTGAGACAATATACGACAGCACATTAGAAACTCTCTATTTCCTTTCGTAACACTAGGAAAAAAAAATCCATACAAGGGCAAAAAAGAAAATAACATGAATTGAGGCCATACCACACCAATGGCACTAACAAGGGTCAGTTACCCCTTTAGTAGTTCAGAAATCAACTTAACTGAATTGCATCTTCATGGCACATGACTGATCAAAAAAGCTACCATCTAAATGAACACATTTTTTGCTTTCCAATGACCAGTCATTTTTAATAAAGTTTCAAAATTTTAAAATAAATCATGCAGTTAGAAAACAACTCTGGTAGGAGTGTCTCAGATTTAGGCTTTCCTTACATTACTTAAAGTCATTTTTAATAAAGTTTCAAAATTTTAAAATAAATCATGCAGTTAGAAAACAACTCTGGTAGGTAGTGCCTCAGATTTAGGCTTTCCATACATTACTTTAAAAGTTTACTATTTCAAGTGCAACACAATTAGAGACCTACCAGCTGTTATAGGCTTTGCAATCTTCACCTTTAGTGCTAGTTCCTTTGGTGTCTGCAGCACATTTAGCAACATAAGTTGTAAAACGTATAAGCGGCAAATCTTTACCAAAACATAGAGAAAAGAAAACCTAGTGCAATTTATTACCCTAGATGGATTCAGGCAGCATGCAACACAAAATTCATACGAGTTGCAGCATTGTGAGAGCAGATTGCAGCCACTACATGAGGGAAATAAAATAAGAAATATTAGATCTTTTTCTCTTTTTAAACATATTTGTATGCTCAAAATGAAGTAGTGACTTAATGAAAAAAGTGTTCCACATCATAAACTTGAGACAACTCACTGGCAAGAGAACTGTTCTCCTTTGCCACGACAGCAGCGAGACTGTGGATCAACTGACAGAGCATCACAGACTTGACCTACAATTATTAAACACTGGCTATAAGAAGTGCCATGCAGTTAGCAGAACAGAACATGGAAAATTTTTTGCATTATGTAATAACACTAGGGATACAAAATAAATTTCCCACCACTATAAATGAAACCCAATGGGGCAAAAAGTTATAGCAATATTCTAATAAGTATGCAATGAGACATCAGTGACAACCAAATATTGACATATAATTTTTGTACATAGAGATATGTTGAACAGCAACAATGATTGAAGGAAGCTCCCTCTTTTTGAACTTCTTTATTTTCTAGAGGCACTTCGATAATAATTACTTAAACTGAATAGGAATAATAATTGAATACCAGAGATTTTTACATTCTCTGAAGCTCCCTAGCTTTCCTCAAAGTGGAAAGCAAATGATTTGAAGAGGTAAAATTAAGAAATTCTTATCATCAATCAAGAATTTGTTAGTATGAACCGTCAATTTAAGGATTTGATGGAGCTTCAACAAGTCATGAGATTGAAGTTCTTGCTAAGCAGAATTAAAAATAAATAAATAAAAGGAGAATTGAAGGCCGAAAATCAATGAGATGTCTCACTAGACTCCACTAGAAGTTCCATATCTACTTTTCAGTTATAATTCTGATTAAGTGATGACATTATTAGTATCCCACAAAATAAAGTGAGAAATGGATTCAGGTTTTCTTAAGATGAAAAGTCCTGTCAAAAAGTGTTTTTAAGAATTAGGATGACTGCAAGTTTGATATTTTACCCTTTGTTTGAGGTTGAAGAACCTCTGATTCCTATATTGAGAAGCATAATACACAAGTTGTTTAATGGTGACTTTATGCTTAGAACTTCGAATTCCTTACTCTTTAATTCTCCCTCTCTCCATAAAACAACATCAGAAGCCCTTTGAGGTTCCTCCGAGGCATGTTGTCACTCTTAGGCCACCAATTGCTTGCGCCAAACCTCAATCCTCCTATCAATGTCAAAGCTAGTGCTCAGCGGCGATCTATTCAAGAGGTGGACCATGGATGAAGACTGGGTGGTTGAGAAGCTTTGCACTCACCACAAATCTCTCAATTTCCTCGCCCATGTACACCCGAATGAAGGTGGCCCTCCGACACTCCTATGGCATTGGATCTAAGTTTTATCATCTGAAAATATTTGAATCTCCGAGCGAGCGAGAGAGAAAAAATGAAAGGGAGATGGTGCAAGGTGAACGCTGCTTGTTGAGATCAGAGTTGAGCACCAGTGATAGCTCCGTTATTTTTAATGGCTCAGTTAAGGTTTGGGTTAATTTAGCCACTTTGGTGATAATTGAGGGGCAAAAAGTAGTGACAATAATAATTGACGGACAAAAGGTGTTATATCACTATAATTCAACATCCAAGGGTGAGTCATTTTCCCAATTATAAAACAATAATGAAGGGTACAGATGATGGTGGCGCAAATGAGAGTTCAAATGATGACAGTACCATTACCATGGAAAATCTTCAAGTTATGACATAAAGGCAGCAAAGTTGAAGATAATAGGCAATTAAAATGTTTTTTTTTTGTCCAGGATGAATTTATTAACAAGAGTTTGAGGTTAGAGGCTCCTATCTTATTCTTCAGCAATCTCAGCTAAGAAGCAGACGTAACATATTAATTCAAGAATCCCAGTTGAGAAGCCGCAGATGTACACACTTGAAAACAAGAGGTCCGTTTATGCTCAATCTTAGTTTAATTGAGTAACATTGAATATGTGTACTATGAACTACATATATCGGTAGATTTCCTGATCAATACCACTAAAATTTTTGGCAGTCTAGAAGCTCTATGGCAGGCTATAGATTATTTAGTTTCCTGTTTTTCTTTTCAGTATTTTAGAATCTTGCTTGTTTTAGGATTGTTAAGCTTAGAAATCCATAGTCATCAAACAGAATGTTTGCTAAGTCATGGTGAGCCTAACTCTATATAAGCTAATAACCAGTTGATTTTATATTACTGATCATTGAAGAGTCATTAAAAGAGAGTTTACTTGGTTTTTTTCTATCTGTGCAGAGACTCCAAGGGTATCCTTTTCTTTTCTTGCTCCCTTTCTTGTTATATCTTACATGAGTTACATCAGGCAATTCTCCTATCCTACTGAAAATTTCCTGAGAATAGTAAATAGTTAACTTCTACTATTTAATAAACAACACAAAGCATAAGCTATTAACTTCCCACCAAGCAAATACTAAAGCTACAGATGCAATAAAAATGTTCCAATGGCAATCATGGGCTGTGGCATGGGTGATAGGTGATGGGTCATCGAGGCACTTGAGAAAGAGACAAATGATGGGATACAACACTTCTTCGTAAGGAGGTGATGAGGCAACAAGATTACAAGAGGCTCAGAATTGGAAAGTATTTGACCCAATAGATGCTATTTAAACTCTAATTTTTTGTTCCATTTGACTGCACTCCAGCAAAAGAATATTTTTTATTAAAAAAATCACTTTTTTTGTCACTCGAGTCTCGATTCGGACCAAACAAACCGATGAGGAATTAATTGGACACTTCATTGCTTTAAGCCTTTAATGAGGCGATCACTTTTGATACATTTGGACATCCTACTTAAAGTCAAGATCTAATACCATTCAACCACAAGGTTTTTGGCACAAATTACCCCACATTATGATAAAAAGTACTTTCATGCACAAAATTGCAAAGATAGTCCAAGGTTTAGAATAGAAACACTACCTTTATCATCAGCTATCAAGTATCTTCCTTGTACTGTCGTTCTACAAATATAATTGTCTTGCAGGCTCACATCCTTCCTACAAAGCAACAAAAACAATCATGTATATATATGTGTCAATATTTTCTCAACTTTTTGTGTTTATGATCGAATATGATTTTCCTCCGAGATCCACAAGGACTTTACATTAAAAACTAACGATTATGGTTCTTGTTAAGCATAAACTTCAATAAAATAACAATGCAAATCCAAAACAATCCACAATCTACTGTAATTTTATATGAATCGTCAAAAATCAGAAAGATAGAATTTTAACTATGGTTCTTGTTCAGTATAAATTTCAATAAAGTAAGATTACAAGAATTCAATAAAATTGAAAATGTAATGCTAAAGAAATTAGTTAACATTAATCAACCAACCGATGCGTTCTTTTCCAATTACCTGATAGCTATAACTGAGGACGAGAATTGAAGTGCAACGACGAGTTGAAACCACCACAAAGATTTCAGGAGTAATGACGTTTTCGGCATTTCAGTATTTGAATTTCGAGATCTCTGTTTTGCTTGATCGATTTTCGATTCTTGAAGGGTTGGTTTGCCCCTTGACTCCTAAGGGCAGTAACCAAGTGCTCAAGAGGTATGGACGACAATGACACCGTTCGGACAAATCCTTACATAGGCAAATTTAATTTTAGACCCCGACTATAGTCCAAAACGGGTGTCGGTTCTTTTAATGAAAAGAAACAACACTTGTTCTGTGTGTAATTAGTTTTGTTCTAATGTAGTAAATACGATCGAGTACGGCTACAAATACGATGTTATGATCGGTTTCGGGTCGAATCTCTCTCCTAGTCTGTTTGTTGGTTTAAGTTATTGGGTTCGAATCTGGAGTTCGTTCATCGCTCAGGTGCTCGTAGGCGGTCAGTCTCGCCCGCTGAGGGACTTGACTGATTTGGAGTTTATTCGTTCCTCGGGGGCACGCAGACGGTCAGCCTCGCCTGCTGAGGGACTTGGCTGATTGGAGTTCGTTCGTCTCTCGGGGGCTCACAGGCGGTCAGCCTCGTCCACAGAGGGACTTGGCCGATTTGGAGTTCGTTCGTCTCTCAGGGGCTCGTAGGCGGTCAGCCTCGCCCACTACGGGACTTGCAGGCAGTCAGCTTCGAGCAAAGAAATACTTAGCATAATTTGAGGAAAAGCGAGAAAGGAGCAAAAAGGCAGTTCATTTCCAAAAAGGCCCCGAAGGGCAGTCAGGTTACATCCTAGTCTGAGCAGAGCAACAAAAAGAAAGGAAAACAAAATTTAAGCAAAATGGGAGAACGGGGTGTGGGCTGCATCTCTAGTCGGCCCCCTCCGTTCGTCCAAAGTAGGCGTCCCCGGGAGCAGCAACACGTGGATCTCATTGGCATCTCAGCAACTGATCGGCCAGCTCGGTCTCATCTTCCCCGTCTAGGTCCAACAGTGCCGGTTCTTGGGCCCCTGCCAGAGTATTGGGATCATCGGCTAAGCCAACTTGGCCGCCTACCCCTCCGGCCGCCTGATGGTCCAAGTCGACCACCCCCTATTCACATACGGGGGTAGCAGGGTTCGTGATATCGTCAAACAGGGCAGCCAGGAGTCCGTAACGATGCGGGCTGAAGTCGTTATACCTCCCCCTTAGAATGGTGTAGATCTCCTTTGTGATGTCCGCCATCCCGAGCTGGTAGTCTTCCGTCCCAACCTCGGCTAGATGAGCTTGACTAGTCCCATAAGCTAGCCACTCCCTGGCAATACCCTCGGCATTGGCCCTCCAATACTCCGCCAGCTGGTCGTTCCTTCTCTACTCGGCCTCCAGAGCAGAGGTAGCCTAGCCAAACTTCAAGTTGAGATCGTCCACTTGGGTGGCGTGGTTGTCCCGGATAGCGTGCAGGTCCTTGAGCTCGGTCATCATGATATTCTGGCGGTGGCGGAGGGCGAGCTGGCACATCAGGTCCTGCGAACATGATAAGATATCAGAGAAAAAGCTAAGTGCGGAAGGCAGGCAGTCGGGAAAAAAGGGTCCGGACGAACTTGGAGTAAGTACGATGTCGGGCTTACTAAGAAATGGTCCAACAAAAGGCTACTAACAAGCAAGGGTGCGTGTTCATAAAAGGGGAGGTGACGAATAAGTACAAAACGATTTGGGAAATTGAGCAAGGGAAAATGAGAAGTTGGGTAGTGTATTTTGCTCATATGCATTAGTTTATGTTGAGGGGATTTGGGAGGAGTGATTTGTAGTGTCTCTTTGGTCTAATTTCTAGCACTAGGCGTGATACCTAGTCTTCTAGGCCAAAACAATTGTCCTAGGCATTTAACTGAACACATTGCCTACGTCCCTCTCGGATCGAATGGCAGGGAATGTGGACAACAAAGACTTCGAGTAGTTATGATCTCTCATCAACTACTCTCTCTCAAACACCCTCACTCATTGTGGCCATTAAGGAATGAGGAGCAACAAAGGTGTTGTCCACAACAAGAGCATTACACACAAATCACAAATCAAATCCCTAGGCAATTTAGGATCCTAATGCATAATCACAAAATACACTTCCAACTTCCAAGGATCTTAGCCACACATAATCAATTTAAGAGATGCAAAAGGATAATTCAAGCTAGCACAATCCATTCAATTAAAGCACAAATCTAGAAATTAAATGAGATGGAAGAGATTGTTACCAACAATGGATCTCCAATTACATCTATCCTCTTCAATTTGGTGTGGAATTCTTCCAAAATCTCTAGTAGATCTAAAACCCTAGGTAATCTAAAGTATTTCTCTCTCTAAAATTGAAAGCAAAAGTTGTTCTCTCCTCCAAATGAGAAGGCTTCTCGCCCAAAACACTCCAAGCGACTATTCGGCCTCCCCGTTACGCCGTCCTCATGCCGTGATAGCGGCGTGAATGATTTCACGCTGCTAGTCACGGCGTGGGAAATCTTACGATGGTCGTCACAACGTGGGAGGTCTCATGCTGGTCGTCACAGCGTGACACCTGCATGATTGGGTCTCCTAATGCCTTCTTCACCAGAATTGACTGTCCAAACATCCTAGTTAGCCTTTGTGGTCTTTACGAAAGTTGTAGCTCCTCGAATTGCCTTTCTCATGCAACTTGAATCACCTCAATTGGACATTCCTAGCTCTGGTTATGCTAAGATTGCTGAAATATCCTGGAATTGTCAATATTTTGCATTTTCTCTACAAATATAACCGAAATGAGTCTTTGTTCCTATCTTTAATCAAAACAAGCTATTATAAGCATTTAATAGACTCAAAGAACTCTATTTATAGCAAAATATGACTTCTAAGTCCCCATAAAAGTGACACATTTTAACACTTATCAGCCGACTTACACCATGCAATCAATGGCTCTCCCGGCTAGTACTTCCAAAAACATTGACCGAATTTTTAGAAACTTTCTCTGGGGTCATTCAGAAAGCTCTAGAAAAATCCAGACAGTAAGCTGGGCGGACATATGCAGGCGACTTGGGTGGGCTCGGGCTTAGGCCAGCGAAGGAGTTCAACATGGCTTTATTGACCAAACTCGCTTGGCAAGTGCAGACATGCCCGGACAAGCTCTAGGTTAAAGCGCTTCGCAAAAAGTACGTCAAGCACGAAAATTTCCTTAACCTCCCACCCCAACCTAATGCCTCTCTAGGTTGGAAAGGTATCCTGAAAGGTAAGATGATTTTGGCTAATGGTGTGAAATAGAAAGTGGGAGCTGGGGATTCAATCAAGCTCTGGGAAGATTGGTGGGTCGGTGACGCACCTCTGAAAGGCCTAACTGACGTTCCCATTCCGCCTGACTTAAAGGATGCGAGAGTTAACCACTTAATTATGGAAGACAAGACCTAGGACCTTTCTTCAGTTCAAGACCTGCTTTCGAGTCACATTGTAGATAGCATCCGTGCTATCCCCCTTGCCTTCACGGATGCCAATCAAGATGCTCTCACTTGGCCATACTCAGGTAAGGGTCTCTTCACCGTTAAATCTGGATACAACTTCATTTCAGGTTACGATGGAGAGGAGGATGAACATGTCTGGATTTAGCATGTCAAGTGTGCCGATAAAATTAAACCGTTCTTGTGGAAGATTATGATGAACAGCTATCTTACGAACTTGGAAAGAGCTAGGACAGGTTTGGCAGTGGATGGAACTTGTCCACGATGCGGTGACCCGGAGGAATCCCTTGACCATATTTTTAGGTGGTGCACCTTTGCTGTCAGCTTCTGGAACGAGTGCTACGCACCACCTTCTTTTAATGCAGCATCATTCACGCCCCTTTCTCATTGGATCAAAAGCAGTTGTAACTTGATGGGTAATGGCTCTAGAAAGGGAAGTTGCACTACTACAGGAAACGGATTTAACGTCACCATTATAACGTCAGTTTTTAGAAAATCCGACGTTAAATATTTAAAATTATTTTTTATTTTTTAAAAAATACATATGACATCGGTTATTTGGTATACCCGACGTCAAAAAGTATTTAAATAAAAAAATCGAAATTAAAAAACAATACGACGTCGGCTAATTAATTAGCCGACGTCGTAACTCGAATAAATAAATAAATAAATAAATATGAGATACGACGTCGACTAATTAAATAGCCGACGCCGTAACTCAAATAAAAAAATAAATAAATATGGTATATGGCGTCGGCGACGTATACAGCCAACGCCGTATACTCGAATAAAAAAAATAAATTAAATAGGCGATACGACGTCAGCTAATTATTTAGCTGACGCCGTATCTCAAATAAAAATAAATAAATAAATATAGTATACGGCCTTGGCTACGTATATAGCCGACGCCGTATACTCATCATTTAAATCCGACCTGTACCCTAATCGAAGACAGATCAGACGAAACAAAAACTTCACGCCTCGCCATCATCCTCAGCCTTCAATACTCTCCGCACGCCAACGTGAAGCCAACGTCGCCACCGTCGAACTGCAGCTGTCGACGTCGACACAACCGCCACTGTCGCACGTCGACGCCGCCGCAACAGTCGCTGCCTCACAACGCCGTCGCTCCCTCACAAGCCGCCACTGCCATCGAGCCGGTCGCCAAACGGGTACGTGTATATATATATATATATATATATATATATATATATATACACACACACACACACACACACACACACACACACACACACATATATATATATATATATATATATATATATATATATATATATATATATTATAAATTAAAAATCGTTTATATATATATTTAATTAATCTTTTATATATTTTGAATTTTGAATTTTATAAATTATTATTGTGTATATTTCGAAATTTTAAGAATAATTGTGTATATATTTTTAATTTTATAAGTTATTGGGTAAATTATGAATTGTTGTGTATATATGTGGAATTTTATGAAATATTATTTATATATTATTGTGTATATTTTAAAATTTTAGGAATAATTTTGTATATATTTTTAATTTTATAAGTTATTGGGTAAATTATGAATTGTTGTGTGTATATGTTGAATTTTATGAAATATTGTTTACATATTATTATGTATATTTCGAAATTTTAAGAATAATTGTGTATATATTTTTAATTTTATAAGTTATTGGGTAAATTATGAATTGTTGTGTGTATATGTTGAATTTTATGAAATATTGTTTACATATTATTATGTATATTTTGAAATTTTAGGAATAATTGTGTATATATTTTTAATTTTATAAGTTATTGGGTAAATTATGAATTGTTGTGTGTATATGTGGAATTTTATGAAATATTGTTTATATATTTTTAATTTTTAGAAATTGTTATCTATAAATGAGATGGAGGGAGTAGTAGTTTAGTTATTTAGGTGAAGAAAGATTGAGCTAAAGAATTTGACAAAATTTTTTTTGAGATGACTTATAAATTTTAGTTTTATCTAATTTGAGCTAAATAATTATGAGATGGCTTATAAATTGCCTTAGAACCTAATTACTAAATAAAATGGAAAAGATAAGCCCTTTGTGAAATAAAAATGGAATTGTGTTGATGCTGCTGTTGATGCACGTCTTGATGCTGCTGTTGCACTAGCGCTAGAAAAACAAAATCAGCAAAATATTGCTCAGCAGGAGGAATTGAGTCAACGATTAACTGATCAATTTGAGGCACGCATGGCTCAGATGATGCTACAATTTAGTTCTCTGCAGACTCCTGTTCACCAATCTGTACAATCAAAGCAGGGGAATGACGTATGTGTGGATGCTGAGCTACCATCTCGAAGTGACAAAGCTAGTTCCCCGAACCCTTTTATTAATTTACCGGCTGTAAGTATTCGTTTATAGTTAATCTTATTATTATTTTTCAATAAAATTTTATATGAATCTTAATTAAAAATTAATGCAGTTAGGGGCACGATGTCAATTGTTCTTAGAATATCCAATTAGACGGCCAGTGGCATATGGGATAACTTACAATGGCGGACAGGTTCATGGGGTTGTACTGGATATAAATCATGTGAAGGTGAGCGTAAATGAAGTTAGTGATCCAAGTGCACATGTACCAATCCCCACCAGTGAGGTTCAACTTGTAGGTGATGCAATTCAACACTTTATTGCTTGGCCAAAGAAGCTGGTCGAGTTATGTACTGAAGCTGATGCGGTATGTACACTGAAAATATTTCTATTTTAAAATAGTAAGTAATTTACTTTTTAAAATAATAATTCTTACTTGTATTATAATTCACAGTCAAAAGAAAAGACCAAATTGACTTTTCAATCGGGTGTGCAATCCGTACATCAACAATTCACTATAGCTGATCCAGATTCTTTGACTGATGGATGCAAAAAGGCATTTCAATAGCTCGCCGTTTTGAACACCATCTTGTGGTCCATGTGGCTCGTGGTATTATGGGCAACATTGACTATGACTTGTACCTTGCAAGTGATGAGATAATGTGTTTCTTAAAAATGGAGACCATCGATGTTTCTCTAGTTCAGTTCTTTATGAGGTAATAAGTTCTTTAGTATTATTTATTCATAATAGTTTTATATTTATATAGTTGGTAATCTATATATAATTGGTTGTGTTTGTGAATAGGGGTATTTACATTAGTTTTGAGTTGGCATCAAAAAACACGTATGGCTTCCTAGATCCATATTGGATTCAACCAGAAATGAATAATATGGAGGACAGGAAATCGTATATAAATGTCACCATGCAGTCTGGGAAGAAATTTGTATACTTAGCCCCATATATTCTCAAGTAAGTATTAATTACGTTTTAAATAAAAATACTTATATATAATATATTTTTATTATATATTATATTCACTTAAAATTAATAAATATTTATTTGTAGTGAGCATTGGATGTTGATGGCGATTTGTCCTGGACTAAATGAAATTTTTTGGTTTGATTCACTTGGTCATGGGCCGCGTGAAGACATTAAACATATAATGGAAACGTATGTAAATTTATATAATTAATTAATAGTTATCATTAAACAAGTGATGCCAAGTATTTATATATATTTTATGTCTTATATTAATAGGTGTATGACTGCAACAAACATGATGAGTGAAAAGAAACAAAATCGTTCACCAAAATGGACTATATGTTCGGTAAGTACTTCATTCACTTTGTAAAACATGCAAACTTATTGTTTTTTATTAATTTATTTTAATTTTATTGTAATTCAAATGTAGTGTGCTATACAAAAAGGAACCACTGAATGTGGTTATTATGTGATGAAGTTCATGTTGGAAATTGTTTCCAACAACCTAAGCAAAGGAATGGATAAGGCACGTAATTTAATAATATATCTTTTTTCTTCAAATGTTTAAAAATACTTGCTTATTTATACTTTTTTTTTTTTTTTTGAATTTTGTAGGCTTTGGAAAGACAAGGAAGATTGCCCTACAACAAACAAGAGATTGATGAAGTTAGAGACAAATGGTCTAAGTTTCTTATTGATGAATGGGTTAATAAAACGCTTCTTAGTTCATACTTTACGTTTAAAATTAGTTTATGTTTATTGGCTTGATGTTTAGTAGTTTTGTTGAATTGTGTTACTTATATTAGTTTTATGTTTAGTAGCTTGAATTTGTTTAATGAATTGTGTTCTTTATATTAGTTTCATGTTTAATAGTTTGAATTATTTTAATGAATTAGTTGATGTTGAATGTTAAATTGCTAGCTGCGCAAGATCTGAAAATTGATACAGGTTGGGGTAGAAACCATAAAACAAATATAATATATATAAAAAAAAACATTCGACGTCGGCTTTTTCCTAAAAGCTGACGTCGTATGTTAATTATTTAAAAAAATAAATAATAAATACTATACGACATCGGCTTTTACCTAAAAGCCGACGTCGTATGTTAATTATTTTTTTAAAAAAAATAAATAAATACTATACGACGTCGGCTTTACCCTAAAAGCCGACGTCGTATCATTTACTTACTACGTCTCTAAAGTCGACGTTGAAAGATAATCGAAGTTAAATGGGGTATTTTAACCGACGTTAAAGCCATTTTCTGTAGTAGTGTTGATACTGGAATATCCGTATATGCTCTGGAACATATGGAAAGCAAGAAATGATTTTGTATTTAACCATAATTGTGTGCAGGCAAAGAACGTGGTGACTCATGCATGCATTGAGGCGAAAGAGGTGGAGCGGTTTCTTATAAACCATCGAGGGATCATGCTTGGGCGGTAACTCTGGATTGGTTGGTCTTCGCAGAATCAAGGTTGGCTCAAACTCAACATAGATGGTGCTCGGAAAGCAACTTTGGGCTTAGCTAGTGCTGGAGGCGTCATTCGAGATCATACAGGTGCTTGGTTAGTGGGCTTCTCAACAAAAATCGGGATTTCTTCGAGCTTTATAGCGGAGCTATGGGGGCTTCGGTAAGGTCTCCTCATCGCAACCAACAAAGGCGTGGCACGGCTGGTGGCAGAGGTGGACTCCGAGGATGTGGTTAGCGCAATCAAGGGTGATACTGTTTCTCGTCTTGAAGCCAGCATTTTTCTTTCTGATTGCAAGAACCTCATGAGTTGGTTCAGCTCGTGTGTCCTCAACCACACCCTCCGTGAAGGGAACCGTTGTGCAGACTTTATGGCCAATCTGGGTCAAAACGGAAGTTGGGGATCCACGGTGTTTGCGCATCCCCCGATGACATGAGAAACATTCTTGAGATAGAGATGCTCGTGGCATCATAACTAGAAGAATCTCCTAATCCTTTCTGGGACCTTCGTTCCCTCCCTTTCACCCAAAAAAAAAAAAAAAATTCCTGATAAAACAAAAAGTCACATTGGATAACGCTAAAAGTCATTATTATGCTATTATGTCGCTCAATTGGTTTACATTAAATTTGTTTCACTTATTTTATATTTTTTATGTTAATTATATGTTAATGAAATTAAATATTAAATATTATTATATATTAAATTTGCATAAGTAATTACATTGGTAAACAATGAAAATGATTATGGCTTATATAAAAGTTATCGCGGTAATTATAAAATCCTTATAATTTTGTTTTTGTTTTTTTTTTTTAATTTTAAATTTTATAAAACACATCCTTAAATTCTTGGTGGCCCAAAAGAAAAGAATAAAAAAGAAAAAACATCCTTCAAAGCTTGGCGGCCTAAAAAATGAAAAAGAAAAAAAAAACTCAAACACTAACCAAACGGCTTACTAAAATGTTTGTACTTTATTCTAGAGTAAGATAAGATCAATCTTACCAAAATCCAAGGTAAAATCAATAAGGGGGTGTTTAGTTCACGGAATCTTTGATTACCTCAGGTAATAGGATTACTTGCGAGTAAGTAGAGATTTTGGGAATATAAGATTATCTTATGTGTTTGGTTAAAGTTGTAGGAATGTAACATTAACTTTTTTGGTTGAATGTTATATTTTAGGTTATATTACATCAGTTACTGAAAATAATAAAATAACAAAGCAAGAAAGCACAAATAATTTGAAAAAAAAAAAAAAAAGACAAATCTTAAAAATTGGTAGAAGAATAATAGTTCATACACACAAATATATGAAAAACACATAACAAATTAAGCATTAGATTACAAGAAAAACAAAATAAACGCACCTTTGAAGACCTTCAATGACGAGCAAAAATGGAGAAGAGATACATACGACAGTAGATATGGAGTTTCGCGTGGAATACTGAATGCTCAACCCGCAAGGTCTCTGTAATGAATAAAAGAGAAATAAATGAGGAAAATTTTGGAATATTGAAAAGTAATATCACATTACCTTGTTGGAAAAATTAGCTTAAAATGGCATATTAAGTGGCTATTTTGTGGTACAATTATCAGTGGGGTCCACTTCCGATTTGGGTCGGGTCAAAGTGGATTCGGATTCTTCGTAGTAAGACGAAGAGATTGATATATTGTACGCTCAAAACGGATAATGGGTGAATGAGATATTGATTCTCAAAGTAGACCCATTTGAGTTGGGAAATGAAGGGAAAATAGTGGACTTTGTCCCACATTGGTTTGGAAACAAGATTTGCCCCCCTTATATACATGAGCTCTTCTGAAGCTTGTAGAATTGTATAGCATAGAGGCTCTCACGCGCGGGAAGGGGGGGGTGCAAATCAAAATCCAACTAGAGGAGATCGAAAAGGCTTGATTCAAGCCCGAGCTCGCGTGCGCCGGCGGGCTAAGTTATGCCAAACTTCGGTATCATTTTACAGAACCGAGAGCACCTACTCTCGTGCTACAAAGAGTACGAGAGGTTGTGGTGCACCGAGAGCACAACTCCCATGCATCTGTGACCACGAGAGGTGCACTCTCGGGTTGCACCACAGCACGCACGAGAGATGTACTCTCGTGTTGCTGGTCCTTGTGCTCTCGTGTGAACCTGCACCCCAACGGTCTGAAACCCGAAAGTTCAGCCTGTTGTACAGATTAAACTCATCTGTTACGGAATTAATACTATTTTAATTCCAATTTTAAATCTGAGTATAATCCTACTTAGTGGGTGACCGTTACAGGTGTTATACAATTGGTTTAATACCAATTAATGGCCATGTTGAATGCTATCCCTTCCAACAGCCCTATATAAAGAGAGGTAGAGCAGTAGCATTTTAAAGAGTACACGAAACTAAGGAATTCCAGTACAGTTTTGCTTCAAAACTTCTGATTCTACTCTCTTCTTTACCCAGCACTGTTCTTGTTCTTGCTTTGTTTGCGGGTTCCTTGTTTAGGTGCTTAAACAAGGAATCGTAGCACGTTTTATCCTGGGAAACCTAGGCTACAACGCTCCTAGCACTTGTGGGAGGTAGCAAATAAGGTTTTAAGGAAAAGAACTTTGTGTTCGAAGTCGTGCTAAACCTATACTCAAACACTCCAGCTTTTCCTTCCCAGTTTTCTGTTTTTCCCATTTAAGAATAATTTTTCTGTAGAATTATTATTTTGGGATTTTTCAACCATATTACCCAACATACCGAACCAAAACTTGGTAATCAGATTACCTCAAATATACTCTCATTTCCTACGTAGCAGTAATCTTGCATTACTTACCCTCTCAGATTACCTAAACCAAACATGGTAATCTAAGATTACCTTTCTCATATTACCTTAGTAATTTGAGATAACTTGAACCAAACGCCCCATAAGAGTTAACACCACAAATGATCCTCTAACTATTGGGGTAGTATTCCTTTTAGTTCTCGACTTTCATTTTTGACCACAAATAGTCCTCCGTTAGTCTTTATGTTAAGTGAGTGTTAAATTTAAGGGTATTATCGTCAAATCAAAGAAAAAAAATAAAATAGTTAACAACAAGTTCATTTGAGCTACTTTTCTTGATGTTGCAATTCAGAAATGCGATGGGAATGAGCTTGCTCTAAGCACAATAATAGGGTAAAAAATTGACAGATACGCTCATATATCTTCATCAATATTCAATAACATATATTCTATAATAACACAGAGGAGAGGAATTATGAAAGACTCTAACCACATTCGATCATGTATATTATATTATTAAGGATCGTCGAAATAAGCAATAATACTATTTCCACATAAAATACCATTTGTGGGGATTTTCATTGAGATACCTGAACAGGGCATTAGTTCCTTCTTGCGTTCTTGAATCGATTGGAGTGGAATGATGAATTGATTTCTTCGCCTCTTTGATAATAAATTTGACAAAAAATCCAAATTCTCAGCTGGAATAGGTAGAATAGCCGGATATACGAGATTAGAATGATCAGTACATATGATTCGATTAGACTCTAACCACATTCGATCATATATATTATATTATAGGTATGTATATTTTGGTAAAATATTAATAAATGTTTTAATAGAAAGAGGTGAAGGTGGTTGTTGGGATCGGGGTTGGAATCTAATTAGAGGGAAATAAATAAATTTTATAATTTTATATAGGGTGATGCTGCGTAAAAGAGTAACTTTCTTAGCATTCATAGCATTTTCGAATTACAACATCAAGAAAGGTAGTTCAAATGGACTTGTTAATTATTTTATTTGGTCTTTGATTTGACGATAATATCCGTAAATTTAACTCCCACTTAACAGAAAAACTAACGGAGGACTATCTAACTCTATAATAAAGCAAGAAGTTTTTGGCAAAATTTTTTCCTGCCCATTTGATACTACGCCGTTTTGAGAAGATATCATAGATAGAATATCCGGTTATTTATACGCGTGTCTAATGACATTACACATTGGGAATCTGCCTAGCCATTTTGATAGAGAAAACTCTTCGTATTCTAAAGCAATTCAATTCTACCCAGCCTACAGTCCTTTCTTCCCAAGCAGTTCGTTTAATGTAGAACTCTTGGTAGTTTAAACTACATCATTATCATCATCGGATAACAAAAGACTAACTAAAGAGATGCTCACAGTGAAAAAAAAAAGAAAAAGAAATTTATACAGAGAATACGCAGAGTTTAAATTTGCATTTTAAACATTCAATGAAATTGTCTATTTCCCATAAAGTGGCTGCTGTTCATAAACTTGAAATCTGCCACTCTTCAAACTCTATAAATAACCGCCTTCTTGGTGCAAATATTCCTTCCGAAAATCAGATTAGTGTCCTAGCATTTGAAATCACTTTTGGTTGAACAAAATGCCTTCAATGCTCATAGCTGTGAAAGACATCAAACCTCAACACCAGTTCAGGGCAATCCGGGTTAGAGCAGTACGGGTATACGAAGTTTCAGAGAAAAGGGGAGAGGGCCAAACCAGTAAGAGTATGGAAGTGTTACTGCATGATGAAGAGGTACTGGTATTTTTTTTAATGCATCATATTACTGCTATCTACTAATTTAATCCTATTTCAAAATCCTACTAATTTCTATTTTTGTGATTGGTAGGGAGACTACATTCATGCCACCATTCAAAAAAAAGATGTGGTCAAATATAGAGAAATATTAAAAGAGGGGAAATTGTTCAAAATTAAAAATTTATGGCTGCCACAAATTACTATGTGTACAAGATTACACAACATGAGTATATGATCAAATTCAACTATAAAATAGAAGTGAAGGAGATAAATTCTATAGGCTTTCCTTTTAAAATGTTTCGCTTAAAGTGTTTCATTTCTTTAAAAGACCCTGCCGATGTTAATGACAAGGAACTTATTGGTACTATCTCTGCATTTGTAAAATTTTTAATATCTTACTAAACTGAACTGCTAACATCTTACTGTAATTCTTTCTAACTTGGCAGATGTTATTGGTCGTGTCATTGAGATCTATAATCCTGTGGATAAGATTATAGGTGGAAAGACAACACGACTTATTGACTTTCAAATTGAAGACAATGCGTAAGTTTTAAATAAATTTACTTTGCTTCAATTATCTCAATTACTGTATTTAGTCTTTAATACAGTAGTTTTTTTTTTTTTTTGTACTGATTTGATGACAGTGAGAACACCCTGACATGTACGCTGTGGAATGAACATGTTCCTTCTCTTATGTCGTATTACAATAGTGATTCGAAGGAACCACTTATTGTAGTCATTCAGTGTTGTCGGGCTAAGTTGGTTAGTGGTGAGTTTCTCTATCCTGTTGAGTCTAATGTCTATTACTCATTTCAATTACCTAATATATCTATGGTTTTTTTTTTTAGGTGAGGTTAGAATCACCAGCTCATACGATGCTACCAAGCTTTGGTTCAATGAGGATTTTGAGGAATTCCTAGAGTTCAATAGTTCTATTGGAGAAGAGGTTAATAGTTCTGCATCTGTGCAGCCCTCTCAAAAGGAAGTGGATGACACTATTGTCAATTCAGTAACTACTAAAAGGTCACTTTTGGATGAGTTTCTTCATCCAAAAGTCACAAGAAGTTGAAGGAATCCAACATCAAGAAGGAAAAAATGTAGCATGATTTGGTCTTAAGAAATTTTGTTATCATGATCTAGACAATTTAGTATTATGTATTTTGTTAATCCTGTGTGATCCTACTTATGACAGTGTTGTTCTAATATTTTCTAAGGTTGGATAATTGTTTTGCTAATATTGTATAACTGTTAATCACAATTTTATATTAACTACTGTGACTAACTGCTAATAGGTCATATTGCTATGTGTAATTCATGGAAGTGAGGCTTTTTTTTTTTCAGGTTAATAAGGTACAAATAGCAACTAGATGGAATAGAGAATATGGAAATTTCGGTGGCTATTTTTTTTACCACTGTAATGTTTTTACCACTGTGAATAACTACTACTATGTGATATTGCTTAGAACATGTCTTGCAGTTTCCTTACATTTTATTTCAGGTAATTTTCACACAAGGATGATCATGGAACAAGGCATTAGAATGAAGACACGTGGTACAAATATTGGCAAGGAACGAACAAACAATGTTAAGAAGGAAGGAAGACACCATAATCTTATGCATACTATGTATATGTAGTTTTGAAAAGGTTAATTGCCTAAATAATAGACTTCTCATATGATAACTGTGTATGTGCACATAAAACCATGTCAAAACCTAAAGAAACAAGGCAAATAGGCAATTTAGTCATAAATATTTTATGACTTTATTCAAGTATTGGCATCAGAAAATATTTTCATCACATGCCATTTTCTAGAAAAAAAAATGTTAGTATATAAATAATTGAATAGTATATAAAGAACACTAAGACATTTCTACTTACATTTAACCCAAGAGATCAGACACATACCAATCACTGTCTTATGCATACTATGTATATGTAGTTTTGTAAAGGTTAATTGCCAAAATAATAGACTTCTCATATGATAACTGTGTAACATGTACCTACCCCCAACTTATAAGTTCAATATAAGAAGAAAAAAAAAAAAAACTTCCTAAGTATAAAAACTAAGTACATCTAGCCTGGAAAATACATCTACCTAAGTAAGATAAATATGCTAGGTTTCAACTATCTCACATATGAAAGCTATTTTTACAATTAGGATACTAACCTTAAAAAACTTTTCAATCTCAATTTGTACCAGTCCAAATCAGATTATGTCCATGTTGATTTCCCTGTAAAAAATTAAATGTACAGAACACATTAGCCATCAAAATAAGTACAAAACCAATCTCTGGAAGTAATATAATTGGAAATATATTGCACTAAGATAATAAATCTACTCACCGTTACTACATAACATCCATTATTTCTTTAGAATACCCAGAATAATTTGACTATTAAAACTACATTATTGAAAACCTGTTTACAGAATACAAGTTTAGATAAAAGGACAAATAAAGTCATTGATAAAAAAATATATATTGAATTAATAGGTTAAGCTGTTGAAGTACATAATTATGAACACATATAGTAAACCAAATGTATGATGCCAATTTCAGACTTGGAAGTGAATGCAGCCCAACAAATTAAAATAAGCATTGCTAAGCAAATTTAAGAACTAAAGACAACCAAATTAGGCACAATACAATTAACTCAAACACATTGAATCTCATTTAAGTAAAAAAAAAAAAAAAAAAGGGATCCCAAAGCAATTAATTTAGATTGCTTAGAGGAATTTTGAAAGTCATCTTATGAGTTTTTTAAAAATTTAAAATTGTAAACCGAAATATATAAGGAAAGTCTAACAAACTCCATCAAATTAAGTACAAAACCAATCTCTTGAGCTAAAGTAATTGAAAGTATATTACACTAAGAGGTTAGTAAAAAGTTCTTAGGAAATCAAGTTTTGTAAAATGTGGAACATTCACAGGAGAACATTAGGTACTAAAGAAAACTGAATCTTCTAAAAAATCAGATTAAGTAAAAAAGTCTAATTTGCATACCAAAACAATGAAATTTTTGTAAAATTAATTACATACAGCCAGTAGTCTACTACTGCCAATAGGATTAAGTAAAAAAGATTGCATCCCAAAGCAATTAATTTAGATTACTTAGAAGAATTTTACAAATTTAATACACTGTGATTTGTGAATGAATCACTATTTAAAATACTGATCACAATCTCAAGCAATAAAGCCAACCAAATATATCATGCAAAATTATGAGAATTGGAAGTGAATGCAACCCAACAAATTAAACTAAGCATTGAATCCCATATAAATGATTTAAAATTTATATTCATCCCACGATCAGGAAACAACACTCAGTAACAAACTTAAGCTGTAAAGTCATCTTAAGTTGCAGAACAAATTGAAATAAAGTCTAACAAGGAAAGAATCAAGTAAATACATATATTTTGCACTAACATACATAATACAAATACAAGAAATAACAGTGTTTTGAAGGAAAAGTTCCTAATTAACATTGTGTGGAAAACAATACATTTTATTGATGTATTTAATAAAAGTGGTCAGCAGCTATCATTACAGCTAAAAAAACCCTTCAGTTCCACTGCCAATCTCAAAACCCAAAAACATTTAAATAGTCTACAATGAGCACAAGTACTTACAATTATTCTACTCAATTCAAATATGCTAAAACCAGTTTGAAAAATCTATAGCTAAGCCAAAGAAAGCATTGAATGATACTTTTTAATCTCTAACATTCCACAGTGCAATGAAGAAAATTACAAAGTCAACCATTATAGGTATCAAAAGGAAACAAAATTCAAAAAATAAAGGTAAATTCGAAAACTAATCTCTTATACTTCATATCAGCCTTCGTTGTCTTCTACATGCTTGCTTAGGGATTATTGTCTGCTCTCAAAATCCTCAATTATTGCCCTCTCAAAAAACATGGAAAAAACACATTAGAGGTTAGAAATTTTGTGAATAATATTAGTATTCGAGCATTTAAAACATGGACATTAGCCATTAAACAAACATTTTCCTTGGGGTTTCTAAATTAACACTATAAGGACATATATTTCTAACGCAATACTAGGTTAATCATCAAAATCAGGAATGAAATCTGTATAAATTTTAGAAATAAATATGCAGACCTTAGATCTATGAAAATACAAACAACACCTACTCAAGATCGATGTGCATGCATATTTTTAAAAAACTCATAAGAATAAATCGAGAGAAATATAACTAATTTCAAATAGCTATGATGTTTGGAGATGATGAGTACATTGAGACCTAAAAACCCCTAAATTAAATGAACAAATTAAGTTAATACTAACCTGTAACTAGGAACTTAGCTTCAATTTAGTAAGATTTCCACCTCAAACTGAGAGACATAGCAGCGAGAATGTCAAGAAATGAATTGAAGGAGATTAAGATGAAGTCGTGATAGACGGAGGATAAGGAACTAGACCCTTATTCCTAATCTGTTCTATGGTGTAATAGCAAGAGATGAAGCCGAGACAGAGATAGGATAATGGTCTAGATCCATGCTTCTTCATGTATTCTAGATTGAGAGAGAGAGGGTAGGAAGTACGAGAGAAATGAAATGGCTGAGATCTGTTGAGACAGAGAAAGGAAAAGGGTCTAGTCCCTTCGTCCCCATCTCTTCTCTTTATTTTCTAAAATAAATAAACATTATATATATATATATATATATATATATATATATATATATATATATATATTGTAATTCTTATTTTTTTGGAATAATATATATTGTAATGCTAAGCACTGTATTGTAATCCTACCCCTATTAAATATATATATTATGTTAATTTATATAATAAATATAGATAAAATATTTAAATATATATTGAACTATAGTGCTAGATGTTGTATATAATATATAAACTTTAGCTATAAGGATCTTTTATTACATGTACTTTGATTACAAAAATACTGTACTTTTAATATATTAAAAATGTTCCTGATATTCATGGTCCACACAATTGTGTGTACCATGGTCCACCACATAATTTGTCTTATAATGTTAGCTTTATTTTTAGCAATTACAAATTTAGGTTGTACAATAGTCAAATTAATTATGTTATGTGTACTAAATTGATAAGATTGTTACTTATGTTATTTTATTTTTAATTATAATGTTATATTGTATATCACAAAGAATTTAGAAAATTCATCATCAACAAATAATGATGCTCAAGGTACAGAGCAAAGTACTGCAAGTATTCGTACACGATGTTCTATTGGAGGGTGTTTGACTCAGAATATTACACCAATGAGTAACATCACTAACGGTAAAACGCCTACAATTTAGTGATATACATTCCATGTGTCTTTAAATATCCTTATAGTTGTAATATTTAAAAAAATGTTTGTCAAATTCCTTTTTTGTATTACAGTTGACTAAGATATCTGTACTGTAAAACATTATGTATGTTTACAGTAGGTTCTTGCAAGATACACATAGGGTCAAGCAATTGCAAGCATTTTATTTTTGGAGAGTTTCAAAAACCAATATAAATCATAACAACATCTTGCTTAACTGGTAACTTTCTATACTCATATGTTATATAATTTTGAATATTATCAAGTAAAATATAATTGTTTCTTTTATTATTGTGTTCAATATAGGTTGCAGTGCACAAGATAAAGTAGCAATGCGTCAACCGTTACATAACTCTCCAATTGAAGAATATCATGTCGTAAAAAGAAACTTGCTATCAGCGTTTGAAGAGGAATCTATCCCTTTACTTATCGAAGCACCCAATAATGGCATAACAGGTAATAATATGAACTGTGTTAGGTACAAACGAATGCTATCAAAGTAAGATTAAAGACCTTGCCCAATTAATATTAACATTAACTTTAGTCAATTCAGATTTTAGTATAGCGATTGACGTTGGACGGCAAAACTCTGATATTGCAACATCCTCTGGGTTTGCACATGGTATGTATCAAAGTTTCATACCTAATATGGTTGTCAGCATTTTATGGACGCCTATTAAAAATTCCTTTTTTTTTGCAGAGGAGTATTGTGATTTGGGTGATGCAACCAATATTTGTGGCCATTGTGGGGCGTTGTTTTGGTTCGAAGAAAGGAAGAAAAACTATTCCACTAAAGGTTCTCCGATGTTTTGGTTGTGCTGCAACAATGGGAAGATTAAATTGCCGGCGATTACGTTGCCACCAAAAGGTATATATGATCTATTTTTCATCAATGACGAATTATCAAGAAAATTTCTCCAAAATATCAGAAGCTACAACAACATGTTCTGCTTCACATCAATGGGCGGTAAAATAGACACGAGCATGAACAAGGGCAGCGCACCACCTGTTTTCCGATTAAGTGGACAAAACTATCACCTAATGGGCAGTCTCCTTCCAGAAGAAGGCAAACCACCACATTTTGCCCAGTTGTACATATACGACACGACAAATGAAAAGAACAACCGTATAAATGCTGTCAGGTAAACAAGCTGCGATTAGTACAATAAACCTACGAATTTTTATTGAGATACTTATCAGTGCATATTTTTCATTCTTTTAGGGGTAGTGGTGAGCAAGATGACATTCATGTAGAAATAGTGAATGTCATTCAGAGGGAGCTAGATAAGAATAATGTTTTGGTTAAGTCATTTCGGATGGCTATGTCTGAGCTTGATAGTAATCCATGCGCTGAAGTCAAAATAAAGTTGTTGGGAAAATGCACTAAAGATGCAAGGACATATAATCTACCGCAAGTGTCTGAAGTAGCAGCTTTAATAGTTGGAGATCTTGATATCAGTATTGGTGAGCGTGATATTGTGGTTCAAGCTAAGGGTGGGCAATTGCAGAGAATCAGTGAATTAAATCCTTCATACTTGCCACTGCAATACCCGTTGTTGTTTCCATATGGTGAAGATGGTTATCGGGAAGACATTGCATTCCCCAACGTACTCGACAACTGTTCCGCTGGTGGTAGACATAGGATTAGCCCCAGGGAGTTTTTTTCCTATCGCATACAGTCTAGAAATTCTGTTCAAAGTACCATTCTATTTGCAAAGCGGTTGTTCCAACAGTTCGTTGTTGATGGATACACAATGGTTGAGTCAGGAAGGCTCATTTATATCAGGACACACCAAAAAAGCCTAAGGTGTGAAACATATAGTGGGTTGACCGACGCTTTAACAAGGGGTGAAGTAAACCCCGCAGCACAAGGTCGAAGAATAATACTACCTTCAAGTTTTACAGGCGGTGCTCGATACATGATACAAAATTACCAGGATGCCATGACAATATGTAGATGGATTGGATACCCAGATTTATTTATAACGTTTACATGCAACCCAAAGTGGCCAGAGGTCCAACGTTTTTTAAAAGATCGAAGGTTGAAAGCAGAAGACCGACCTGACATAATTTGCCGTTTATTCAAGATGAAGTTGGATTCCTTGATAGCTGATTGTCGAAAGAATAAACTTTTTGGCTCTGTGGCTGGAGGTAATCTTTTTGTTTAGTCTTACATCAATTTCTTTACAATTAGCATAAATTCCCATCCCTTTATTTGGTTATTGCTATTATGTTGTAGTTATATATACAATTGAGTTCCAAAAGCGAGGTCTTCCGCATGCTCATATATTACTTTTTTTGGAGAAAAATAAAGAAGTTAGTCAAGTGGTTACTCTAGACAAAATCATTTTCGCTGAGATACCAGATGAAAATACAGATGTAGAATATTACAAAGCTGTAGAGGAATTTATGATGCATGGTCCATGTGGAAAAGCAAGGAGCAATTCTCCATGTATGGTAAATGCACGATGCTAAAAACATTTTCCTAAGAGATTTGTTGAGTGTTCTACATTTGATGATGATGGTTATCCGGTATATAGACGGAGAGACAACGACAATATAGTTACAAAGAACGGGATCGTGTTGGACAACAGATATGTGGTACCTCACAATAGACATTTATTACTTAAGTACAAGGCTCATATAAATGTCGAGTGGTGCAACCAGTCACGCTCAATCAAGTACATGTTAAAGTATGTTAATAAGGGTCATGATCGGGTAACAACTGAATTCTACAAAACAAGCAATGATGAAGAGAATGGAAAAGTCATAAATGAGATTAATATGTACTATGACTGTAGGTACATATCCCCATGTGAAGCGGTTTGGCGTTTGTTTGGTTTTGATATACAGCTTAGGGCTCCTTCAGTGGAAAGGTTAAGCTTTCACCTTCCTAATCAACAGAGTGTGGTGTTTGCAGATGATGATGCTGTTGAGAACATTGTTAATAGACCCACTATAGCACAGAACATGTTCTTGGAATGATTTGAGGCTAATAAGACATTCCCAGAGGCAAGAGAGCTTACTTATGTTGAGATGCCAACAAGATTCGTTTGGAAAAAAGACCTTAGAAAATGGCAGCCACGGAAAAAAAGGGTTCTCAATCGGAAGGATCTTTTATGTCCCGCCTGCTACTGGAGAAATCTTTTATTTGAGGTGTTTGTTGAATAAAATACGTGGCACTACAAGTTATGTAGATATCAGGACTGTAAACGGTGTCCACTATGCCTCATTTCGAGATGCGTGTTATGCAAGAGGTTTAGTTGATGATGATAACGAATATGTTGATGTAATAGATGAAGCCAGTCATTGGGAGTCAGGAGATCAGTTGAGGAGATTATGTGTTACATTGCTAATGAGCAGTTGCATGGGTAAACCGGAAACAGTTTGGAATGCTGTGTGGCTACAATTGTCTGATGATGCACAATTCCAGGTCCGCAAACAATTGCACAATAGAGGTACGCAATTCCCATTCTACATATTATTTTTGTTATATTGCTAACAAAATATCAAGTGAACTTTAACGTAGTTATCTTAATTAGTATATTTTTTTATATAAACTTATGCAAATTTTGTGTTGATCGAATCTCACAAGATGAACTTTGCTTTAGTGGAGATTGAAAAGCTGTTATCTATTCATGGTAAGAGTTTGAAGGACTATCCTGAAATGCCTACGGCAAATTTTGCGGCCTTAAATGTTATATCAAACATGCTTATACAAGAAGAATTATCATATGACTGTGTGGATCAGGAGAAAGAAAACCAGGAATTGGTAAGGCAGTTAACAGAAGAGCAAAAGGTCATATACAATGAGGTGTTAACCGATATTGGTCGCCAAACTGGCGGGTTATTCTTCGTTTATGGTTATGGAGGGACTGGTAAGACGTTTTTGTGGCGAGCATTGTCCTCCGCTTTAAGGTCTCAGAGGGAAATAGTGTTAAATGTTGCATCTAGCGGCATAGCTTCACTTTTATTACTAGGTGGAGGAACTGCACATTATCGGTTTGCCATACAGATATCTATTAATGAAGATTCCACTTGCAACATAAGTCACGGCAGTCCATTAGCAGAGCTTATTGTGCAAAGCAAGTTGATAATATGGGATGAAGCTCCAATGATGCACAAATTTTGTTTTGAAGCCCTAGACCGAACTATGAGGGATTTGTTGCGCTTCAACAATCCAAGGAGTTATGAAATGACATTTGGTGGTAAAACAGTTGTTTTTGGTGGCGATTTCACGCAGATTCTACCAGTAATTCCGAAGGGTATCAGACAGGATATTGTCTGAGCGAGCATTAGTTCCTCATATCTTTGGAAATCCTGCAAAGTATTTAGGCTAACTAAGAATCTACGCCTAAGAAGTGTACAATCAGAAATCAATGGTAAAGAGATCGAGGAGTTTGCAAAATGGATAAGTAATATAGGTGACGGAACTATTGGTAATTCAAGTGATGGTGAGTCAGATATTACAGTTCCAGAACATTTATTGCTGAAGTGCGAGGATGATCCTTTGCTACAATTGTTGATAGCACCTTCCCTCATTTTAGACTAGGGATTGACGATCTGTCATATCTTAATGATAGTGCTATTTTGGCTCCAACATTAGATGTGGTAGATAGCATTAACCAATACATGAATGATCGTAATCCGGCTGAGGGTAAGACTTACTTGAGTTGTAATTCTGTTTGTAAGTCAGATTCAAATGTTGATATGTTAGCAGATTTGCACACTCCCGAATTCTTGAATGGCTTGAGATGTTCTGGAGTACCAAATCATGCTTTGACATTGAAAGTTGGGTCAACTGTTATGCTCTTGAGAAATATTGATCACACACTAGGATTCTGCAACGATACAAGGTTGATTGTTACTAGGTTAGCTGATCACGTGTTGGAAGGCAAGATCATGTGCGGTACAAATGCAGGAACAAGAGTATTAATTCCTAAAATGTCACTTACACCGTCAGATCCAAGATTGCCTTTCAAATTTCAACGGAAGCAATTCCTGTTGATGCTATCCTATGCCATGACAATCAACAAATGTCAAGGACAAACACTTTCTAAAGTGGGATTGCTGTTGAAAAGACATGTCTTTAACCATGGCCAATTGTATGTAGCTGTTTCAAGAGTTAGTAACCCAAGGAGTTTGAAAATTTTGATTTGTGGAGAAAATGTACCATATCTTAGTATGACTAAAAATGTTGTGTACAACGAAGTCTTCAACATGTGTAATAACATTCCACAATTTATCATTTCAAATTTAGTAAGCTTTTAAATTGTATATTTCTTCTTTTTATTATATTATACGGAATATTCTATGTACTATATAGGTAGCCGTGCATCGCATGTGTTCAACAAAGAAGTCATCAACAATGTATAATAAAATTACTAAATTCATCATTTCAATTTTATTAAGTTTTGAAAATGTATATTTTTTTTTCATCTTATTATATTATACTGAATATAATACAAATTATATATATAGCCGTGCATCGCACGGGTGCAACTACTAGTTTGTGATAAAAAATAAAAGTCGGGTATATGTTTTGGTCGAATTGAAAAAAACTAAAAGGAGTACTACCCTAATAGTCGGATGACTATTTATGGTATTAACTCAAGGGTGCATTTGCCGGTGATGCAGGATTTATTGGGTGGATCCCAAAATTGCATGCATGAAAAAGTGGATACAAGGGAGGGAAAAGCGTAAGATTGGAGTCCGAATTTGTGAATATCAAGACTCGGAGGGTTAGCATCCGATTTTTTGATTATCAATACTCGGAGGGTTAGCATCCGATTTTTTGATTAAATTGCGGAATTTAATTTCGCAACAACCGCCCCACCCACCGCCCCAAACCCCAATGCATTTTGAATAAATTGCCGATTTTAATTTCCCAACAACCGCCCCAAACCCCAATGCATGGTGTTGGTCAAACCCCAAGCTTTGTCAGACACCTTCCCTTCTCAATGAAACTTTATCTTAAATCTTGAACAACTTTATTGGACTTTTCCCCCATGATGTTACAATGCATGCATGCTTTTTCGGATGTATGAGTATAAAATGTATGCTCCACAATTGCATTTGTTCTACTGATTCGGATTCATAGCCATACAAAGCTGTTCTCTCTCCACATATTTGTTTGTTCTACTGATTGGGATTCATAGCCATTTCACAAAGTTGTTCTCTCTCAACATATTTGTGTTATTCAAAGGTTCTTCCCAAGCCACTTCTCAAGCATTTAGATTGGATCAGCACTGCATCTTCCCAAATATCTTCTCAAACATCTTCCCAAATATCTTCTCAAATATCTTCCCAAACATCTACAGTTTGCAATATTGAGGTAAAAAAAAAATTATATTTGAGTTGTTTTACACTGCGTAGGAAAAAAAAGGTTTATATTTGAGGTAAAAAAAAATTATATTGAGGAATATTATTTTAGTCGGTTCATATTTTATACACCGCATTATTTATTATTTTTTTATGTTGTTTTATTGTAGATTATATCCCCGTTTATAATTATATTGTTTTAGTAAAATGGGAAATTTACTGAATGGGAAATATATATATTTTAAATGCCGTTTATAAATATTTTTTTATGTTTAAATGCAGTTATTATTTTTTTATTTGTTAAGTCCGAATTTATTTTTTTGATTTGCCTCCATTTTAAGTAGTATATTGAGTATATTATTATAATTTAAACCGGAGTGATGAAGTCCGAACCAAAAAATAAAAAATAAAAAAAATTAGGAGTGTATAAGTATATATCTTCAATGTCATAGAAATATGTAAAAAAAAAATGTAAGCGTAGGTAAAATCTCAAAAAATATTTAATTTATGTACTTCATCAATGAATATTGGTACAAACTGAACCGAATGTGATGTGAGAAAAAAAAAAAGTATTATATTTGAGGTAAAAAAAAGGTTTATATTGAACTGCCTGAGGAATTGCGAAGGCAAAAAAAAAAAAAAATCGAGTTTTTGGGCCTATTTAATAAAGTCCCATTTAGAATTGTAAACCTCGGATCATTATGGTCCGAGTCTTACAAATTTTTAAAAAAATTTGTAATTCGGAGCATTTTGGTCCGATTTAAAAAAAATTCGGACCAAAGTGCTCCGAGTTTTGCCTTTCAGTTAAATAATTCCGTGTTGTTATTATTTATTTTGTTAGTATTTAACGAAATTATTTATTTATGTACTGCCGTGTTGTTAATTGCGTAACTTGTTGTTCGAAGTTGTCTACTAGCTCTATTACATTGTAGTATCTGTTCATATACTTTCTCAACCTACTGAAACACAAAGAGCCAATAACGCCTCCACTGAGGCTCGAACTTACAACCTTCCAAATAGAAGTCCAACCCGGATACCATTAGACCACATAGTCTTGGTTTGTTATAATGTTCTTAATTTGTAAGTATTATGAATTGTTTTGATACATGAATGGCTAACAATAGGCGAGTGCATCCCGGGCCACTACAAGAGGGTTCGTTACCATTTCAAACCCGTCCCCGTAGTAGGGCAATTTGGACGGATCCAACGTATGACTTTCAACTTAAAGCCGTTAAATACGATATGTTGACTAGGTGTGCAGCCGTGAATGATGATAGAGTCAAAGCGTGGCTGCGAGTCGCTGGTTTGTACGGTGTTTCTCAGTTGCCCAAAATTCAGTTGGATCATGGGCTTATTACTGCCCTTCTAGAGCGATGGAGGCCGGAGGTCCACGCTTTCCACTTGCCCTTCGGTGAGGTTGGAATAACTCTTCAAGATGTTGAAGTGTTATTCGGCCTTAAGGTCGACGGACTTTTGGTGACGGGTGAGGATACAATCGGCACCCCGGCAGAAGTAAAGTTAATGTGCAATGAGCTGTTGGGATTTGAGCCAGCCGATAGGTTCCTATCCACCACCATGATTAATGGGACAGCTGTCCCGGACGTTCAGGATCTTCATGCGGACAGCACAGACGAAGAAGTGTTGTTGGCAGCCCGCCGTTTTATTTATTATTTATTAAACGGTTTTTTATTTCCCGACGCAACCAAAGGGAAATATAAATTGTACTTGCTCCCATACGTTAGTAATCTGTATATTTGTGGTGAATATTCTTGGGGTTCGGCTGTTCTGGGATGTCTTTACAGGGCGTTGTATAGAGCTTCCGAAGCCGACAAACGTACAGCGTATGGGTGTCTTCTTCTAGTCCAGATTTGGGCATGGGAGCGGCTACCTATGTTTTAGCCGCAAGGCGTATTACCGCGCAACCAAATCGCTGACTACCCTATTGCATACGGGTAACGATCTCTAAATTGGCTGCATCAATGTTTTAATATTGAAGTAGTAGTATTTATTTACTTTGACATTGTTGTAGGTGGGTTTGTCGGCATTCTTGGTTATCAGTGCCTACGCACACTGTCGTAGCCTATCGCGATCAATTAGATCGCGTAGCTGAACATAGAGTAAGTAATTTTATGAATATGAATACCTTTACATGGAATATTATTTTGGTCAGTTCATAATTTATATTTTCTATGCAGTTTAATTTCACCCCTTACGATGACTATCTCGATGCCTTGCCCCCATATTGCACAGCGGGGAGGATTTTGTGGACTGCTCGTGTTCCGCTTATTTTTTACCACGTGGTGGAATATCACCACCCTGACCGGTTCTGCAGGCAATTCAATGGTTTGCAGGTTGTGCCAGCAGATGTGGTGTACGACCAACGGTTGCACGATATGGACCAACGGGGTAGGTCTCGGACTAATTAGTCACTAAAACACGCAGAGCATGTGGCCCGTTGGAATGCTCGGTATGATTTGGTTATCCACATGCAAAGAACTGATCGACCGCAGGTTGTGGATGGGTACCACACATGGTACTACATGCACGGTCGACAGCTTATTGGTAACCCTTCGCATTATAGTAACCAGGGATTCGTGCAGTGTGCCGCATCGCTGAATGATGCGGTTAGTATATTACTAATGTTTTGCAATAATTGGAATAGATTTAGATTTGTTATTATTTTATTCGTAATAATTCCTAACGCATTTTGTTTAAATTAGATGCATGCTTTCAACCGGTTGAGGTTAGATTCCCATCAGGTCTTCGACAATCCGGAAGCCGATCGCGATGCATTCATTAGGGATGTTGAGCAGCGGAGTACTGATATGATGATCAATACTGAGTACGAGTTCCTATTGCACGTGGCGCCGCAGCAATACTTTGGGGCCCCGATGCCGGATGAACCATTTGGCCCTCGGCGTGCAGATGGTCGTCGAGACAGACCCAACATGTGTGGTGGTCCAGCAATTGGTGGTCGAGCTAGGCGCGCCGCGAATCAACAATTACAGGCGCAATTGGTTGCAGCTGCAGCTGCTCAACAACAGGCGGATGCGGAGGCGCAGGAAGAGGATGATGATGAGGAGGCGGAGGAGGAGGATGAGGAGGATGAGGATGATGAGGAGCATGAGGAGCATGTGCCGGTTGATTACGATGCCTTTCCGAATGTTGTTAGGGATCGTTCACCTCAACGTGATAGATTCGATTACGGTCAGAGTAGTGCCGGCCAATACTCTGGGTTTGCGCAATTTGCGTCAGGATCACAATATGGTGGATTCGGCGCCGCCGGCGCTAGTGGGTATGGCTTAGGTGAAGCCACATATAACACCCCACGTAGTGCGATGATTGATATGACCCAGGATGGTTTGTCGTTTCAGTTGTGCGATGCTCTACCGCATAATCAATATCAACCTTCCCGTCCTTCATTCAATGCCTATCCTATGGAGCACCCAATTACTAATCTACAATTGGGAAACCCAGCATGGGCGCAGTATGGTGGTGAAAACACTTTGGCCTCCACCTCCACTCAACAACCGATTGGGCATGTCCAAGACGAACAGCCAGGTCTACGACGGTCTACACGACAAACGCGACCCACGGTGTGTGGAACCGGAACTCGACACCACAGGTAAATAAATTTGCATAGAAATATATACAATTTTATCAGTTTTTGTGACTAATGAATTTTTTTAAATGATGAATTTTAACGGAGTAAGGAATTTTTGTGGTTTTCCTTTGTAGGCACAGATGAAGTCATCTATAATCACTGCACGAAACATATGAAGCCCAGGATTTTTGTACACTAAGACTTACCCCGCAATTGGACCATAATTGGATTGTTAAAGTATAACAGTTTGAATTTTTTTTGTGATTTTAATTTAATTTGGCATGAATTTGTTTCATATTATTTGTATCATGTATCAAAGCATTATAATATATGCTAAGAGAATGAAATCAATTAAATCAAAAGTAGTTTTAAATCAATTAAATCAAAGCATTACAACCAGAGAACAGCAATTGACCAAAGTCTATTAAATCAAAAGTAGTTTTAAAATAAAATAAAAGTTGTTGGACTACCCCTCCTTGTAGTTTTAGATTAAAAAAAGAAAAGTTATTTTGAGTCATCTAATTGAGGTTGTTAATTGATGGATTTCGCCGTATACATTGTTCCGGATTCGATAATTAACTGACCACGGATAAATCTTTTCCACGTTACAGGTGATAGCAATTGGTAGCATGAGTATAACGTGTTGCTCGACATTGAAGAATACAACACGGTCACAGCCTTGTAACTGTGGGTTGCAACGTGTATTACAAATAAACCAAATGCGATAAAACTTACGCGAAGGGTAATATAATTGCCGCAGACTTTGAAATATGACCAGAGCATATTGTTCTGCATCTTCTTGATTTGTAAAAATCCTTGACTCGGGCACGGGTAAACCCAACATCAGTAGATATCGACCCCAAGTTCGAGTGGGATAACATAAAAAAGTATCACCGACTCTTCGGTCCCAACGTGCGTAGAGAATTTTCCTTCCATGGATGGATATTGCCTGATACTCGATACGTTGATTAAAGAGAGGAGTTATTCCATCGAGTGTCTCAAAATCATCGAACAAATCCATATTTTCTCAAAAAGTAAATAGAATGAGAACTGCAATGTGTTGGTGTGGCGTTAGATATATATAGGCAACTGCAAATGAGAATACAGTAATAACAAAATTATTTAAAATGGATGAATAAAGAAATAAAATGGAAAAAGTCGAAAATAGGTGGGCCGAATTAAAATTTTTTTTTTAAAAAAAAACTCGGACCGTGAGGGGCCGATTTTTACATTAAAATTTTGTTTTTTCAAAATAAAAAACTCGGACCGTGAGGCGCCGATTTTTACATTAATTATTTTTTTGTTTTTTTAATTTTCAAATCAACAATTAATTCCGTAGTAATTTAACAAAAATTTCAATTGCACTAAATAAGAAAGTCAATTAACAATTCGGAAGCATGCATTAAATTGATAAATCGAAAAATCGGTGTCCGATTCATGCATTGAAAATAAATTTCAATTTGTTTAAGATAAAACCATTCTACGGTCCTTCATTTAATCGTGCGTAATCATAAATCTGAAAGGACCACAAATGATTATACAGGCCTTCCAGACCACAACGTGAGAAAACAATTAAGTTTATAATTTCAATTGCAAAATTCAAAAACAACAAACTATGAGCTCCGTCGAAGAGGGAAATGGTATCCGCTAATTCCAAATACGCACGTTGATAGTAACCGTTGTGGAATCTGATTGTGGTAGTGCCATGTACCACATCAACGAAGTCATTCTCAGTCACCGTTGCAGCAATGAAGTCTATTAGTAGCGATTGTTCATGAGAAAACTCATGGATATCAATCAATAATGTCCGGCATCCTATTAGTGATTCAATCGAAACACTAGGATGGATGCTCGACCTCGTTGGTACAGCAATTATTCCACCGGTACTATCAGGAGCTATGTCACGGTTGTCCCCATTACCTAGGGCCTGTTGTAGTTGAACTTGAGTCCTATTTCTTATGACAAAAAATTGAAATTGAAAACGACCAACATGTCGCATGACTATTTGGTCATGCTCTTCAATTCCATAAACATTAAGAAATTCTTCAGCGTCTTCGTAACAAGACATTGCTTCAACATGCAACTCCCACGGGTCGGACGCACCGTGATATAGTAGTGCGGTACGGTTGACGTGCTCAACAAGGTGATGAAACATGCAGTATGGAAATGCAAAGAACCATGGGCCGACGAACTGAACGATAAACCAACTTATTGTGCCGCCCAAAATGTTGTCATGAACTCCGAGTGTGCGAGTAAATCTACAAACTGCATTTTTTATCGAAACACCATATTAGAAAAACATAATACATCCGCAAACAACATCAGAAAAAACAAAATTTAAACAACTGTAACTCGTACATCGGATCTCCTCATTATGGAACTGATAACCAACTTCACCATCAATAAAACTCTGCAAAAATTGCTCGGCTCTACGTCCGGTGTTTATTCTCGTTGGGAATGTAATGGTAAACCCTAAAACATTCATTACCATTAACCACGTTTGTGAAACGACAAACGTGTAATTTGTTCGTCCCTGCTCTCTCATTAATGAGAACATACAATAACACCGATTGTGTATTGTATGAATAAAATATCTAACTATTTTCACTCCGTTCGGTAGCTGAAATTCGTTAGAACTGTATGATGTCCAGATTTCCATCTCTCACAACGTAGTGTATACAAACAACTGAAAATTTGAATATCTGTGGTAATAAAAATATGTTGGCACTGATGTTATATTCTTTATTATGATGGTTGCATGTATTTATACTACAATATAATAATTTATTTTACGAATAGTCATTCGTATTAGTCATTCGTATTAAAGGAGTTGTCATTCGTATTAATAGGAGTTGTCAGGGAATATATTCTTATTGGAAACGATAAAATGGAGCCTCGGGAATATATTTTTCTCAGAAATGACCGCGCCTCGGGTATATGTGTGTCAGAAATGACCTGCGAAATGCTAAAAGCGGACCATTGCGGTCCGATTGTAACAAAAAAAAAGGTTAAAAATCGGAACATTATGTTCCGATTTTTCACTTTTCACCAAGTAAAACTTGGACCGTATGGGTCCGAGTTTACATTATCATTTTTTTTCACAGTTTACCCAACATGTACGTGAATAAAGAAAATATGTGCGGGTTCAACAAGTAATGTGACCGAATATGCAGTGTGTCTAAAAAATATTTCCAACCTAAACACACACTGTAAGCGAATATATTCGGTTCAGAATGAATGTTACGAATAGTCATTCATATTAAAGGAGTAGTCATCTCATACTGCTACACAATAGTATTACAATCTGGGAATATATTCTTATCGGAAATGATCAAATGGACTGTCTCTACGTCGAGAATCTAATTATTTACATATATATATATATATATATATATATTTCAGACATTACGTGAATAAATAAAATATTCGTCTCGGAAATGATAAAATGGACTGTCTCTACCTCGGAAATGTAATACATATTCGTCTCAGAAATAATATAATGGATTGTCTTTACCTCGGAAATGTAATACTTTTTCACAATAGCAATACGAATGGTCATTTCCTATTAGATGACTAGTCTTCTCACACTTATAGTAGCATAGCAATCCAAGTGAATATATTCTGTAATGGAATATATTCTTTCCAACAAAGTCCAAACATATTCTTCACGATAAGGTAATTTTCAACACCAATCCAAGGGAATATATTCTGTTAGAATTTCTTTATAGGCCTATATATAGCCTGCTATACATCACCGCAACCTGCTCACATTGAAGATTACTTGCTCAGATTGCAGTTCCCATTCTACAACTTCAAAGCATTCATCATCTTCGTCTGAACAATTCATATGGTACGATATAATTTTATTTACTAATTTTTTTTAATTAAAATTTCGTCTTTAACATGAATATGATTTTTATTAGGGTAAAACGTATGTTGTGTTTGTTGGTCGCCAACCGGGAATATAAGACAATTGGGAAGACGCAAAAACTCAAGTGCATCGCTATAGCGACAATTTGTATAAATCATACAACTCGAGGGATGGAGCCATTCAAGCTTTCAACAGATTCATAAGTAGTCAACGACATGATTCCCGACCATGCAGTTCTAATTCCGCTTCAAGTTTCAGCTCCACCGTACCGAATACAAACACATATTCAAATGAGGAAATCTTAGCTCGTATGCAAGATGAACTGGCACGTGAGAATCACGAGCACGCGATGAAACTGGATGCAATCGTTGAAGAATTTAAGCATCTACTTTCCAAATAAGTTAACATAATGTTTGAATAAATATTTGTATGAGTTTACTCCATTGTTGTTTGGCATGTGTTTAAGTGTTATGTTTTGTACGCATAAACCAACCCTATCTTATTTCCTTCCATACTCCAATTAATTTTATAAAATGCCATTTTTGATAGTGACAACACTATCACAATAAAAAAAATTAAAAAAAAATAAAATTGGCACTACTTCACAATAGTTGGAGTCTCACGAAATTTATTTAACTGAAAAGTGATTTTATAAAAAAGTGCTTTGTGAAAGGGACTACACTTTCATAAAGCTGATAGGGACTACACTCTAGTACAGTACTATAAATAGAACACTACTATACAAACAACTAAAGCTGTTAGGGACATTTAAATATAAGTATTTCGGACTCTAGTACACTACTATAAATACCACAACTGCCCCACAACTGCACCACAACATTTGCGAATCTCATATTTACAAAGACCCAAATTCAATTTTCTCGAACTGCAATTTTTTTAAAATGACAGCTATATCTACATATGTTTTCGTTTTTTGGGGTGGGGAAATACAAACCAGTGGGGCACCGCCACAGATAAATTATTCACTCCAGCCTCGAGTAGTTATTTCAATACCATCAAATATTGGACTCATTCCTATGGAGTTAATGATCAGACAAGCAATGGGAATCAACATTGAGGACAATGTTGAGCTGATTGGAAGAGTGATAGTGGATGCTACAATGGGAAGCACACACTATCTACTACACATTGCGCGAGAAAGAGACTGGGAATACTTCATACGACAAACAATGCCAAACGGAGAGTTACATGTGTACGTTCAAACAGAAAATATTTATGGTGGCGGATTCGGAGTTAACGATGTCGATCCACCAGAGGAACTTCCATCAGAGTCAACAATGGTGGAAAGTTCATCAGAAAGTGATGCCACGTATCAACCTGATGAGTCCATACCGTCCGAGAGTTCAGGAAGTACAGACGACGAAGACATACAGGAGTCAGTTCCATACGACTTCGATTCAATGAATGTAAATACTCAAATGAATCGAGGTCGGGGTCATTGATTGCCAGATTCTGCGGTCCCGTCTTACCACTCACCGATACCACCTACAACAACTGCATTCGCATACGACTTTACGGAGAGGGACGATGATGAAACCCTATCATACGACCCCTCCACAAATGTTATTGCAAAAGGAATGGTATTCCCGGATTTTCCGACCCTAAAAAAAGCAGTAGGAACATACAATATGCTGCACGGGCGGGACTACGTCACCAACCACAAAAAAGGGGCAAATTGGAAGGTCTCCTGTACACATTATATCTCAACACCATCTTGCCCGTGGACATTATCCGCAAAGAAGTTGCATGGGGCGTCTACTGAATGGCAGGTCACGAAGTACACTCAGCCCCACGAGTGCATTGTTCAATTCAACCAGCGGCCGGCGGACAAACTGTGCACCAGCTCATTAATATGTGATCTGATCTTTCCAAAGATCACTGCGGATCCACAGTACAAAATAAAACACATCCAAGTGGATGTGAGACAACGATTTGGTGTCGACATTTCGTACCGGAAAGCTTGGTATGCCAGACACAAATGCATTGAAATGCAGTACGGGAATTACCAGCAGTCATACAATGAGCTACCACAATTCTGCCGGCAGTTGCAACTGTCCAACCCAAGTACCATTGTGGAAATCATGACCACACATAACGCAGCAAGGGGTACAGGGTACGCAAATTTCTTGTACGCATTTTGGGCGATCAAGCCCGCAATAGATGGTTTCCGCTACTGCATCCCGGTTATTTGTGTTGACGGTACCCACTTGTACAACCGGTACAAAGGCCACCTCCTCCTAGCCTGCGGATATACCGCCAACAAGGAAATCTATCCACTGGCATATTTGATCGTGGACTCCGAAAATAATGCCAGTTGGACTTGGTTTCTTCGACTTCTGGCCGAAAATGTCTTTCCACATCACAATTCCATGTGCATCGTCTCGGATAGACACGCTGGAATCGATGCGGCGTTTAATTCCGTCAAACAATTGAAGGGGGGCCGTGTCAAACGCCGGTTTTGCCTAAGACACATTCGCAGCAATGTCATGTCAAGGGTGACCAGAAATAGGCGGTTACACAAACTTGTGTGGGAAGCTGGTACTGATGTGACAAGGGATCAATTCCTTGCACGCAATCCAAATCAAATGGCCCGCTGCATACGCCTATCTTGCCGACATTGATGTCGATAAGTGGACATTATCTCATGACGATGGTCACCTGTACGGTATCATGACGACCAATCCGTCTGAGTCACTAAATAATTCACTAAAGTGTTGTCGGATGTTACCCGTCACGGCAATAGTCCGAATGACTTTTCACAAGTTACGGACTATGTTTGCCGACAGGCGTACTGCGGGAGAAGGGATGCAGCAACACGGCCTGCGATTCACGACTAACATTACCGATGATTTGTCAGCTCGAAACAATGAGGCAAGCGGTGCAAGCGTTCAACGTTACAATGACGCCCTCGGAATCTATGGTGTTGCCCTAAATACTGGTTACGTTTCCCAAAGTCAACAATATCACTTTCAAGTGAATCTAACGGAACGTACGTGTAACTGCGGCTTGTGGAACGTCAACGGCTTACCTTGTGCACATGTGATTGCAGCATGCAATTACCGAGGGCAAGGATTCGGCCCATTAGTGCCAGATATTTACTCGGTTGAAAATTACAGGAACTGTTATGCCGGTAATTTTTACCCCGTAGACGAAAGAATTCAGTGTACCGGTCCAGTTACTTGCCTTCCACCAATTTCTGCTAGGCAACCAAATCAACGAGGACAGCGCTGCACGCGTAGGTATCCAAATGAAATGGACTTCGGTTCAAATCGAAGTAGAAGATGTAGGTATTGTCGGAGGACAACTCATTCTTCCCCCAGCGAACATATTATGAACTTTTCTGTTTATGATTCTTAACTCAATCAATAAGAACCGAATTGCATTTCACAATTCAATTTGACATAAGAGTGATTAAGAAATAACCCATAGCCGACGAAGTCCAAACCGGATTATTTAGTGTGTCGACTCGAAGGCGGAGAGCGACTTGAACGAGAGTTCAAAGGCGGCCGAGAGTGATGGAGGTTCCGCCGCAAAGGAGGTCCCCAGCCGAACTACGGAGCTGCATAGAAGAGCTCCTGAGGTTCACTCTGAAATCCTCCGTCGACGGCACTTCCGGAGTCGACATGGGTCTCTCCAAAGACTATTGCGCCAACCTACTCAAACACGACCCTTCCAATACCTTACCCATTTCCACCGGTAAATATTCTGCAATTTGTGTTCTTCTGGATACTTTCCAGTGATTTCAAATTGAAAATGTTCACATTTGGTTAGTATTTTTCTTCTTTTTCGTTATCTTAAGATATCTCTGAAGGAGTCCCATGTTATCCTCTATACAAGCATCTAGCTGCGTCCTTGCACCAGTCTATTCAATCTGGAACCATCTCAAGGTCATGCAATAGACTTCCAGTAATGCGTGAAGCCGATTTTATGCATCAAATGGAAGAGGAGTGTAATAATCTTGTAAGGGAAAAAGGTTCCCAGTTGCAGAATGTAAGCATGATTATGGATTTCTTTTGAGTTAATACCATCAGGGAGTATAGGGATTTTGACACGTTTAGTCTAAACTTTTAAATTGATCAGCATTGATCTTTCGACTTTCAAATTGTTATCATCCGTGTTCCAATTTAACCACCATGCTCCTTTGACTATTAAATTTTAACCACACGTGGACCTTCCCAGAGGACTGTGACTTAATAAATTTTGAAAGTTGAAGGATTGGTTGGTTAACTTGGACACCGGTGGTTAATTTGAAAATTTATGACGATAAAATAACTATACTTGGAAGACCCCCTTATGGGATTAACTCGATTTCTTTTTGACATTGTATGCCTTGAAAGTAAACCAGTTCTGGCTAATTTACTCTGCTTTCTCGCAGTTGCTGGATACCTGTGATTTTGATCTTCATGTTCAGGAGCCTTTCTTCTCTCAACTTAAAAGTAACTATGCTTTTATATTTATTATTATAATTATAATTATAATAAAAAAAAAAAAAATTCTACTACCACTTCTACTGATGTATTTTCTCCTTTGACATTAAACGTTCAAACTTATCTGCAGATGGAGAAAAAACAATTGAAGGGAGGTGTGCTGTTGGCGACCACAAGAAGTATGATCCTATTGAGATCTCTTGTATGAATGGACTATAGTGTACATTGCATAAATATAGTTTAATCACCAAGTACTAGATCTTGGTTGTGAGAATGCATATAACTATTGGTTACATTCAGTATGCCCTTGTTGAATCTGTTAACGGAGGTGGCAACTTATTATTAGGTAGAATAAGTATCTTTGGATCATAATACACTAATGTGCATATTGTAGTACAATGATGTTCAGATTATAATCTAGACATTGTTGCAATGGAATCTAACTAGACTTTATCATTTGGACATCATTGTGATATCATTTGAACATCATTACAATGTTGCATTGTCACCTGAATGTCATGGACATGGTGCAAACCATGGCCTTTGGTAAAACTATTGGACTGAGAATTGTGAACATGGATTACATAGAGAGTAACTATCAATTGCTGGAACCTGGTTTTCTAGTTGAATATTACTATGGATAACACTAGGAGTATTGAGGCTGATCATACAGCTAACCTGGCTTACCACTTACAACTTCAAACTTGATGTTTGTCTTTACCCTATAAATGAAATATACACTATCTTGCATTTATTTTGCTTTAGTGATGGTTAAAAGATGTGCAAAGTTTCATGTAAATCTTCATACTGTTAGCTTTAACAATTTTTGTTGTTGTTTTCCACATGACCTAAAGTGTTAATGACCCAAAATTCTTATGGAATTAGAGGATACCTTTACAATTCTAAACAACGGTAGATAAGCTAGAGCTACCAGGTAAATACTGTTCTGGTTGAATACTTGAATGTGTGTTAGGAAGCATAATCTGTCCAACTACCTCCTACACTTAGGCTAAATATGACCTCTGCCCTTGTATTTTATGTAATATCAAATATGTATACAGAAAATGTACTTGCTTGATCTTGTATGAAATAGGAAGTAGTAGAGTGCAGTCATAGACATGACATGTCAAAGAGGCAAAATATTGAGCAATATAAGGGAATGATACATTGATACCCTTGTTGAATGGCTTAGGAAGACAAAATCTGGAAAACCCATAGACCTGGTTTATTGAGTAACAATTAACAAATGCTTGCTGGCAATCAAATACATGAGTAACAATTAACAAATGCTTGCTGGCAATCAAATACAGCTTTTAGTATTATAAAGCCTAAAATGAACCCAAAAACCTAATAAAGAACAGAAGAAAACAATACATTTCAAGCTGTGATTAGGTTTGGCCTTTCTTTCAGAAATTATGGAAAAGCAAGCCTGGCGAGTGGCGACAAATCTACAATGTCTACTCCTTAATTTCAAGAAGTAACCCTCTTGAAGTAAAATTTAGAAAACACTTGGAGGCTTGTTATTTCCTGCTCTGTTGGTCCTTATTCATTCTTTATTCATTTTTAAATATTTTGCTGCATACTCTACACTAGATGAGACAAGAAATGTAATTAAAGCAGAAGACAGATCTTGAAAACTCTAGCAGGCAATTAGGCAAGAAATATCCCAATTCCTAGTACTGATTCAGGTCACACAGGGATAGTTTTAATAAACAGTATTGCATTCTTTGAATTACTTATGGCAGTTCTATCTTTAGATCAAAATGCCCATTTTGTATTTATGACCCCTGATTTCATTTATAAAGTCCTTGTTTTGCCACTTAGGCCTAGGTTATATTTGGAGCTTGTATACTTCAAAATGTGGAAGCCGAGTTGAACAATGACTCAATAAAAATATAAAAATGTTTGTCAGGCCAGATATGAGGAAAGAAGCTCAAAATTGAGGCTTTTCAGAAAAGCCTCTTTTTTTTTAATTAATTAATTAATTAATTAATTAATTTATTTTTTTTTATGAAAGCATTGGCTATTTGGCTGAATGAAACCAGAACAAAGTCTAATATCTCTTATGAGCTTTTTTTTTTTTTTTTAATATATATATATATTTTTTATTTCAACCACATTCTATTTGTGATAGTGTTTTTTTTTGGTGTTCAGTATTGCGGTTGGCGACTTCATTCTTTTTAACAAATGTCTGGTTCTCCAAGTTGAGGTGATATTGTGTATCAACTTGGTCATTTCTACTTTACTACTACGTGTATTTGACAATTTATTACTTTGCAGAAAGTTTGTCATTATGCTTCATTCTGTAAGATGTTAGAGGTGGAGTCTCTCTCGAAGGTCCTTCCTGGAGTGAAAACCATTGAGGAAGGTACCAACAACCTCTTTGCTTTCATATCAAAATCATATTATGATACATTTTGGTGGTAGTAGTGATTAAGCTGGGAGTGAAAGGAAGATCTTTCTGCAATGGATTATGACTCTTGATTGTAATATTCATACATAGTAAGGGGACAAAGAATTCTTTATTTTTTTTTTTTGTTTTTTTTTTTTTTTTAATTTTTTTTGGGAAGTTAATGGACACTTGGTTAATATGAATCTTTAAAAACCAACTATAAAATATTTTAGGTTGCTTAACATGAATAGTTCCTAAAGTTTGTCTGAATGGGAACAGGGTAAATGCGTAATTACGGAAAGTTTCTGTTTGAGGATTAGACAATGAATACTACTATGAGAGGAAGCATAATGTATGCAGTAGTTGGGGTTGTAATCAAGTGGAGTTGAGCCTGAATAGTCAAAGTTTGAAGCTAAAGCTCAGCTTGAACTCGACCGAACTCTAATTTTTTGAGTTCGAGCTTGACTCGACTCAAACGCAAGCTATTCAAGCTTGACTCGAATAGGTTCAATAAAGATTTTTAAAATTGTTTATATAAAAATTTAATAATTTATAATAATAAGCATTTTACGACCAATTATCATGACAAAACTCAATATTAAATCTTGATTATAGGCATTTTATGATATATAAATTTAAATATATTAGTTAAATTTGTAATTTTATTTTATATTATATATAAAATAAATTAAAAAAAGCACGATTAGTCTTGCGAGCTTCCCAAGTAAAGTATTAAGATGCTCAAAGTTGGCTTTGTTACTTGAACTATTGACAATAACCAAATTGAATTCGAATATTCGTCAAATTGAACCGTAGTAGCTCATGAGTAGTGTGAGTCACTTACAACTATTGTTATTTATGTGTTTCCGAGAAATATTCTACCCTCATAAATATGCCTAAAAAATAGAAACATGAGCCCTTCAAAGGAAAGAGGCTGTAATTGGCTGGGGTCTCCTTACAAATTTGTTCAATTCTTTTTGAACAGGGTGAATTACATTGTTTGGTTGGAGGGAATTGCAATTCCGTCGAATTGCAATTCCCTCCTTTTGTTGAATTGCAATTCATGGGGGTACCCCATGAATTGCAATTCAATGGATGTGAGAAAGGAAAAATAGATGAAATGACACTATTACCCTTGGTCTTTATACCATTTCTTTCATTCTCAATTCCAATAATTCTATTTCTCCCTACCAAACAACGTAATTTGAATTCCTACTCTATTCTCACTTTATTATTTTCCCACCGAATTACAATTCTTTTCCCTCATAATTCCTTCCTTCCAACCAAACGCTTATGGATTCTAATACTTTTACTACCAAAATAACAGTAGAGATATTCAGACTGTTGGAAAACATGTCTCTTCTATAAAGAGTTGTCTTTTCAAATAGGTTCCTTAGATTGTACGGAGTATATATATATATATATATATATATATATATATATATATATATATATATATATATATATATATATATATATATTCTTCTGTGCAGTATTGTTGGTATCAATCAGAAATACATTTCTCAAGTATATTTGTTTACATGGTATCAGACTAGGTTCCTTTGTTTTCATACCCTAAAATAAAATTCCATTTTATCCAGCCTATATGCGATTGCCCATCTCGTTTTGACGCACTTTTGGTTGTTGTTTGAAGAAACTACCACCATGGCCTTACTCGGAACAACATTGCGACCCGTCGTCAAAATTTCCACCATCGTCGTCCTAGGCCCAATGTGCCTATTGTTCATACGGCTCGTGACGACTCCATCGTCATATCATCTTCTCCTACATTAGGTCCACCTCAATACGAGGATGACCTGTCTAATGCACCTTTTGCTGTCTAATGCATCTATTGCTGTGCGAAAAGGCATCGTCGTCCTAGGCCCACCCCATATATACCTTTTTAAGTTATGATCATCTCTCTTCTTCTTTTGCTTTTATTTCACATTTATCGTTTGTCACTATTCCAAAAACAACCCATCAAGCACTTTCTGATCCTGGCTGGTGGCAAGAAATGTTAACTGAGATGGAGACTCTACATGACAGTGGCACTTGGGTGCTAGTTCCTTTACCTTCTGGTAAATCTATTATTGATTTGCAGATGGATTTACACTGTGAAAGTAGGCACAGATGGTAAATTTGATCGTTCTAAAGCTCGACTTATGGCAAAGGGATACACTCAAGTCTATGGGTTAGACTATATAGATAATTTTTCCCCTGTTGCTAAAATTGCCTCTGTTCGATTGCTTCTTTCTATGGCAGCTATGAGTCATTGGCCTTTATATCCACTAGACTAGACTAGACATTAAGAATGCTTTCTTACATGGAGATCCCACTGAAGAAGTCTATATGGAGCAACCACCAGGATTTGTTGTTCAGGGGGAGTTTGGCTTGGTTTGTAAACTTCAACGATCTCTGTATGGTTTGAAACAGTCCCTGAGAGCATGGTTTATCCGTTTTAGCACAGTCATCAGTGAATTTGGAATGATTCAAAGTAAAGTTGACTATTCTGTGTTTAATCAAATCTTGATGGAGGGAAAGTGTATCTACCTTATAATATATGTACATGACATTGTGATTACTGGCAATGACGAGGAAGGCATATCGTAGTTGAAAGTGCATCTCTTTAAAAGATTTTAGACTAAGGATTTGGGTAAGTTAAAATATTTTCTTGGAATTGAGGTAGCTTAATCTTATAATGGTGTGGTTATCTCACAAAGGAAGTATGCTTTGGATATTGTTGAAAAAACTGGGATGCTTGATTGTAAAACCCATCGATAGTCCTATGGATCCAAATGTCAAACTCCTTCCCAATCAGGGGGAGACACTATCCAAACCAGAAAGTTACAGGGGGCTCACAATCACACGCTCAAATATCTCCTTTGCAGTAAGTGTATTAAGTCAGTTTTTAGAAACTTCTTGTGCTGATCACTAGGATGTTGCTATTCGAGTTTTGAGATACATCAAGAACTCAAAAAGGCACCAGGTCAAGGGCTGATTATTAATGAAGATAAAGGTCATACTCAAATCATTGGATAATCTGATGCTGATTGTGCAGGTTATCCATTTGACAGACGCTCCACGTCTGGATATTGTATTCTCATTGGGGGTAACTTGATTTCATGGAAAAGCAAGAAGCAAGATGTGGTAGCCAAATCTAGTGCAGAAGTTGAATATCGTGCTATGGCTCTTGCTACATGTGAACTCATATGGCTAATACAGTTACTTCAAAAACTACGATATTGTGATCTTAAAAAAATGACATTGATATGCGACAACCAAGCAGCTCTACATATTGCTATGAATCCAGTCTTTCATGAACGAATCAAACACATTGAAATTGATTGTCACTTTCATTAGGGAAAAGATTATGTCAGGTTGGATTACTACAAGCCATGTTAGCTCTAGTGATCAATTGGCAGATATCCTTACCAAGTCACTTAGAAGTCCTAGAATAAAATATATATGCAACAAGCTCAACACATAGGACCTATATGCTCCACAGCTTGAGGGGGAGCGTTGGAAAACAACATGTATCTTCTATAAAGAGTCATGTCTTCTCAAATAGGTTCCTTATATTTTTTATATATATTCTTCTGTACAGTATTGTTGGTATCAATCAAAAATACATTTCTCAAGTATATTTGTTTACACAGACAACTGAAGTCTCGATTTGGCCTTGGTGTTTAGCACTTCTAATCATTTGAGTTCCCAAGATTGTTTATTTATTATTTTGGTCAATTGTGACAAACTTTCTTCAAATCTGCTCCAACTGACTCAAATTCTTCTGTAAGCTTACCATAGAGGAATTTGCAGTCAGAAAGCTAGAGTGGATTAGTTCTTTTTTGAACCTGTTGAATTCACCTAAAGTTTTACGGGAAGAAAAGTTGTACGAAGAAGGTTAAGGGAAGAGACAAATAGAAGTGCTTTATTCTGGTTTTTGACAAGTTTCCCCTAGGAGCATTTTTGGATTGTGACCTGTATTCAGACTCTTTCAATCTGTGTTCTGTTCCATTGATATTAGTAAAACAGTTATTCTATCTGGATCTCTAAAAATTGACTACTACTAATTCCCTAATTAGAGATGCCAGCTAGTATAGCAGTGTTATTTCTTTGTGCTAGTTTTAACTTTTCAGTGCTTTCTTAACTCCATTATTATGAAACTGGTGGTTATGTGCTTAAGCCTGAAAGAAATTCTATATACATGACCAATTTTCAGGTGTTAAAGTCTATAGAAACTTGTACTCTGAAGAGAAGGAAAAATTGAATGGTGTTCTTGCTATTTGTGTTACGAAACCAGTTTTACAGCCTTACCTTTCCATGGCCTCCATAATATCAGTACGTATCATTTTCAGCCTTAATTTGTGATTTTCTTTCTCAAGGTTGCTGCATAATCTTGTTTATTCAAGCTATTAAGAATTCTAGCTTTAGGTCTTTTGGCAGATAAACTTCTTAAAGGAATTGAATAGAGAGGTAGAATCTTTGTAATTAGCCCAAATATGTATGAATCAAGGCTTTGTTGAGTCAAGTATCCTGGATTGTATACATATGTATCTTTTGTATATATTTGCTTTATTCCAAAGATTGATTTGCATATCACACCTGTCCTACATGAGTGGATAACAAATAAAACCAATACAAAATTGGATCTAAGAATTCAGTTAAACATTGGCTGGCCTTTTGGAACATGCTTTATGATCAATTTCAATTTGAATTGTGTCCTGGAAGTCTAGATGGTGCACAGGATTTTATGTGCTGGCCTGGAGGCATGGTGCTAGGTGTTCATCTATCTGCAACTCTGCAAGAAGTTTCTATACTTCATTGGTCACTGGTTTGTCCATTTAGCAATGTAACTGTGCTGTGGTTTGACTCTGAATTGCATGCCGCAATTAATTCCCAAATGGCCAAATGCACATAGGGTTTTACCAATATAATGCTTGTGGGTGCATGATCTTGCATTAAGATTCATTTTACTTAGTTTGCATAATACTTGTACTTTTCCCATTTGTTTCTTATTTATGCAAAAATTATAGCTCCACTTGCACATGAATCTAACCTGATTCCCAATTGTAATTCAGGGTATGAGCTATAGGGGTGTTCAGGCACTTCTAAATTTTGCACAAACAGTTGGAACGATTCCTGAGGGACTCCCACCTCCTACATCTACCTTAATATCATCATTTTTATTACCGCATAAACCAAATGTATGTTCATGAATTCTGAAAGCTCTTTCATTGGAAAAGTTGTCTTTAGTTTCTCTTTATCCTCCCAGATTGCTTTCTGGATCTCAACTGTTGTGGTGGTAGGTAATTAAAGATGAATAAAAAGAAGAAAGCAATGTATCTTAAAGCTCCCTCAATCTGCTAACTGTATGTCATTGTTGTTACAAGCCAAGCAATATGCCTTTAGTTGCTTGTGTAGGACTTTAGAGAAATATCGTGCTTGCCATTGTGGCACAAAATGATAACTTGGAGGGTTTGATCAAAGACATAACAACTTGGCTCCAGTTGGGGCTTTTCTCAAACAGTTTGGTTCTTGAAGCAAGAAGGGTCATTTATTTATTTTTTTCGAGTTAATTCCAATTTTGATCCTAGATTTATAAGTGTCAGTCTACTTTTAGTTTTTGTTTTGTTATTATTTTTTTTTCAAAACATCCCTTTTGGTCCTAGTATCATTGTGGCATGACCATTTTTGGTCCTCCGTCAACGAAACCGTTTAAATGGCATTAAATACAAGGGCATTTTGGTCTATTTAGTTCTAAGTGTTATTATTTTTTTTTTCTTTTTTGGTTCTAGATTTATATGTGTCATTCCACTTTTTGTCTTTTTTTTTTTTCTTCAGAACATCCCAGTTGGTCATAGCATTGTTGTGCATGACTGTTTTTGGTCATCTCTCAACAAATATGTTTAAATGACATTATTAATCACTTAAAATCTTCCATTTTTCTTCTTTGTAATTAACTCATTTTTTAAATTACCTTTGGTGTTTTTGTTTTGTTATGATTTCTTTTTATTTCTTTTTATTTTTTTTTAATGACTACAATCTAACCTATCCGTAGTATCTGTTTTGCTATGATTTCTTATTCATCAATTAAGCTACTTTTTTCATTGGTGTTGTAAAACAATAAAGGCTTATTGTATTTCAATGTATTGAACTATACAGAGGTCCTATATCTATACAAGGATTTAGCCAATCACATTCCTACTAGGATTAGGTCTAGGGTTTCTATTGTTCAACACTCTCCCTCAAACTGGAGTGTATGTATCATATACTCTAAGCTTGTTACAAATATACCCAATTCTAGGAGTTCTAAGAGGCCTAATCAAGATACAACTAATGGATCAGTAGAATAAACAAACAGGGTTGTAATACATCCTGACACGATCTTCTTCCTGATGAAGTGGTAATCAACCTTTGTGTTTGGTCTTCTCATGATAAATTAGATTTGAGGCAATGTGTAGTGTTGCCTGATTGTTGCATATCAGTGTCATTTGAGCGAACATCACCACACTGGAAATTTTGGAGTAAGTGAGAGAAAAACTGAACTGAGATCATCAGCTTGGGGCAGTTGGCAAAAATATTATTGCATTGTGATCATCAGAGGAAGAGGAACACTCCGGTGGTGGTGGTTTGATCAGAAGATTTCTAGAGAAGTAGAGATTTGAGCAAAACCAAACAGAGACGCTGGCTTGAGTAGCGCATGTGGAGGTCTTTGGCGATGGGTTCTTTGTGGTGGGTTGCAATGAGCTCCCGAACAACATGGTGATGTTAGTTTGCAAAGGCCGCTACCGGAAAGGTTGGAACTGAGAGGGAAGTTGCACTCCTTCGCCAGAAGCTTTAACTTCTTGCTCACAAAAATAGAAGAAAATATATCCAAGGAGGCTCACTATATTAAACGATAAAGGCTTATACTTATACAAACATTGAGCCAATCTCATTCTTACTAGGAATAGGTCTAGGGTTTCTATTGTTCAACCGATATGAAGTCTGACCTTTGGGTAATCAATTATTGACATAGAAAACCTCCCTTACCTTATTGACTCATTGTATTACCTTCCATTTATATATCAATGTGCTATGATACAATATATTGTCTTTAGACTGCTATGTTTTTCAAGTTTGCTATGTGAGGGAACTCTTGCATTTCCTTATTTAATGATTAATCTTTTGCTTCTGATTGCTTATTTCTTTGTCATTAATGTTGGGAGGTTAAAGGCTGTAGATTGACTGATGGAGCCAGGGCGTTAGCCAAGCATGCCAACAGGAGCAGCTCAAGATATTGGGGAAGTATATCCGGAAGTGGTTAGTAGCTTTCTGACACATTCCTTATCTAAAAGAAAAGAACTGATTGAAATTTCTTGAATTGAATAGATGGTTATAATTGTCTCTATATATGGACATCTTGAGAAGACATGTTTTAATACAAGTTTTAATGTAAAGTTTGCTAGTCAGATCAATCATCAATGTGCTCAGAGTCTGCTCAAGGTACATTAAATGACCATGGAGTAGTGTGATATTCAACAACATTAATCATGTTGTCAACACCTTAAAACACTACTGGCATAAGAAAGTGCTAATGTATTGCTTTCCTATTCTTTTGGTTCTTTATAAAAATATTCCTTTGTGAGACTTATTTGGCATCACCTGTCTATGGAACTAAATAGTGATTCACCTGTCTATGGAACTAAATAGTGATGTGTTAGGATTTTTAATGTGTTGACTAGGAATTTAAGGTTTGTATGTACAGTTATGTTGTATTTTAGTGATATTTGCACCCATTAAAGCTGGGTTGTGAAAGAGTTTCAAGATAGATAGATTCATAGATCTATATTTAATAGTACTTTGCTTGGATATAAACATGTCATATCAAATACCATTACACATTTTCGTCTCAATATTATTGTTTCACATGGGAAAAACTGTTCCTGTTTCAATTTTTACTAGACTGGTGGATTAGGTTGAGGTTGAGGTTGTGTGCTGATATGTTGATGAAAAAGCAGGAAGAATGGTTGATTTTAGGTATGGAGATGGATCTTTTACCACAAATGTGGTTAATATACTATTATCTGTTGTAATAACGATACTCAAAAAACTACTTTGATAGGTAAAATGATAGTAAAAAGCAGTAAAGAACCAGCAGGGGAGCAACCCAATTTCAATAGATGGTACCTGACAAACTAGTTGTGATTGCATGCTAACATTAAATGCTTCAATATTATTATTTTTTGTTTCATTTTATGAACTTTGAGCTCTCTGAAATTTTACAATTAATATTTTGTTCTCGTCATCATATTTATTTTGTAATTAGCGCATATGGGGGATAAACCAAATTCTGGTTTGGAACTGAAATAGTGCTCGACATATTCAGATTTCATAAGTATGATTGACCATGTAATATTCTCTTTTAACTCTGTAGATGAAAGTAAAAATATTCATGCCCTGGATGTTATTACTCGGTTAATAACTCACTGCTGCTGGCTGAACATACATATTGTTCCACCACACGGTGTTGTTTTTGAGATACGTGTGGCTGATGGCTATGGGGCGAGGTGGTCTGAAGATGGAAGTAAGGTAAATATTAGTCTTTGGTATGCTAATATTAGAACTTAAATTTTATTTTGTTTTATGTGAACAACTAAATAGTGCCCAATGATGTGTGGATTGTGTGCTGCCTGCTAGTTTCGATTGGGTTCAGAAATTTGTGATTGCCCATTTTATTTCCGCAAAATATGATGTTTTAGAATTTTGATGAATGAGTTTTCATTTGGGAGCATTTTAACTGAATCTGCAGTTCATTGGATTTCTTGAACCATATATGGTGGATGGCCATTCAAAGGGATGGAGGCACTGAATCAGTTCAAATGACAATTGTTCTTTGAATTGTTTCATACCAAGCATAATGAACTGTATATAAATGGTATGGATCTTGTAAATTTAGTTTCAGGTTTGAGCTTCTGTATATATGGTTTAGGTAGAGAGAGTAGTGCAAGACCAGGATAGAAAGAAGTGTATAAACAGAGTGAAAAAGTAACTGACCGAAACAAATATTGGGAAGTCTAAGGTTGTGTTTGGTTCAAACATTAGTATCGGAATAATAATGCAAATTGAATACTTGGTAATGGTAATATGTTTAAGTAGGAGTCACTTTGTTTGGCAGTAAATGAAAAATATAATTAATCGTATCCGGATACGGTGCAATCGTATTTGAAAATTATATATATATATATATATATATATATATATATATATATATATATATATATATATAGATGTGTATTCAAATGAGGACAAGTATATTATAGAGGACTGTGAGGACAGATGTAGTGTGTGCCATTAGCCGGTATGTCGTGTGCATGGCGAATGTAGTCGTGTGTCACAGTTTGTATGTCGCGGGCTAGATTTGTTAATTTATAGAGCAGGGTTTGAAATCTGATGTTTACATTTATTCTTGTGTGCCATTATGTATTAAGTTGTGTGCCTGATATTAATTTGTTGTGTGCCCATTATTTGTCCTCACAGTCTTCTATATATTGTTGTCCTCATTTGAACTCAACCCTATATATATATATATATATATATATATATATATATATATATATATATATATATATATATATATATATATATATATAGGGTGAGGATCAAGTGAGCGTCTAACTTTAGGTGAGGACGCGAGGACTAATCTAGTCCATTAAATCATAATAAAGCAAGGGTGAGATTAAAAAGGAACAGATCACATGGATTAAGGCAACAAATCTCTTTAAAATATTAAAAAATATAAATTTATGGGTAAATTAGTCTTATTAGAATGTGTATTACTATACAAAAAGTTGTGCATTCCTATACAGAGTGTTGTGCATCGATAAGTCTATAGTTGTGCATTCTAACATCTTTTAAAAATTCTACCGTGGACATCTCAATCTCCTACGTTGCACTGAACTATGTGCACTAATGCACAACTCACCGGCCTACGGTGCACAACTTATAACACTAGGTTGCACAACCAGCACACACGAATGCACAATCGTACTATCCAGCCATTTGTACATATACACGACCATCCAAATATAGGCAATATTATATTCAAATGAACGAGTGAAAAAAAAAATGCTGATTACATTGCATAGGTGAACACTCAATCAATACAGGTTAACTTCATTTCAACCAAGGATCTATTGGCAGATATCTTTACAAAGGCTCTACTTGGTCCTTGATTTTCTTTTCTTATGGACAAACTACAAGTTACCGGTGTACAATGTACCTTGTGCTTGAGAGGGAGTATTAGAGCTCTATGTATTTGAGTTAGAAAGTCTCCCTGAGACTCCCTCATTATATATACCGTTAATTTATACAATTATAAATACAATTATTCAATACAACTCTATCCGTTCTCATCCATATTACTGTCTCCTTTTTATGTAAATTTATTATTAGCTTAGATATATGTTAATATGATATTCCGATCGGAAAACATAATCCTATCTCCTCGTATTGAAAATGGAGTCTTTAGACGAATGGGTATATATCTCACTCTCTCTTAAGCATTAAATTATAAATAGCAAAACTATAAGGGTAGTTTTATTTATATTTTAGAACAATTATGAGATCTATTTTATATCTTATATTATGTACATTATTTTATATTTTTTTCCCATTAACTGTTATTTAAGGAAATTAAATATAATATACTTTTAAAGAAAATACTATAAAAGATAAGCGGAGTGCTAATCTAACCTATTTTGTTAAAATTAATCGTATATTTTAAATTTTTAAATGACATATTGTGGTCATTTCATAAATTAAAGTTTTCTCAAATTCACTCCATTAAATTTTCATGTATATCGATTTTCTTCATTCATAATGAAGAATTGTTAGCTTTCAAGATTTATAAACATGTATATACTTAGCTGAGCTTGTCTTTAACTTCAAAGTTAAATGTTTATTTTTTAGTTAAACAATGTGTGTTTATGTTTCTAAATATTAATCTACGGTGATATTTATATGTTTGGTTGCATATTTCTATAGTAGTGCAATATAGGACAAGTAGGTCTTATTCGTAATGTTTAAGTTTCTTACAAATATTCTTGAAGAACATTTAAGTAATTAAATGGATGCTAAAATGGCATACATTGATTTGTGACTTACAATATATATGTATATTCATCTAAGTTTTCCATATCAGCTTTTCTCTGAGTGATGAACAAACAGTTTCATATAAATTATTTTTCATATTAATTATGATCTAATATGTTTGTCTTTTGTGATGTCTTATTGTAAATGGAAAATTGAGAAGGTAATTAGATAGTATTATGGTAGTACTACTGTTTTCTTTCTTTTATTTTTGTTTGAGTGAATTCCATTTTTGGTCCTACTGTTATACGGGTCATTCCAATTTTAATTCACCATAATTATTTTTGTCACATTGCGTCCACTATTATTAAAAGTGTTTCAATTTTAGTCCACGAAAAATCTTAAAATGGACTAAAATTAGAACACTTTTAATAATAGTGGATGCAATGTAGCAAAAATAATTATGGTGGACTAAAATTGGAAAAGCACCTATAACAATAGGACTAAAAATGGAATTCGCTCTTTTTGTTTTTAAGAAAATGAAAATGATATATGAATTGAAGATGGTTATAGATTGTTGGAGACGCACTCCAACCTATTGACATGGAAACAACAAAGTGTTTAAATACATAATGCTTATTTGAATTAGTAATATTCAATTTTTATAATATTAAGTTTGGTATTAGTACATAAAGTTTATATTTTTAGAAACTATACTAAAAGTATTATTAAACAAAAAAATTAAATTTAAAAATAACTAAAAATACAAAAGAAAATAAACAAAAAAGAAAGAGTTAAATTTGACTAATGAATAATAAGTAAGACATATAAAATGAGACAGATGAAGTATATAATAATAATTGATGAACAGAGTCTTAAATATAGATATAATTAATGTTCTAAGATCGTATTTTCCTTAATAGATAATAGGGAAAATGGCTCTTTTCCCCCCTAAGTTATATATTTATAGCACTTTTTCCCCCTCAATTATTTATGTAAGCACATTAGCCCCCTTAATTATTTTAAAAGTGGTGGTTTTTCCCCCTAATATATTAAATTGACATTTTTACCCTTAAAGTAAACATTTTATTTATTTTACTTCTCCAACAAATTATTGTGTATATGTAGTGATTACCACGGTTCGGTTCGAACTGAACCAGACATTATAGCAATCGAATTAAAAGTTTTCGGTTATAATTCAGATCTAGAATCCAATATTTAGATTTCAATTTATTAAATTTAAGAATAAAAAAAACTGGATCATGAACCGTGAACCGGCGGACCTGGATCCGGTTCGCGATTTTGAACCGTCTTTATTTTAAAATTTTATTTTTTTATTTTAAAATAGTCTAAATTCAACAATAAATGTATTTTATTTTTTCAGTTCGGAACATGAACCGACCATTCCAGTTCACGATTTTAATAAACTCTAAATATCGCATTTTGATTATAAATTGTAATTGGAATATTTTGGTTTGGTGCTATATTATCTGTTTGGTTTGAACCAAATGATAGTAATAATTTGTTGGAGAAGAAAAATAAATGAAATATTTATTTTAAGGGTAAATATGTCCATTTAACATTTCAGGGAGGAAAAAAGCCACTTAAATAATTCAGAGGAGAAAAATGCTATAAGTATATAACTCAAGGGAAAAAAATGCCATTTTCCCTAAATAATATAATACTTCAAAGTATGTTTAGTGCACGCAAAAGCTGCCAAGAGTGACAAAATAATATTGCACACAAAATCGTTACGTACACTTTATTTCCTTTTCCTTTATTTTCCAGCCAGTGTATCTGATTGATGTAGCCTGTCACTAACTTTTAGGGGAAGGCGGCTGCAAATAGCATCAAAGTGCTGTACTACTATGCAAGTTTTTAAAATTTTTTTAGTACTATTAACGAGGTAGTACACAAAAAAACTACTATCATATTTATTATTAAATATTTTTTATTATCTTTCTTTAATATTTATATTCTAATTAATACTCATTAACATCCTGATGACAAATCTTTATATTCATTGATTACTTATACATTAATGAACATGCACTAACAAAGACTTAAAAACATAATAATTTGTTTATTAAACAAACATTTAAAAAAATAAATAAATAATGTGCCACATAGAAAGACAAATATTTAGAAGTTTTGGAGCTGAATGT